>NC_089747.1:40777289-40804789 GCF_040412425.1 Macrobrachium rosenbergii | reverse complement strand
GTATATAAGTAAAAAACGGAAAAATATAAAGATTTTAAATTCAAGAGTCACCTAACCTAAAACTTACCTTTCATGGGAAGTGATATGAAAAGTACAACTGATAAAACACATATAAAGAAGTTTAAAATAAAATATTGGTACAGTAGTGGAAAAAAGTAAGACAGAAAGATTCCAAATTCAAAAGTCACCTCCCCTAAAATTTACCTTTCATGGAAAGTGTTGATTTCAAAAGGACTTTGTATTCAAGAGTCACTTGTCCTCTAAAACTCCCACAAGTGTCATGGAAAGCTGGTTTTAAAATGGTTGATGGATTGCAACGAAAATTGAACTCAACTTCTTCAACAATGTCCTCACCGAAACTGAATCTAGGATAGAAAAAAATAACGTCAATGGAGAAGGAATAGAATACAGGATTTAGGCCAAGCGCTGGGACATATGAGGTCATTCAGCGCTGAAACGGAAACTGAGAGAAAAGGAGGTTTGAAAGGTGTAACAGGAGGAAAACCTTTAGCAGTTGCACTATGGATCAACTGTTGGGAGAGGGTGGAGGGAAGTGAGACGGAAGAAAAAGAATATCGATGGAGGTACAATAAAAGGAATGGAAGGGCCAGAGGAACGTTGAAAAGAATCTTAAGTAATGCCTACAGTGCACCGCTAAAGGGGAACTGACAGCACAACCTCCCTATGGGGCCGCCTTCAAACAACTGTTAGTACATTTTAATAATAATAATAATAATAATAATAATAATAATAATAATAATAATAATAATAATAATAATAATAAGTAAAAACAATACGTAAAATAAAAAATAAAAAAATAATAATAATAATAATAATAAAAATAATAATAATAATTATAATAATAATCAATATAGTGTACTAAACACTAGAAAAAAATCTACACGACATAGAGCAACGAAAACCAAAAAAGTGGACCAGCGAACATCAACAAAAGGTATTACAAGCTAAACGAAGACCACAAGTAAGCACATATCACAGGTAAAGCGACGTATGACCTTACCTGTGATAATTAGCAAGAGAATACAAAAAAATATATACTTCTTAATTTACTCAATTGAAAACTTTAAATTTAAAACATTAAATTTAAATTTACTCAATTAAAAACCTTTAAACTCGTTTGCTTATTTCCTGCAGGAGAAATGAAAGTTAACAAAATATTTAATGATTTTTCATCAGTTCTAGAAAAATGTCATATGTTTATTGAAATTTATCAGTAAAATGTTAATGATTTTTTTATCAATTAGTTCTAGAAAAATGTCATGATATATTTAATGAAATTTATCAAGATATTTAATGATTTTTCATCAATTAGTTCCAGAAAAATGTCATGATGTGTTTATTGAAATTTATCAACAAAATATTAAATGATTTTTTTAGCAATTAGCTCCAGAAAAATTTCAAGATATATTTAATTAAATTTATCAACAAAATATTTAATGATTTTTCTCAGTTCCAGAAAAATGCCATCATTATTTAATCAAATTTATCAACAAATTATTGATGATTTTTTTTATCAGTTAGTTCCAAAAAACGTCGATATATTTAATGAAAGTTAACAAAATATTTAATTATTTTTTTTTCTCAATTAGTCCCAGAATAAATTATATATTTTACAATCTACTGTAATGACTCTGGAATAGAAAACAGATTATCTCTATTTTTCATTTCCTCAACTCGTGATAAAGAACGAGTTAAATCATCTAAATATAAGTTAAGCGAATTGAGTTAAAATACCTAAATATAAATTAAACAAAATATTTAATAATTTTTTATCAGTTAGTTCCAGAAAAGCGTCATATATTTTACAATCTACTAAATAGTCTCTGGAATACAAAATATGTCTGCATTTTTCATTTGAACATCTTTTCTAGTTTTCTGTAAAAGAAAAGCCGGCTTTATCTGTCCGTGCACTTATTCTGTCCGCCCTCAGAAGACCAGACCACTGAGCTGATTAACAGCTCTCCTAGGGCTGGCCCGAAGGATTAGACTTATTTTACGTTAAGAACCAAATTCTAGCAACGGGACCTACAGCTTATTGTGGAATCCGAACCACAGTATAGCGAGAAATGAATTTCTATCACCAGAAATAAATTCCTCTAACTCTTCATCTGAACTCCGCCCATCAGAGTCTAAAGCTCAACCGACTCAGCCAAAGAAGGGCTTAAGATCTTAAAAACTACTGAGGCTAGAGGGCTGCAAATTTGTATATTGATCATCCACCCTCCAATCATCGAACATAACAAATTGCAGCCCTCTAGACTCAGTATTTTTATTTTATTTAAGGTTAAAGTTAGCCATCATCGTGATTCTGGCAACGGTATAGGACAGGCCACCACCGGGCAGTGGTTAAAGTTTCATGGGGCGCGGCTCATACAGCATTATACCGAGACCACCGAAAGATAGATCTATTTTTGGTGGCCTTGATTATACGCAGTACAGAAAACTCGACTGCGCCGAAGTTACTTGTTTATAGACATTTCTTCCACTTCATTTTCCAAATCCTGAAATGTTTCTGAGTCAAAATACAGCTTCGGCTTTTATCCAGTTTGTATTTTAACCTCTACTGAATTTTTGCTGAACTCGTAATAATTTTTCCCTCTCTCTTTTTATGACCGTTCGATCTCTGCGCTTATTCCTATTTAAGTTTTCATTATCTTATGTCGTTTATACTTTTTTTTTTTTTGTATTTCTCAAACTGCTGTTGTTCATAAAAGTACGTGATTAATAATGGTAGCGTCGGATTATTAAAACAGTAATATCTAGCCGGAAATTAAAGTTGCTAGTGCCTCCCTGACGATTCTAATATAACGTGAGAGAGAGAGAGAGAGAGAGAGAGAGAGAGAGAGAGAGAGAGAGAGAGAGAGAGAGAGAGAGAGAGAGAGAGGTATTCGTTAGGATTCTAATACGACGTATTCATGACTTATTGTTTTTCCTGCTGATGAGAGAGAGAGAGAGAGAGAGAGAGAGAGAGAGAGAACTTTGATTGTTTTTCCTGCTGATGAGAGAGAGAACCTTGATTCTAATACGACGTATTCATGACTAATTATTTTTCCTGCTGAGAGAGAGAGAGAGAGAGAGAGAGAGAGAGAGAGAGAGAGAGAGAGAGAGAGATAACATCCGTTAGGTTCCAATAGGACGTATTCATGACTTATTATTTTTCCTGTTGATGAGAGAGAGAGAGAGAGAGAGAGAGAGAGAGAGAGAGAGAGAGAGAGAGAGAGAGAGAGAGAGAGAGAGAGAGAGAGTAGCTCCGTTAGGATTCTAATATGACGTATTCGTGACTTATTATTTTCCTTGAGAGATGAGAGAGAGAGAGAGAGAGAGAGAGAGAGAGAGAGAGAGAGAGGGGGGGGCCAATGGAACGTGAAAAGAACCCTCTTCTCATTGAAAACAGCTTACCAAAGGAAGAGAAATCGATATTCTACTCATTACGAGCAAAGAAAAATTATAAAACATGTTTTTTTTTTCTATCAGATATTGCTTTAATGCTACATTAGCATTTTCGAACATGGCTACGAGGCTTGTATTTGTAGACAGAAGAATACATGTTTCTTCAATTCATTTTCAGTTTTTGATTATTACTCTGTACTCAATATCCTCTTTATAATCAATATCCTTCACATTTAATTTCAATAATAATAATAATAATAATAAATAATATTAGCATGTTTGTTCAA
The DNA here is from genome assembly GCF_040412425.1 of Macrobrachium rosenbergii. NCBI lineage: Eukaryota > Metazoa > Arthropoda > Malacostraca > Decapoda > Palaemonidae > Macrobrachium > Macrobrachium rosenbergii. Next base: position 40,801,091 of record NC_089747.1, on the reverse strand, counting down.
GATCACATATGATATACTTCTCCTTCTTCCAGATACAACAGCAACTTGCAACACCTCGAAACGAGAGAGAGAGAGAGAGAGAGAGAGAGAGAGAGAGAGAGAGAGAGAGAGAGAGAGAGAGAGAGAGAGAGAGAGAGAGAGAGAGAGAGAGAAAATTACATATAGAAATCTACATTTATGAAGCCTTAATTAGCAGACTTTAAAATATCAATGTTGTCACTTACAGTATAAGCGATTCACTTAATCACAAAGAGAAGAGAGAGAGAGAGAGTGGTGAGGGTAAAATTATCAATGTTGTCACTTACAGTATAAGTGATTCACTTAATCACAAAGGGAAGAGAGAGAGAGTGGGGAGGGGTGAATATGTAAAAGCTGATTACTGTTGATGAAAAAATTATTTACATCAAGAATGGTTGAGTTGCTATGAAATGAGAATTTACTGAACGGCATGGTTAAAACTCTCTCTGGAACCAAAGAAAGTTTAAATTTCAAGTTGGACTCCCTGATTTGACTTGATCTAGGAGTGTCTGGTCTGATGATCCAGCACTGGTACAGTTCTACAGCCAGTTATCAGACCAAACCTTCATCAATCAAATCAAATCAAACAAACCAACGAACTTGATATTCTAGTCAGTCTCTTGTTCCAGAAAGATTTTTGAATCAAATTGAAATCTCCTCTAAGTCAACATAGAAACAATATATTTTACATACTCAAATCTCTTTCCGAATGCGAGACAGGACTTGAATTGTGAAATGTCAGTGGTTGATACATAATATATTAAGTGAGCAATTCATACACTTAACAGCTTGCCGCAGAACAAGATACCAAAAAAATAACACTCTTTCTTGAATTGCCATAACTTTTTTTTTTTAGTTACAGTAATTTCTTTCTTCAGTTTCTAACATTACCCTAGCCTTATTTCTACTTGAAATTAGTAAAGAACGAGATCAGAAGCCTGCAAAAACAGCAGAAAACTGCATTCCATCAACACAAACAAAGAAAACTGCGTCACCAACATATGAAACAGACAACTGCAGGTGACCCACATATAAAACAGAAAACTGTATGTCACCAACACGTAAAACAGGCAACTACATGTCACCAACAAGTAAAACAGAAAATTGCATGTTACCAACATGTAAAATAGAAAATTGCATGTCACCAACATGTAAAAAAAAAGGAAACCAACATGTCACAACATGTAAAATAGAAAACTGTATAACAGAAAACTGCATGTCACCAACATGTACAACAGACAACTGCATGTCACCAACATGTACAACAGACAACTGCATGTCACCAACATGTAAAACAGAAAACTGCATGTCACCAACATGTAAAACAGGAAAAAACAGACAACTGCATGTCACCAACTTGTAAAACAAAAAACTGCATGTTACTAACATGTAAAACAGACATCTGCATGTCACCAACATGTAAAACAGACAACTGCATGTCACCAACATGTAAAACAGACAACTGCATGTCACCAACATGTAAAACAGCATGTCACCAAAAAACAGACAACTGCATGTCATTCAAAACAGAAACTTGTAAAACAAAAAACTACATGTCACCAACATGTAAAACAGAAAACTGCATGTCACCAACATGTAAAACAGACATCTGCAAGTCACCAACATGTAAAACAGACAACTGCATGTCACCAACATGTAAAACAGAAAACTGCATGTCACCAACATGTAAAACAGACAACTGCATGTCACCAACATGTAAAACAGAAAATTGCATGTTACCAACATGTACAACAGACAACTGCATGTCACCAACATGTACAACAGAAAACTGCATGTCACCAACATTCAAAACAGAAAACTGCATGTCACCAACACGTAAAACAAAAAACTACATGTCACCAACATGTAAAACAGACAACTGCAAGTCACCAACATGTAAAAAAAACTACATGTCACCAACATAAAACAGAAAACTGCATGTTAAACATGACAACAATCTGCAAGTCACCAACATGTAAAACAGAAACTGCATGTCAGAAAACATGTAAATCAAACAACTGCAAGTCAGTCACCAACATTCAAAACACGAAAACTGCATCATGTAAAACAAAAAACTACATGTCACCAACATGTAAAACAGACAACTGCAAGTCACCAACATGTAAAACAGGAAACTGCATGTCACAAACATGTAAATCAAACAACTGCTTGTCACCATTATGTAAAACAGGAAACTGCATGTCACCAACATGTAAAACAGACAACTGCAAGTCACCAACATGTAAAACAGGAAACTGCATGTCACCAACAACAACAAAAAACAAAACTTTACACCACCAGTATGCATAAACCAAGAGTCAATAATGCCTATAATATGAGCACCATCTTATTCAAGTCTGAACAAAGCATGGCAACTGATCAATATCTAAATGCAGATCTCAACAGCAATTCTGTAAAAAAAAAAAAAAAAAAAAAAAAACAATTCTGTAACCCTTCGGACAAAAAAGGGCACCTCGCCTAAATCTGAACAGATACTATTGCTGAAGTATGAACAAAGAAAGGTACCTTGTCAACAGGACTAGACAGAAAACTAAACATTGTCAATGTATGAGAGAGAGACTAGCATCTTTTCAACAAATGTCTGCACACAAAACATCCTGTCATCAACCTTTGCCACTTAATCTGGACAGAGTGGCACTCGGTTTACGTCTGCCTGCAGAGAGACCAGCACCACCTCAACGTCTGTCTGAATGGAGAACTCATCACAGACAATCTGAGCAGAAAACGATATGTCATCATGTGTGTGAATGCAGAATGGCATCTCATGAATCCCTGAATTCAGATCAGCAACTTGTCAATGTCTAAGCAGATTTTGATATCTGGTCAACACTAAAAATATAAAATGGAGCCTTATCAGTGCCTAAAATAGAAAATGATACATTACCACTGTCTAAACACAAAATGGAAATCTATACTGAAGGAATACACAAAGCTGAAATTAACTCTGCAGAGGAAACGTTTCCCTCTTGTGAATGAATTCCATTTTACTGTGAGTATATTATGAATGGATGCAAACTACTGACAATGCATCTACAGTGGTTTAAAATATGCTTACCGTACCTGTGGAGTGTCAAAGGATTCCAATATATTCAAACCCGAAGGCCTCTCTTAGGTGCCAAAAGGCAGGCAATAAGGATGAATTTCAAGACAAATCGTCGACTAGACAAATTTGTTCACTCAAAAATTGTGTAACATCAGTGAGACCCCAGCTCATGACCTCCAGATTATAACTCCTTCATTGACTAGTATGAATGGAATTTTGATATGACTATACACTTACGGTGGAGCAAGATGGCTCAATAATGCATGGAAGCCAATAATGCATTAAGTCCTTCTACATTCCAAGCTCTAACAGGATCTATAAGCTATATAGCTACAAACTCTTACCCCTTTCAAGGACAGAATCAAGAAATCAGGTTAGATAACAGGAAACAAGTTGCATTTGTTAATAGTTAACTAGATAGCACTACACACTAACTGAAGAGGAACTTGAAATAAAAGCTAAAATACATACAACTAAGAAATATGAAACAAATGCAAAAAAGCAGGCCAAAATCCTTGTCAGTTATTGTTTGATAAAGGAGGAAACACAATATACACAAAAATACAAAAACACACAGTAACCCCCTACAAAGCCCTGCGATTATCACCGACATTTCACCTCAAAGGCTTAACTTTGCTTATCTCCTGTTAAAGGCATCAACTAATACCAGGCAGATTATGATGAAAAAGGAATTCACATATCAAACCTGAAGAGCATCAGTAAACAATTAGTTCTACATCTGAGCGTAAATACACTTACATTCAATTTTCATCTACAAACCTACACACACCTTGGATAAACATAACTTACACGGCATTCCCGGCGGGCCCCCTCAAAAAAAAATTACCCTGATAAAGACATTTCCCATCATGGAGTAGAAAATATTGTACAGGTAATCTCTCGATTATCCGGATTAATAGAGCTGAGGGCCTGTCGGATAAGGGCAAAATCCAGATAAGCGCAAGAAAGAAATCTACGAGTGTTCAGGGAAACTCTGTACCCTTCCTCCCCCTACCTTGTCAATACCACATAACCATAAGCACTACAAATGATTATAAACAGCCACCATTACAATTTAACCTGAAAACTTAATGCAAAAAACAATTACCTACCTTATTTTGCTATCTGTAACAAAATAATCCATAAATACACTTACAGGTGTTCAAGGGGAAACCCCACACCCAACCTCTCCCTACCGTGTCAATACGCATAACTGTAAACACCAAATATGATTATGAACAACCACCATCAAAATTTAAACTGAAAACTTGATGCTAAAGACAATTATCTACCTTCTTTTCCAATACCTGTAACTAAAACAAATTCTATAAACACACTTATGGGTGTTCAAGGGCAACTCCGTGCCCTTCCTCAGCTTATCTTGTCAACATCACAAATGTTATCACTAAAAATATTTATAAACAACCACCACCACACTTGAAACTGAAAACTTGATGCAAAAAGCGATTATCTACCTTATTCCCCATCTTTGTAACAAAATAAACTCTATAAATATATTTAAAACCAAAAGAGCAAAGCCCCTCTTTTCCTCTCGTATGCAAGATGTACTGTAACACAGTAAGCTACACAATGTTTTTCATTGCCCCAAACACTGCAAAATATATCATACAGTACACAAAAAAAAAGTAAAACTTTTTTCTCTCGTATGCAACACACGACGCACGAGTTTACACAAACAATTTTTATCATTTTCCCCAAAACTACATTGTACACAAAAAATAGGTTTAAAAGTCTTCTCTACCTCCACCACCTCGACTGTGTCATCGAAACTGGCATCATCATCTTCCCCTTGCCACCTTGATGTCTAGGGTCCTGGTCATCAAGAGGCAGCAAATAGAATATCAGAATCCCTACTGGATGAACCTGGCACATCAACAAAGGAAATTTCCGTCAGCTGAAATTCCTCTGTTTCCTCCTCAGAAACAACCAGAGCTTCACCAGAAGTCTTATTAGTAAGTCCAAGTCGAATCTTGAATCAAAACAGCCAACTTCAGACAACTTGAAGTCCACAACCTTATGCAAGCCTCCGAACTCTGTAGCCAAAGCATTCAACTCAGCACTGCTCATGTTCACGTCAGTAGCCCTCTGCTGACAAAGCCACTTGAATGTCAAGTCCTCAAAGTCCTCATAACAGGCTTTTGCCATGACCTTGCAAGTTTGACTCCTGGCCGTTGTCTTACCAAAGTCTGTCATACTTTTTCAGATTGTCCTGGAAAGCCTTGATATCAGGTAAGGTTACCAGGGCAATGCTGTACTCCTCCATGATATGTGACCTAGACCAACCTTGCTCCATTGAGTTTCTGTTGACAGGTCAACACCTGACCTCTTTGGATGAGTTGGGCCATACAATGCACAGCACCACACACAATGCAAGAAGGACTTGCATTGCTGCAGGCACTGCAATGAAAGCCACATGCTCGGGAAATAGCATCGCAAAGGCAATCCACTCACAAACAGTTCAAACAAGCAACGGATCACACACGAAGAAGGAAAACAGTCTTGTTAGCGAGTGCACTGATACTTTATGAGTGTAGCCAATTAGCATAAGATGTGTTTATGATGCTATATCTATCAGCTGTTAAAAAGTATAAAACTACAGTAACTTATGTTTTCCCAAAAGCGAGAACGCTGACTAAACAGAGGAGTGCTTGGCCATCCCCACACCTTCTAAAATATGCTATTAAACTGATGACACAACCATATCAGCCAATAAAATCAATAGCGATTGTGAAAGTTAACTCTTTCCCTCTACTGATGTACCTCTTGTATCGTGTGTGTATCTTTTTAGTGCAGTATCACATGTCACCTTTCTTTTGCTTTGCTTGACTTCCTGCCCGTCAAGTACCCTTTCATTACAAGTTTAGTTGACTAAGTATGATTATCACAAATTTCGTGACGTGAATATTTCATCTGTAATGTACGTAAACATACTTAAAATGTGAATCTGTAAATGTTGGCCACACGTTGTACTATTCATAACATGTTTCATGCAATCATCCAAAGCGAAGGAGCGTGTCCTTATAAATGTATGCACACAACTGCATTTATCTTTTGGGTTATAAAAAAAAAAAAAATTAGAAAATACAGTAAAAACATAAATGAGGAGAGTATCAAAAAAAAAAGTGAAGGAGTTTGTGTGTGTTACAGGCTTCAGTGTAAGCAATACCTCAGTTCTCTCTCTCTCTCTCTCTCTCTCTCTCCACCATATATCTTCCTTTTTTTGCTTGTTCCAGTACAGTACTGTACATACCCTAATCAAATGTGGAAAACCAAAAACAATAAGACAATAAAAAAAGCTCCAACAAAATCAGACACCTGCCTAACCCTTTCTACCCAACTAACACTACATTTCCACCAGAACCCACCCGGGAAAACTGCATCCCTACTCCACCCACCATCCAAAACAACCCCTGCTCTGAGTTCCTGTACACATCCTTCCTGCCCATCCTCTCCCCTGGCACCCAGCCATCCGACTAACTTCCTCCACCTTGGAAACGTCTCCAGGCCTCTCCAGCCCCCAAAACCTTCTCAGTCTGTTTATATGTAAACAGTGTTTCCAATATCTTCCTTAGGCCACGCAGCATTGCCAACCATTGGAGAGTGGTTCTTTAAAATTTTTTGAAATTTATAAACATCATACACCTTTGGTCCTTGGTGCCTGGTTCCAGGTGTGTTGGATAATGTCGAGTTCCAGATGAGGAAGATCCGGATAATTGAGGGATTACTGTATTGCTCCAGTTCCATATTTGGTTACAGTGAACCCCCGTATTCGTGGGGATGCGTACCACATCCCCCTGCGAATAGCTAAAATCCGCGAATACTTAAAACCCCTCTAAAACACTTAGAACTGCCCATTGTGATAGTTTAAACACAAGAAAAACCCTGTAAAAATGCCTATACCTGAGTATTTTAATAGTTTTATCACAAAAACTGCATTTATCCATGAAAATTATATGAAAATACAGTAATAAGTGAATATTTCTCTGTGAAAAATACCGTGAATGGGCGAATTTTCCGCGAATAATGGGTAGTTACGTTCCACAGAGAAACCCGCGAATCCATGAGTCCGCGAATAGTGAGAACGCGAATATGGGGGTTTACTTTTATATCTTAAATAAAGGTGGCTGTTTTTTCCCTCTTAGTTTAATTTCCACTGCTTGACAAGGATTACAACATACCTCTTTCTTCTGCTTGTGACAAGTTCTTCAGTGGTGTTGTTGCTTTCAATTTCAGTAAATATTTACCTAACAATAAAACAAAACTGTACTCTAAACTTTATGTCGGTGAACCACTTGCAACACTGTGTCACTATCTTATAAACTTCCCATTTTAAAGCGAAGCCATTCTTCCTATTCTGGGGCAGTTCATGCGCAACATTTTCTCAGTATATCTTCATCGTTAGTGCATACAAGCCAAAATGGACATCAATTTGAAGGAGCATGATTTGTGGAAAATGGAACAATAACCAAGAAATATGCAGACAAAAGAAGGAACAAACTAACAAATGAAAGGCAGGTCATGAAAAAAAGACAAAATAAATTCATGCAAAACAATATGGTGATTTAGAGTAGTATTGCACAAACATCTTGGGACTGCACACATCAACATTCATAAATTACCAAAAGGATGTTCACACAGTGAAGCAGCATACCACAACTCAAGAAGGTTATAGAGTAAAGATGACAGCAATGTTCTCCTTTGGAAATGGACGACAACCATACCATAAATACTCCAACAGATAATTACATTATTATTACAATTGTTTAAACAAATCAACGTCAAGAAGAAAGTCCTACAATGTGCCTAACACCTACACAATGCAAACAATACAGGGAATTCTAGCATGTCAAAAAAGAAAACACAGAAATCATGTCAAACTTATAACTATCAGCAGACATACAAATTCTTATAATTTACTTTACTGGAGCCAATAATTATAACACATCTAAAACTACTGAAGCCAATCATGGCTGGAGGAAGCTCATGCTGTGGGCCACCCCACCAGGGGGTACAATTGAAATACATCACCCAATAAGAAGAAAGGCAGAAACATGAATGACATCAGCTGTGGATATTTACCATTACCTTGGAGACTATACTGTAGTTTTTTGGCGGTGTTGGAAGACATTCTTTTGAGCACTGTGAAAAGAAAGGTTATGAGTCAGAATCATTCGGTACAACATTACCATTGTAAAAATCAGTACAACACTACCAATGTAAAATGAAGTGGAAGACTGATGTGAGATTTTCTAATTTGAAGAGAATCATGATGCAAGAATGGCTTATCAAGTCTTGAGTTTTCATATTTGAGCCTCATACTGTACACTGCAGTCCATATTAAATCTCACTGTATTAGACAAAAGTGAATAACTGCAACACTTAAGTTGCAGTCATATTTTCACTATACCATCTAACTTGCCATACAAAACAATGTCACAAACAAACAATATTTGTAATACGCTGCATTGCAGAACACTAACAAAATTAATTAAAAATGCTAAGCACTAAAAATATAAAATTTTTACCAGTCAGTAAGTTGTATAGGAAACCAAATGCTAAACTTCAACACTTGAGCTACAAGGTTATATATGTAGGATCCTTATGACTGACCAGGTCACATGCAGAACCAAGGCCAAGAGAGACAAGGTCTGCACACTTCCCCCCAAATCCCCCATGTAGGCGGAGCTTTGTCTACCTCCTTGTTGCGTCAACAGGTGAATTGCAGCAATGAGTGGGTACCTCTAAGACACGTCATCGCCTACTTAGCTATCCCAGGTGGGAGGTGACTCCACCCAATTGGTTAGACCTTGTTTCTCTTGGTCTTGTGCAGAACAAAATTGACTGGGACAAGTCTTGACTCTTCCCCAGTTTTAAGAGTGTCTTGGGTGTTCACTAATTATCTACAAATAAAATCATGTACTGTAACGTACTTCCCTAATGATATTACTCAATCAAGTCTTTATTGCAATCTGCAATTGAACTGTCCTTTGGAGCATGCAAATCTTCACTAGTCCCCATTCCTCTCAATTTGTTTTAAGCAAAAAAAAATATATATACGTACTGGACCAAGTTTAAAATATGTACTGTTCTTACAATACACTGAAGACCTCAGCTCAACAATAATTCTTGTACTTTTAATAGCTTGTGGCAAAGACATGAGACAATATTACACTAAAGGCTTTGGCCTAACTCTGCCAAAAACACAGCCTGCCCAAAACAAATCTACACAAGTCGTTGACTCACAAGATACATGGAAGTAAGCTCAATATATTTAGCACTACAGTATGTACAGACCCATACAACATTTTAGTGAGCCAAAACAATTACATATCAGGAATGTTATTGATGATGACTAACCTATAATCAAAAATACCCCACCAATTCCAATCAATTTATACATATCAATACAGAATGCCCCACCCATTCAATAAATTCATATATATCAATAAAGAATTACTGTAAATGAAGACACACAAGAGTACTAAAAAAGGATACTGTAATATGTCTTATATTATACAAGCCTAAGCAAGTATATACTGCCCTAACTTTCGAAAGTATAGAGCAAACTTCATGCACTTGTCAATAAAAGCAATGAAATGTAAAGCTAATTAATATTTCACATCACTGACACACCAAATACTGTACAATAAAAAAAATCATATCCTCTTAAATTTACATATACAGACTCTGGCTAGTTGTGCTCAACATCATGAATCTCAGGAAAATAAATATGCACAAGTACAGTGCCATGTGTACCTATGGAAAACCCATAGTCTACATTAATAATTTACTAACATTGTCATCTATTTATTTATTTATTTAATTCATATTTTCTTTTTAAATAAGTGATCTCATCTTTCTGTATTTTTCATTACCTTGTTACTTTTTTCACATATTCTTTGGAAGCTTGAATTTCAAGTAAATGGCCCCTTTGGTAGGATTGTTTCATGTGAATAGCGTTCATCTTCTGAGAAATAATAATAATAATAATAATAATAATAATAATAATAATAATAATAATAATAATAATAATAATAATAATAATAATAATAATAATAAAACTTTAAATTCCTAAACAGAACAAATACTGTACCTGTGATTAAGCAAGAGGAAAGGTAATCAATGAGACTGAAGCTGATTCAGCAAGTTTATGTTTCAACCCACCAACTAAAAAATTTCTTAGCCTATTAGTGTGCAGTATCTGACATATCACAAACTTTGCTCAATGAGAATAACGAATGAGTGTTATGGATTAACATCACATATCCAATGAAAAACTCAGTCGTTGTTTATTAAGACTATTCAGAAGACTTTGCTTACTGACTGTTCTCATAAGTGTCAGAACAAAACTGATGGACCTGTCTGTTATTGTCAGACCTTTCCTGACTCGGGAAATTATTGAACAGAGTTACTAATCACATAGTAGGGGGTTGAGATACCTGATAGCTACTGTATATGAACTGTCAAACCTAGCTGGGATAGAAAAATTAGAGTTTGAAGAATTCTGGACTAAATTTCTTGGTGAAATAATGGCTAGCATTTATTTATGTCATTTTTTTCAATGTAAGTACTGAACTCTACAACCAACCAACTTTTAGAATTTCCTCATTGGCATTAGGCTTTATCCACACTGTTTTCTCAATCAGTATTGGTACAGGAAATGTACCATTAACTGAAACGTCAATTACTACCACTATAACAGAAATATCTACTGTCCAGTTTTAGAAATGGGTTTAGTACATTATAAGGAAGCCCTTTTATCAACTGTTAACAATACACTGTTGACAGAACTCTAGAACAATCAGTTATATTGATCAATAACACCTGATATGCTAGTCTGTGCATTCAGTGTCGAAATCACCACATAACAAAATTGGGATCAAGGGATGGTGTTAAGGGGCCCTGGTCGTTTCGGCCACGAGTCATTTTGGCCGTAATATCCAAACTGGCAAACGGCCGAAATGGGTGAATATACAGTATAATACTTTGATCCCCAAGGGGCTGGTACTAAACACGGTGTCTCAAGGAGCTTCTGCCATGTCTTACAGCCTAAACTTCATATGGACTAAAGTTGCGATGGCCTAACAGGTTCACAGACGAAAATAATACGGCCTAATCGTCCCGAACTCATGTGAGGCATATTCTGTCTAACAGCCAATCAAATAGTTGTCAACATGGCAAAGTTTTTAGGTGATCAGCATTTTTCCTAGATATACCAACCTGAGTCTTTTATATGGATACCTTCAGCAACAGCTGGTTAGTTGTTGAAGCCTGGTAACAAGATTTTCAATTTAAGCAGCAGCTAGTGCATGGGAGAGGAGAACCACCTATACATATATTCAAATGCACATCACTTTTCATTTGGCAGCAAGGCAACAGAGGGGTGGTTAGAGGTTGAATTCTGATAGGCTAAAGGACTTCGGGTTTGTCTATCTAGCAAAAAGCAGATTGCCTTACAAAATTGCTATTTGTTCTTATGAAGATACAATCTTCATTTTATGGAGATTTATTTCTTGGGGGAGGAATCGTCTCAAGATCATGACTGGTGCCGAGTGGTAATCTGTTATGTAGCTAACCTGCAACTAGCCCAACCAGCAAGTATACAGCCTTGACTGCAGGGCAGAAGAGTTCAGAATGAAAGAGTGGAAACAGTCATTAACTTTTAATCACCCTTTCACTACCCTAATCCTTAGGTGTGATGCTGCTCTGTCCTAGTGGAGTTCTGGTAATTATACAAATTGAGCAGTTTCCAATGATCCTAAGGAGATGTATCTATGGGCTTGTTGGTGAATCTCCCAAAATGAAAGAGGTGAAGGTGAGTGACACCGTCACACATCTGCTCTTATTACATATAATACCAAAAAAGTTCCCTTTGATGCTAGGGATGAGGCAAGCTTAAATCCATGAGTTCTCGCATGGCTTATCAACTAGTCTCCTTCATCAGACAACTTATACATACGCCTGATGACTTCTTATATCCAAACATGACGGTGGCCTAGGACTCTTTCTTCTTATGCTTGCTGGTACCAACTTAGTTGTCAACAACTGGTCTGAGATGGTAGTACTGTAAAATCACCACCCCCAACAGGGCAGTCGCCCGTCTCAGATCCCAACCACAGGTCTCAAAAGAATATGGCTAGAAATGATTTATATCCCTCATCAGGGTCTGACAGGGTCAGAGTTTTGTATGAACTCAGGAACAAACAAGAACAAACATGATCCACATCCCTCCTGGTACCACACTTAGTAGGAGAGACTGCAATTTGCCTACTCTCTTCACTGATGCTAAGGTTTAAAGAAAATCTTCCAAGCAATTTTTATTTTTCGTAATTTCATTCAGGGGCTCATAATGCCTGGGGAAATGAGACTACAGGCATGTAAAACTTCTCTAGGAACTCTGCTGTCTTGGCAGAAGTGCCCAAGCCCATCAACCTAAAAGTACAATTAATGGTTAGACAGTGTACGAAGTGAGGAACTTGTCATGGCTGAGATATACCAACTCATTGATCCCCTGGAAAAGGTTCATAATATAGAGATCACTCACTGACGACACCAATCCAAGGAAAAGGGATAGATTACTCGATGTTTTGGTTGAGGTAGCCTAGCAGGTAGGGATCCCAATTGGTTTCTGGCCAGGAAAAAGTTGCCAAAGTTATCTTACACTGGGGTGATTAACATTTGGCCGACTGTCTGATAGATCAGGTAGGGTGGCAGAAAAGCAACTATATGTTGAGGTCTTCCCTAGTCTTCTGTTGGAAAATATCTTCTGAAACAACCAAGACACACAGCATGGTGAAAAGAACACCCAGGCGATGGAGTTCCGACTAGTTACATGGCAAACTGGTCCATCCCTGGGTTTCCTGAACCTCGAGGCTTTCCACAACTTGCTAGTGTAGTGGCTACACCAACCATATGACCCATCCTGGTGACAGTGACTGAATGGCCAACAAATCCTGATTTTGCATAATATATATGGCTGACACCCTGACAGCATGGTAAACTGCTAACTCATGCACTTGCATTGTTTACCTGCAAAAGAGAAGAGAAACTATAGCCCCTTGCTAGTTGACTTATGGCCCCACAATTGTGCTGCCAGTCAACAATGCGACTCAAGTGTTCCACCAACTGATCTTGGAATGTTTGCAGCCAGAAGTGAAGTGACCATCTCAAGAATGCTGATATGCATGTACGATTTCTCTCAAGTCCACACACCTGATATGAATGAACTGCCTAACAGTACACTATCCCTCCTTTCATGAAAGCAAAAACAGAATTCTCTTCAGAGAGGAAGAGTCCAACAAAACCAGTACAAGGAGATCACTGCCACCTAATCACCAAAGAGATTTTGTGTCACTGGCCTTTTCAAAATAGTGAGGAGTGCTGGAGGACGGATGGCAGATGACCAGGGATGCTTCACAAAATCTAAAGCAAATGCATTTGGATGGGGCAATAATGCACAAGTTTCTACATGGATGACAAGTTATAATGAAAGATGGCCAAAGCTGAGTCCGTTATTCCTATCAATGGAACTGCACTGATACCTCACAAAGTGGGTCAATCTGAAATCTGTGGGACGGACCCTCACCAGTTTCATATTGTCAACAGCCCCAGTATTTCTGCCATTTGGACAAGAGGCCAGCCAGCCTCTCTCCCTCTTATCATGATCCCTACATCATGACAAAAGGGGAGAAATTTATCCCAATGTGAGGTAACATCATCTCTGCAAAAATCTGGGTTTACATGTTGTCGAGATAACAAAACTGACAGATCCTTAATGAATCCAAACTGGCACCAGCATGAACACCTATGAAACAGTAAACAGGGCTGTGATAAACTCTTCATTTTACATAGAAAAAGAGATCCCTCCAAGACTACTGCTGGATAAGCATTTGGACAGACACACACACACACATACTCCAGAACTATCAAAAGCAAGACATTGCTCTCCCTCACAATCAGATAGGATCAGTTACCCTCAGGTCAAACTAGGTCAGGAAAACCAGATTAGCATAAATCCCTGTATTTCAAGTTATGATTTATGGGGCCCTAGGTCAGGGTAGGTTGGAAAGGGGGGGATGTCACTGGTTGGATTATTATGTCCCATTTCCCCAACCAAGTATGAAACTAGTGAGCAAGGTTAAGTGAGGGATGGTTGGTGAGGATGCACTACTCTCTCGCCATAGCCCGTTACTGTTGAACATAAAATGTGCAATGAGTTGAGGTAGCATTTCTGATGGGAATGAATGTCAAATTCATCCCAATCACATCAAACTTATTTTGGGTGAATATGCTATAAATAAATTACAAGAGGACCCACTTTGAGAAACTGAAGCTTTTGGGTAAAAAACCACAAGTGAATTGCACCAACAAGAAATGTAATAAAAAAAAAAGGCATAAAACATATAGTAAGCTTTATGAAACATACATAGCCTAGTTTGTGTGCGTGGTAAAAAAAATTTTTTAAATTAAAAAACTAAAAAATATGCCCAAGCCAATTTCAGGGATATATCCTAACCTTACCTAACACAGGGCACTAGGTCCAACCTAACCTAGAGCTCTGTAAATCATAAGCATAAACTACATAGATGCTTCCTAAAGAATATAACCTAAACCACTCTAGGATACCAGGTCATTCATGGCTGAACGAGAGGGCTTTATACTTCTGGACACCACATATTCAGATTTTTAAAAACTGACTGCGCTTGTATACATGTTGAGACAATGGGAGGTGGGCTTACCACCATCAGACGCCAGTTGATTTTTGCATAACACCATTAGGCCACTATTATTGTAGCTTGAACATGTTTACAAAATGAGCAACAGCCTTGTCTGTTCTTTTGTGGCATGGATAAGGTATTTTGCTGAAAAGCAGTATTTCTAGTGTAAAACAGAGTGCATTGACTGTACTTCTTTCAAAATTAACTGAATAAAACTTTGAATACGATGGTACTGGAGTGGAATATAAAATTTTGGCCAAAGGTCAAGCACTGGGACCTAGGAGGTCATTCAGCAATAAAATAAGATGGTATCGCTCATTTCATTCTCTCCCTTTGAAATTATTTAAGACTTTTGTTTTCACTTTTACTAACTCTAAGATTTCTTTGTCTGCTTCAAACTCTTATTATAGTTTTTTGACATTGTTTTTGTTTCCAATTTGATTGCAACTAAGTACTGTACTTTATCAGTAAATGCAATCCTGCAAAGATGAAAAACAGGGTGGAGTCCAAAAATAACCAGAAACTTAACTCCATGGACTTGTCAAGTTTTTATTGGCTAACTGTTACACTAGAGTAGTATCTAAAAATATGAAAACTACTGGAAAGAACCATTGCACAAGTGCTATGAACTATCAAGGTATATCTAAAAACCTTACAGAAATGCCTAATAAAAATACCAATTGGCTAATGAAATGCACTAGTTTTAATACTTTTACTGCTAATATGCAAGTTATTGTTCATTTACCCTTCTCCAGCCTTAAGCTTACTACAGTATATGATTTAATTTCTAACAAAAGCAGAATTCAATATCTGCATTAGTGAAATGATGGTGATTTAAGCATTTATTCCTTTAGGAATGTAAATGGCAAAAGAATATAGTAATAAATCAAAAGAATAAGTTGCATATTTATTGATAAAGTTGGAAATTTCCATCTTTTCTCATTTATTAATAAAGTGTGAAGACTTCCATCATTTTCCAAGTCCACGGTTTTGAGAGTTCGTAACTTTTGGGAAACTGTTTGGGAAGTGTTTAGTGCTTGAAGCACATGCATGAAACAACAGCATTTAAGCGAAATCTCTACCATGTAACAATTTCATAACTTTTTATTAAATAAAAACCTTACAACTTCCTACAGGTGAAGCTCTCTGCAATTTTTTTTCCCCCAATTTTCAGTCCAATGTATTCACTTTAAAAACAGTTGTATTATGTGTATGGAGTGACAATGGTGAGCCAAGTAACATTAAAACAATCATTACTGAAACACAGACTAGAAATAAGATTTTGAACAACCATGGAGTCACCCTTCAACTGCAAAATGCCCCACCTTCCAACACCCCAACGTTTTGAGAACATGGAAAAACTGTATGAGAATTTTGTTTTGGGAAATGTGGGCATAAGTGTCGTTTGGGCCTACTGCAAGCACAGGCCTAGTATATCCTGCTTCCACTAGTCTTCTAGCTCAACCTAAACTAAACTGTATATACAAGACTAATGGGTGGGCATCCTAGTTCAGCTGGTGGGGAAGGGGGTGTTATGGTTCTGTAAGGCAGGTTTGGCAGGGGGTGGATCAAGGTGGACTCAGTGCCCTAGGTTAGACTAGTTATGTTACAATGAATCTGTTTTTTCTCACTCTGATTTAACCTCCTCTTCAGGAACCCTATATCCCCAAAGATCGGGGGTTAGGACTGAAGCCCTAGGCTAAGTTAGGTTAAGAAGGTTAGGTTAGGATGTATTTCTGCAACTGCCCTTACCACATCTTCATGCTGTAAGCAATATCTGTTACTGTTACTGATTAGAAATATGAACTATATGCTCTTACTGATTAGAAATATTAACTATATGCTCTACTTTGTGTTATTTATGCATTTTTACCATTATGTTGGTGAAATTCAATAGCTCATGATATCTCCCACCCAAAAGCTCCAGTTCCCACAGGGGTCCCCACAATTGTTGGCTAAAAAGGGTATATACAGGAAACACAAACAATTAGTTTCCACTAACATGGAAATGACAAATAAAGCACAAGATAAATATTTTAAAAAAATATATGGCTCAGATCTTTGAAAAAAATCAATCAATCATATGTTCAGCAAAGAAAATTACCATTTAACCATTGAAAATCTTAGATTAAATGTTAGCCGAGAAGTTAATCATACATTAACCATTAATTCTCTGTTTACAAGTGCCTTAATTCCTCTTGAGGGATGATACATCACCTAAATTAGTTTGGGACGATTAGACCGTATTATTTTCGGCTGTGAACCTGTTAGGCCATTAAAACTTTAGGACATATGAAGTTTAGGCCATAAGACATGGCAGAAGCTCCTTGGGACTCCGTGTTCAGTACTAGACCCTCGGGGATCAAAGTATTATATACACACATTTCAGCCGTTTGCCAGTTTGGATGTTATGGCCTAAATGACTTGTGGCTGAAACGACTAGGACCCACGCAAATGATCCAGTGGGAACTATGGTAATTCTACAGAAAAACTCTGCAGGATGCCATATTTAATACTAGTCCCTCAGGCATGAAAATAAAAACATAAATGACAGTAAATTTCTCAAATTGTCTCAGTAAATTTCTCAACTTATCTCACCTATACTGCATTATATTCACCCACTTCCATATTCGTCAGTCAAAAAATTGTATTAACAATATCTCCCCATGAAGCTCTTCTGTAGAATTACCGCCCTGACAAGCCCACAGCTTTAAAGTGTAGGTAATATCTAGCATATTCCAGTTTGAGGCTAGCATGCCCCTGCCAGCCTCAAACTGGAATTCACAATGATGATATTCTTAGTCAAATTACATATAAATGTGCTTCCAATAAATATTGATATTGCACATTTTGATTAATATCATGATGCATTAATTTCTAACCCATGCTAAATTGAATTCTGGAGAGGATCAAATGATGCTAATTTGGGCATAGGCCACAGTGTATTTTCCATTGGAAATATAAAGGTGCCCTGGGTTTCGGTCAAATTAATTGCATCCTATATTTTACACAAACTTTTGGGGTACTTTTAAGTCAGGTTAGGCCAGGGGGGAGGGGGGGGGTTCTAAGGGGCTAAAGCCACTGTGAGACAGGTAAGGGTTCAGCTCCCTTGGTTAGGTTAGGTTAGGATGTGTTTCATTAACTGTCCTTGCGATATTTTTGTGGTTTATAAGCTACAATATTTTATGCTTGTTACTCCTGCCACAACATTAACTATTTTTGACTAGGCTAACAACGCTGTGACATTTGCAACTACCTACTTTCCTGACTCGTGCATTGCACTCTTTTTCCGTTTTCCTTCCCCGCATAATACCCAAGTTTTGGTAACAGTTCATGTATTTGGCTAGAGATTAAGTAACAATATCCCCAGCACACATTACTAACCAAAATATCATCACCTTCCAACACCTCGACGGCTTTCCACCATAGCCTTGCCAACCACAGGTCGGGCAAAGCACAACAGGCCTAGGCGTAGCCTGCAAAGACAGCCTCAAGCAAAGCACCTTTGTTGCACATAAATCAACATTCTTTGCAAGTTTATTTAGCCTACCTTGATTCTTCAAACAGTAATTAACTTCCATATTAATGACAACATGGGTTTTCACGGTCACAAGCTTCGTAGTACGTCACAAAAGTCAGTCTTGTCAAGGAAGTGCAAATAATCATGATAGCCTCCAAGGAGAAGGAGCTTCCTAGGAAGTTGGAACCGTCCCCTGCAAATTTTGTGATAAATTAGAATGGTTGATTTGATTTGATTCTTGTGGATTTACTTATTATAATTGTTTTTAACCTTTCAGCTGTAAGATAAAAAAAATATCTAGAATCCTATAGTTACGATGGAGTTGTTTAAGTGAAAACAGAAATTAAATTAAAATGGCAATTCAAATACGAATGATTAATTTATTCTCTCGTTGAGGATTTATTTATTCTATTGTTATCAATCTTTCCATTGTAAAATGAAAAATATATAATCCTTTAGTTATGCCGTGACGTCGATGGTGTTGTTTAAATGAAAGTACAAGACCAAAATAAAATAATTCACAGGAAACGAACCCAACAACGCCTTGTCTTGTTTACGAAAAGTCAAGAGAGGGACAAAACAAGAGGGAAGTATCAGCTTACAAATATTATTTCTTATTTCGTTACTACGGATTTTTAAATGATCTGCAACTATGCTTATTTTTTCCAACAATAGCAAATACATCACCTAGACCTAAATATGGTTTAGGAAGCACCGTATGGAAATTACTGTATAAAATAAAAAGCCAATCTACCATTTTAAGAAAAATCAGTAACACCTATGACGAGAGTATTAGAGCGAAAACCTCTCACTTTTGGTAAGACAAAATATCATAGAGGCACGTGGAAGACAGAGGCGAATAGCACAATATATTTAAAAAAGGTATGACGTGTTGCTGATAAGGCTTCTGATTTTCCTTTTTTTTTTCCGAAGGAGGTCAGAAGAAAAATATGGCAGGTTTTCAATCCAACTAGCGTCACGCATTTCTCTGGGAAAAGGCTTATTAGTTGTGAGGAGCAAAATATAGAGAGAGGAGGATGCGTGCAGGGTTTCATACCACACTTTAGAATATTTCTGAAGAGGGAGAAAAGTAAGCCAGCCTTGTGTCCTGCTCTCTCTCTCTCTCTCTCTCTCTCTCTCTCTCTCTCTCTCTCTCTCTCTCCCCTGCCTACAGTTGTATCTGTCCAGTCCTTATTACGAACTCTTATTCAGAACTGAATCTCTCTCTCTCTCTCTCTCTCTCTCTCTCTCTCTCTCTCTCTCTCTCTCTCTCTCTCTCTCTCTCTCCTGCCTACAGTTGCATCTGTTGAGTACCTACTACGAACTCTTATTCAGAACTGAATCTCTCTCTCTCTCTCTCTCTCTCTCTCTCTCTCTCAGTGGCATAACTGGCATTCCATCAGTGGGGGTAGGGCTAGGCGGGGCCAAGTTATTTTTTGGAGGCCCAAAGAAAATTTCACAAAACTAATGTACCAAATCTGTAATGAGTAAAATATACTATTCTCAAATGTATATATACATGTGAATGAGGCAAAATAACATTATTAATAATTAGTGAACCTGCATTTGAAATGATAGAGCTCAATTTTCAACTCTTGCTATATGCAAATGTATTAGATACCACTGCAATGTCAATTTCCTCACAACCATATATTCAACACTAGCCTAATTTCTACCATCAAGTTTTAATTTTCAAGTATAGTATAATATATCCTTGTCATGTATATGTATATATATATATATATATATATATATATATATATATATATATATATATGTGTGTGTGTGTGTGTGTGTAAACAGTGCATATAATCAATAACACAAAAGACTTGTGATCCTCCAAATTCCCTTCAAAATTTCAACCTGTCCCATTCCCTCTTCTTCATCTCCTCTCCCTGGAAATGAACTCCAAGCAACAGCAGCAAATTGTATTCCACTTATTCAAAACTGTAACTACAGTTTCAGTCAATTCATACATAAATTCATAACATTAAGTTGGGTCAAAATATCATGATCAAACTGTCATTTGTGATAAAAACCTATGACTATAATTCTGCTTTGGGCCACCAAAGGTTTAGAGTTTAGCTACTAAGGGAATTTCAACTAGGGGTGGGGCCAGTGGTGGGAGCCAAGCATCTGACTTGAGGGGGCCCGGGCACACCCCCCCCCACCCCAAAAGCGACGCCACAACTGTCTCTCTCTCCCCTGCGTACAGTTATATCTGTTGAGTCCCTACTACGAACTCAGAACTCTCTCTCTCTCTCTCTCTCTCTCTCTCTCTCTCTCTCTCTCTCTCTCTCTCTCTCTCTCTCTCTCTCTCTCTCTCTCTTGCCTACAAATTAACCTGAAGTAGCGTGAAGTGGATGTTAAACATTTGTAGCTTCACGGTGTGGATAAAATTTTCATATATCTATATATATATATATATATATATATATATATATATATATATATATATATATATATATATATATATATATATATATATATAATGTATTATATATATATATATATAATATGTAATGTATTGTCCTGTACAGCGTATAATGCTGTATGAAACTCTCAAAGCGGCCCATGAAACTTTAAGCCGCCACAGCCCGGTGGTGGCCTGTGTTGTTGGCACCTATAGCGGTGCCAGACGCACGATCATGGCTAACTTTAACCTTAAATAAAATAAAAACTACTACTGAGGCTAGAGGGCTGCAATTTGGTATGTTTGATGATTGGAGGGTGGATGATCAACATACCAATTTGCAGCCGTCTAGCCTCAGCAGTTTTTAAGCTCTGAGGGCGGACAGAAAAAGTGCGGACGGACAGACAAAATCAGCACAATAGTTTTCTTTTACAGAAAACAAAAAATGGAAACAGAATTTTCACGGAATACATTCATTGAAAATCTAACAGCGTCGATTTCCTAGAAACGGCAAATGAACACAGTTGTGTACAAACATGAAAGTAAGTGAAGCCAAATATGCACAGCTATATATAGTGTGGACTTATAGCAGATAGACAGTGTACCATGAGTAGTAGTCGAAGTGTTTTTTTTTTTTTTCAAGCTGAGCTTGCAGCCTGGGAAATACGAGGTCAGATCGTGCTTGAAAGCAGAAGTTCTATTATCTATTTTAATTGTCATTTGTATGTGTATGTATATGTGTGTGTGTGTACATATATAAATATATACTGTGTATATATATACACATATATTAAATATACATGCATACATAAATACTCATCGTACACACGAATGCACTAAAAATATACGCTTTTATTAGCAAATATATATATATATATATATATATATATATATATATATATATATATATATATATATATATATAATATATAAATATATACATACAAATAAATATATATATATATATATATATATATATATATATATATACATACACACTCACTCATGCATATTTAAGACAGGACTTTGAAGGCCCTCTTTACAAGGCAATTACGCAAGCGATGCCATTTCCCAAACATAAAAACATCTCCAATTCTGGGAATAATGAAGAAGAAGACTCTTTCTGTAAAATGTTAAAAGCACCTGTACTGTCACACTGTGGCATTCAGCTCTATTTAACTCTATTCTGACACTATTTTTTACTATTTAACTCTATTTTTTTAAAGCAGAAATAAAGGGACGAATGTAACTTTAGGCAGAGGAGGGCAAAAAATGAAATGTAAACTGGAGGAAATATCGTCATATCCCCTGATTACATATAGAGCCCAAAGTCATTAAGGTAATTAGTTATATTTTTTATTCCTTTTTTTGGAGAGAGAGAGAGAGAGAGAGAGAGAGAGAGAGAGAGAGAGAGAGAGAGAGAGAGAGAGAGAGAGAGAGTACCTTTATTTACCATAAAAGTCTCACTTATGGCTTTTGTCACGCATAGGGGTGGGGGGTGGTTTGGGATATGGGGGTCTGGGTGGGGAGCTAGCAAGGACATATTTATTTAATTCGTCCTCATATACACTTTCTCTATCTCTGCCCCGCCCTGTCTCTCTCTCTCTCTCTCTCTCTCTCTCTCTCTCTCTCTCTCTCGTACACACCGTGAAATAAAATCATCACATCGAAAAGGTGACAAAATTCATCTTTTTCTATTTTTTAATGATCGTATCAACAGATTTACGCCTCTGGTCAGCTCTCTTGTAAACAGCTGTATAATAGGGAAGAATTTCTGTTTTCTAGCTTAGTCTTTTTCCCCCTCAGGCATTTCTATTTTCTTTTGCTCTCACGCGTTTCTATTTTCTTATTAACACACTTCTGTTTTCTTATTTAGTCTTCCTCTCTCGGGATTCAACAAGACTGGGGGTCATTTAACCCAAATCAATATGGCGTGTTACAAGATTCTGTGGAATTAAACCCGCTCTCAACTCTCTCTCTCTCTCTCTCTCTCTCTCTCTCTCTCTCTCTCTCTCTCTCTCTCTCTCTTAGTCTCTGTCTGTCTCTCTCCCTCTCCTTTGCATCATCAGCAATTGAGGCCTTTTGGGAATTCACCAGCTGGTGCCATTTGGAGGCCCCCCCCTCCTCCCTACCTGCTACCTGCTTCCCTTCCTCCCCCCCTGATCCCCACCTTTCTCTCTCTCTCTCTCTCTCTCTCTCTCTCTCTCTCTCTCTCTCACATCACGTGGATCTTCTCTTACGCGAATACTGCAGCACCTTTCCAGTACGTAGATGCTTCATAACACTTTGCTGATTTATGTCACGTTCAAGAATCTCATTAAAAAGAAGAAAGAAGAGGAGGAGGAGGAGGAGGAGGAGGAGGAGGAGGAGGAGGAGGAGGAGGAGGAGGAGGAGGAGGAAGAAGCAGAAGAACAGCAAAAGGAAGAGAAAAGGGAGATGAGGAGGAAGAACTGAATGAAATTATTATTGGGTATCCCCAGAAAAGCACGTATAAAATGCGCCGAAGTTTCTTCGGTGCAATCGAGTTTTCTGTACAGCTTATAAAGCTGTATGAAACTCTCAGTCACGGCCCGGTAGTGGTCTGTGCTGTTGGCACATATAGCGGTGTCAGACGCACGATCATGGCTAAATTTAACCTTATATTAAATAAAAACTGCTGAGGCTAGAGGGCTGCAATTTGGTATGTTTGATGACTGGAGGGTGGATGATCAACATACCAATTTGCAGCCCTCTAGCCTCAGTAGCTTTTAAGATCCACTCTGTCCATTTGACCTCAGCGATGGATTATGTACCTGGGAGTTAGATGACTGTGTCGTGTTGCAGAGTGGTTGGAGAACTGAAATGGGTCCGCAACCTCATCCCAAAATATATGCTGAGATCCGAATGCCAACGTTCTCGGAATATATATATATATATATATATATATATATATATATATATATATATATATATATATATATATATATATATATATATATATATATATATATATATATATATATATATATATATATATATATATATATATATATATATATACATATACATA
>NC_089747.1:40757289-40774789 GCF_040412425.1 Macrobrachium rosenbergii | reverse complement strand
GAGACTAAACTCTGTTCTGGTGAGAGAGAGAGAGACTAAACTCTGTTCCCGGTCACTCAGAGAGAGAGAGAGAGAGAGAGAGAGAGAGAGACTTGAACTACTAAACTCTGTTCCTGGTCACTCAAAAGAGAGAGAGAGAGAGAGAGAGAGAGAGAGAGAGAGAGAGAGAGAGAGAGTGTGTGTGTATGTTTAGAACTAAGATCTGTTCATCGTCAATTACAGAGAAAGGGGAGGTCCCAAACTACAAAGCTGTCTGTTCCCGGTCACTCAAAGAGAGAGAGAGAGAGAGAGAGAGAGAGAGAGGAAGGACCCATTTGCATCCTCTCAACTTTCGAAAATGGAAGGCCGCTCCTCAGTCAACACCTGAACTAATTTTCCCAGCCAGCCACTTCCTCCTTCCCCGTCCGTATTTGACAGACAGGTCTTCCTGAGATGAACCAAGATGATTTGTCGTTGGAGGCTGCATCCGGACCTGGTTAAATGTCATTGATGAATTGCATTTATGAACCGAGGTGACGGTGCTGGTATAATAATAATAATAATAATAATAATAATAATAATAATAATAATAATAATATAAACCATTGAAGTGACTCTTATCAAATTCATTGTGTTGATAAACTGAACTCTAATCATCTTTATGAACCTAGGTAATGATGCTGTTATAATAATAATAATAATAATAATAATAATAATAATAATAATAATAATAATAATAATAATAATAATAATAATATTGGACTCTAATTGTTTTAAACAAGCTAATGATACTGTTATAATAATAATGATATAATAATAATAATAATAATAATAATAATAATAATAATAATAATAATAATAATAATAATAATAATAAGTTGATTTCTAATTGCATTTACAAACTAAGTTGATAATAATAATAATAATAATAATAATAATAATAATAATAATAATAATAATAATAATAATAATAATAATATGATAATATTGATAACACTGCTTTTGGAATTACATTTGCAAAACTGATTATCATTGGGAATCTCACTGCAATTATCTTATTAACTGAATTACTTTTGATAATTGTCATCGGAGGTTCTGCAGTGTCAATTACTACAAATAAATATAATCTGAGTTCCCTTTGTAAAACCAATGAATATTCAAAATAGTTATCTATTTACAGTAAGAAAGACGAATACGAGAGAGATTACATTGGAAAAAATAACCAAGACATAAATTGTATTGGAATTACATTTATGAAATGAATGACCCATTGGAATGTCACTGGGATTATATTTATAAATGACAGTGATATATTGAAAGTAACACTGATAAATACAAGTGATTACATTGGAAAAAAATAACCAAGATTTATAAATTGCATTGGAATTACATTTAACAAATTGATTACCAATCTGAATGTCGCTGGGATTACATTTATATATATGATGACAGTGATATATTTTCTTAGAATTACCTTCGTAAAACCAGTCAGGACTGGTAAATGTTATTTTAGTAGGAAATATAAAATTGATAATGTCTCGTGAAAATGATGGCGAATTATATTCATGATTCAAATCGAGTTTTCTGTATGAGCCGCGGCCCATGAAGCTTTCAGCCACGGCTCGGTGGTGGCATGTCCTATATCGTTGCCAGACGCACAGTTACGGGTAACTTTAACCTTAAATAAGATAAAAGTTACTGAGGCTAGAGGGCTGCAATTTGGTATGTTTGATGACTGGAGGGTGGATGATCAACATACCAATTTGCAGCCCTCTAGCCTCAGCAGTTTTTAAGATCTGAGGGCGGACAGAAAAAGTGCGGACGGACAGACAAAGCCGGCACAATAGTTTTCTTTTACGGAAAACTAAAATTACAGTGTACCTCATGGGGTACACTGTAAGCATTTACATAAGGTTCTTCGCAGCGTCCCTTCTCAAGGTCCCTAGCTGCAACCCCTTTCATTACTTTTACTGTACCTCCGTTCATATTCTCTTCCTTCCATCTGACTTTCCCCAACCCTTTCTACTCTCAGTTTCTTTTCCAGCGCTGAATGACCTCATAGGCCCAAGCGCTTGGCCTTTGGTCTAAACCCTATATTCCAGTCCATTCTAATCCATTACATCTAGAAGTCTTTTATTTTTTACTTAATCATTCATTCAGGTCCCACGTTCTTCAAGTGGGAGATATTTGCAATTCAAACGGAGAATCTTAATCGGAGAATCTTCTTCTTCTTCTTCTTCTTCTTCTTCTTCTTCTTCCTTCTTCTGCTCTCTCTCTCTCCCCTCTTCTACTGCTTCTCTCTCTCTCTCCCTCTTCTACTGCTTCTTCTTCTTCCTCTCCTCCTTCTCTCTCTTCTCTCTCTGCTCTCTCTCTCTCTCTCTCTCTTCTTCTCTTCTTCTTCTTCTTCTTCTTCTTCTTCTTCTTCTTCTTCTTCTCTCTCCCTCTTCTTCCTCGTCTTCTTCTTCTTCTACTACTACTTCTTTTTCTTCTGCTACTTCTCTCTCTCTCTCTCTCTCTCTCTCTCTCTCTCTCTCTCTTCTTCTCTCTTCTCTCTTCTTCTTCTTCTTCTTGTCTTCTTCTTCTCTTCTTCTGCTTCCCTCGTCCTCTCTCTCTTCTTCTTCTTCTTCTTCCTCCTCTTCTGCTACTGCTTTGTCTCCTTTCTCTCCTTTCTTTTCTTTAATTTTCTCTTTCTCTTTCTTCTTATCTCCCATCTCTTGCTTCTGGGAGCAGACAATTCATTTTGGTGATGTGATTCTTTAAGTAACGTTTTGATGTGCGGAGGGTGTTTCAAGACGTGAATATCTAATGATGTGAAGCGTCTTCTCCTTCATTATGGCTAATGAGCGGTGTTTTAACTGTGATTAATGTTTTATTATGTAAATATTCAGAAGAAGAAAATGTCTAGGTACCTGAGGTTACCGTGGTGGCACAGTGGTATGGTTCTCGCCTACCAGTCGAGAGGACCAGAGTTCAAATCACGCCACTCACTGGTAGTTTGGGGATGGCGCCATTGCATAAACCTGGTGGCCCGCCAACCTAATGGTCTGAAAACCGGAGAGGGTTAGTAAGAAAATAAGTACCAGCCCCAGGAGGACTTTACCTTCAACTAACCTGAGGTCTCCTATGGAATAACTTCATTTGAAACCTCTTACTATAAAATGGCTTATTATTAGATTCTGTAAGTGAATTATTTTAAAATGGAATGTCTTTAAACAATATTACTTGGTACTGAATTATCTTCTAAAAGGTTCTTTAAAATATATTCCTATTAACTGTCTTTAAATGAAGTGCTTTGGTTATGAAGTGACTTCAAATGATTAAGATGGGATATCGGAATTGAAATAACAACTGATGGTAGCTTTTGCATATCTATCTTTCAGTGTGTATATATATATATATATATATATATATATATATATATATATATATATATATATATATATAATATACTGGAAGCCATAGCCGTTCCTCCTTAGTCTTACAAAGTTAATAGCTTCTAGTAGTTCTAAAAGCCACTCTCCACAGATAAATTACCTTCATTGAATGCAAATCAGTTATGTCTCTCTCTCTCTCTCTCTCTCTCTCTCTCTGTATGGCTGTTCTTGGGTCAGGATGAACCTAGATTACGTTTGTTAAGTGTCTAATTCTCTCTCTCTCTCTCTCTCTCTCTCTCTCTCTCTCTCTCTCTCTCTCTCTCTCTCTCTCTCTCTCTCTCTCTCTCTCTTTGCATGGCTGTTCTTGACTGAGGATGAACCTAGATAAGATTGTTAAACGTTCTAATAATGATCTCTTTTTTCCAGCTCTCTGTAGAATGCAAACTTCCGTTCCGATTTCTTCCCATCCTCTTGTAAAACAATATTCATTCCTTTTTCCCGTTGTCTGTCAGTTTTCTCTGTCTGTCTGTCTGTCTATCTGTCCGTTCTTGAGTGAGGGAGAATCAGATAATTAACTTTGTTAAACGTTTAATGAGAACGGTACATTTGATATCCTTTGGCAATTTTTGGAAATATATTCTCGGTATTCTCTTTGCCTCTCGAAAACGCTCAATTACCTTCATCAGTGAATTCCATTCTGTTCTCTCTCGAAAAGGAAGGACACCACGAACGCCCTTATCTAGCCCGGGTTCGAAGGCGGCGAGAGAATCGGGAGAGAGATTGAAGTTTGAGTCGCGATGAAAATGATTGACACGCCTCCCAGAAGATGGAAGGTTATAGAAAGGGAGGCTGCGCTGGGCAAGCCCCGTTTCTTGACTGCTGTGCAGATCCTAGACTGATGGGTTTCTTTATTTATTTACGGTTTCAGATCACAAGGTTTTCAGAGTACAACGATGCACAAGGCATATGCATGTAGGTGTGTGTGTGTGTGTGTATATATATATATATATATATATATATATATATATATATATATATACATATATATATATATGTATATTTACATATATATATATATATATATATATATATATATATATATATATATATATATGTATATTTACATATAGATATATATATGTATATATATATATCTATATTTATATAAATATTCATATATATATATATATATATATATATATATATAGATAAATGTATAGATAAATGTACATATATGTATATATTATATATTATATACATTATTTACATACATATATACAGTATATACATATATATATGTGTATGTATGTATAAATACATATATTTATCATATTTATTTACATGTAAGTATGTACGTAAGAATGCACTTATGAGGTCGATCTCCAAAATCATTCACTTTACCTTTGCCAAAAAAAAAAAAACTTTACATAAAATCTGTCAGTCCTTACTGCAAACAAAGGAACACTCGTCAATATTGAAATTT
The DNA here is from genome assembly GCF_040412425.1 of Macrobrachium rosenbergii. Classification (NCBI taxonomy): domain Eukaryota; kingdom Metazoa; phylum Arthropoda; class Malacostraca; order Decapoda; family Palaemonidae; genus Macrobrachium; species Macrobrachium rosenbergii. Next base: position 40,769,953 of record NC_089747.1, on the reverse strand, counting down.
AGTTTTAATTCAGCTTCGTCTTTCTACGAACGAATCGGTTCCGCATTTGTGTTCTCTGTACAGTATCAATTTTTCATCTGCTGAGAATTCTCATATTTATTTTTTCGCATCAGATTTTATTCTCTTGAGTTATTCGACTTTTACTGCTTCGTACGCTTGTATGTATAAGTATATGTGTATATATCCCCCCACTGAAACGTACTAGGCTCTAGATTTACCCGTCTCAGTTCTCCTTAAATACTAAATAATGACCATCTCTCAAATATTTTTCAAATGCCTCCATCGATTATTACTGATCATGGTTTGCACGCAAGTTATCTTATTAACACTTATCTCATCCCGGCACCTCCCCCAAATTTCTGAACAGGTACCCCAGCCCTTTGCGATCCTCTGTTTACAAAAAAATTCGGGTCTGGGCAGTTTATTCCCAGTCATCTATTATTTTTTTTTATGTGGATCACATTTCGCAGTTTTAAGAGGTAGTGTGAAACAGGTCTTGTAACATTCTACTTTCAAATGGAAAATAGCTGATTATCCACATATTTAACGTCAATATTTTCCCTCCTCTATTCCAACTCTTATTATTATTATTATTATTATTATTATTATTATTATTATTATCATTTATTATTATTATTATTATTATTATTATTATTATTATTATTATTATTTAGGAGATGAACCCTATTCATATGGAACAAACCCGCCTCAGGGGCCACTGACTTGGAATTCAAGCTTCCAAAGAATATTATTATTATTATTATTATTATTATTATTATTATTATTATTATTATTATTATTATTATTATTATTATTGAAGAATTATTCATTGGAATTATTATTCAGACGATGGCGTTCAATTCAAAGAATATTATTATTATTATTATTATTAAGAAGATATTATTATTAGAAATTATTAGAAATTATTCAGAAATATGGAATCACGAGGCGAAAGCTTTGAACAATTAAAATCCCTCCAGTAACTTTTGATTATCCGCAACTACAAACTCTCTCTCTCTCTCTCTCTCTCTCTCTCTCTCTCTCTCTCTCTCTCTCTCTCTCTCTCTCGACCCTCGACTTTCAGCTGAGTTTTGTTGTTGTAAGCGGCGACGATTCCCGTCGACTCTTTTTCGTTTATTTTGGAAAATGCAAACGAGGCAACGAGGCAGTGACGAAGCTCCGAAGATTATACAGGTTTTGTGGATTTCAACGTTACCACACACACATATATATATATATATATAAATCCTGGAAGCTGGAATATTCTGGAAGTTGGAATATCCTGGAACTTGGAATATTATGGAAGCTGGAATATTCTGGAACTTTAAATATTGTGGAACTTAGAATATTTTGGAACCTAGAGTATCCTGGAAGTTGGAATATCCTGGGACTTGGAATATTGTGGAACCTGGAATGTACTGGAAGCTAGAATATTCTGGAAGCTGGAATATCCTAGAAGCTGGAATACTCTGGATCCTGGAATATTCTGGAAGCTGGAATATCCAAGAAGATGGAATATTCTGGAACCTGGAACATTCTAGATGCTAGAATATCCTGGAACTTGGAATATTCTGGAGCCTAGAATATCCTGGAGTTGGAATATTCTGGAGCTTGGAATATTATGGAACCTGGAATGTTCTGGAAGCTAGAATATCTTGGAAGTTAGAATATCCTGGAACTTGGAATATTCTGGTACTTGGAATATCCTGGAAGTTAGAATACCATGGAAGCTGGAACATCCTGGAACGTGGAGTACAGTATTCTGGAAGCTGGAATATTCTGGAACCTGGAATATTCTGTTAGCTGGAGTATCCCGGCAAATGGTCTGGGTTTTTTTTTCATTTGATTTATATATACGGCAGAACAGTTAAGGTCTTACCGTGTATTTTTGTTAGTTGCTTTTGTAGGGCTTTTGTTGAGCCGTATGTTATCGAGGCTGGCTTTCCAGTTGTCACTCGGTTTACCGTTAGAATTTATCGTAGCTGATAGAAGTATATAGAACCGCTGAGTTCCCTTTTCATTTCTGAGTTACGTGTTTTTTTATATATTTATATAAAGTCATTATATAAAGAACGTATCAACTTATTTCTTAAAATCAGTTAGTTATCTAGCAGCTTTACAAATCTAAGGCTTTACTCAAACATTCATTTATTCCTCTGTAAACTTTATAATTTATCAACTTATTTACGATTCATTTGTCCATTTACATAACTCTTCCTCTATCAGATTTAATGTAAGTCCACTTTACATTCTCCTTTATTGACTCACTGATCTAATTATCTATTCGTTTCTCTATGTGCTCTGTTCAATTCTCCGGAACGGGTGAGCCGGTAAAGTAAAATCAGTTCTCTCCAGAGTATCCCAGATGTTCATCTTTAATGTTAAGCTGCTATGGATATTATAAATCCTTTCCTTCGCTCCACCCTCTTGAATCCAGTTCGACTGCATAACTCATGTAATGATTCAGATGCTTATACAACAGGGAGATTGTCAGCAATGCTTCCATGCATGGGTCACTCCCCGAAAAAAATGACGTCGGAGATTGACATTTCAACACTGCGGTCATTTTCTGAGATGGTCGAGAATAATGGCTTCCATTCAGGTGGATCTTCTACGGTACTCCATCTCTGTCTACACTGGGATATACCATTTAAACAAACATAAGAAGAAATTGGGAAAACAGAAAACAATGAACGATTTAGATTACAAATTCATGAAAGTGTCCCAGTAAAGGGGTTCTGGTGTCTTTTCAAGTGGATTGGATTATGTTGGCACCAGGTTCACTGAGGTGTAGGAACAATATCCTTTTGCCAACTCTCTTAACTTTCAAATCGCCTGTTCATCCAATGATGACATCCGGGTAGCATCCAATGCTACTCCCAGGCCCTCTCAAGACTGGTAAGGGCAGCTGAATCGGTATCAAAAGTACTTTTAAATACAATCCCTGTTGCTGCCACATTCGGTCAGCTCCGAACAACATTTAGTAACAGGCACAAATCAGTAACAGGCACAAGATCAGTCCAGAAATATTTGCTGTCTTGCCATGTGTGGTACATCCCAGATCAGATGGACTGTGTTTCTTACAGAATCTGCAAAACCTGATAAGCAGAAGTTTTGCATGGTCTTTTAGTGCTGCTCGAGTTGTTGGTAGTGAATCCTGTGGTTTCAGCTTTCTTGCAGACAGGCCAAGTCTTGCATTACTAATAACTAAAACAGCACTGAATCTACCAGTCATTAAAACCACATATCTCTTCAGAGCTTGCAGATCAAACTCTTCCACTTGCGACAGACTCTAGCTGAGTTTTACAAAATGTGTTTGAGACCTCTTCAGTAATATAATATGTTTGTTAGACAGACCTCTTTGCTTTACCATAGAACAGCACTGCATTCACGTTTTTTCTCTGGCCCAGTGGCAGACGGTGTCACATATATTACGGTCCATCTCGTTCTCCCCATTTTTCAAAAGTCCACCACTTTTTGTCAAGATCAGGTGACGGAAGTGCCTAAAACTTAGACGTAAGTGTCTTCGGCTTCGAAAATATTGGGCTTGCATTAATTCCAGACATTTTAGAAAACCAACTCGTCTGCTCTCCAAGGATACATAGGGCCACTACACCAAGTTAAACAGCTGGGTTGCCGATTCACGTTTTCCCTTTTCCCCAATTCCTATATATTCTCTTCCTTACCAACAATGAAACAGAAGAATTGTATTATTGCCATCATCTTGAAGGAAGCATTTTAAGTATGATGGACGTATGCCCAGGCCTTTCACTCTCATCGTGAATGCTTTTACTTTTTTAGACCATGTCTTAGATTTCATCTAGTTTTAAAGTAAATAAATAACATTTGTATCTCCATACGTAAGTCCTTTATTGCACAGGCGACAAAACTTCTTGGATGAAATCATCAGTGGAATTATTTTTTTCCCTGTCTCGTTATCTAATAACAGTTTGACTATATCTGTTTTACAGGAAATGTTTATTGTGACTAGAGTTGCACATTAATCTGAGGTTTTTAATTTTCTTCAAAAGAAAAATATTATGCCTATTTTGTCTCGTGAGAAATATCTACATAAATAAATAAATAAATAAAAAAAAAATATATAATCATATCTGTAAAACATGTATAACATACATACACACATACTGTGTATGATCTAAATTTTGTTGAGGAGGCCGCCTCCCTAACAAACATACTGTACATAGCTACTCCAAATTACTAGACAAATGCATATAATATTATCAACAGTCCAGGTTCTAAAGATATACATCAGAAACAGTCTGAAAAAGCCTGAAACCTAGCGAAGATTTTTGGAAAAACAACCAGGAAAAACATATGGTTAGGCCTAACGGTAATGGCGTACATAAATTATGAAAAAAACAAAACAGGAACATATTTTCCAGGATATTCCAGCTACCTAGAGATATTCCAGGTTCCAGGATATATGTTGTGCGCGGTAACGTTGAAATTCACAGAGGCTGCAATCCCCTGTAAGCAAAATAACAATAAAAAGATACTGTAATCCCCTGTAAGCAAAAATAACTACGACAGAGATTCAGTTGCAATCATCCCTGTGGACAGAGTCAATAAGATTCTGATTAAAGTATTGGAGTTTTGGGTCGAGCGATAGTTTGATACTCTGGAAATCAAGAGGTAAAAGAACGCTTCCAGTTCTAAATCAAAAGGTAAAGGAACACTTTCAATTCTAAATCAAAAGGTAAAAGAACGCTTTCAATTCTAAATGAAAAGGTAAAAGAACGCTTTCATTAGTAATCAAAAGGTAAAAGAACTCCTTCATTTCCAAATCAAAAGGTAAAAGAACGCTTTCAATTCTAAATCAAAAGGTAAAAGAACGCCTTCAGTTCCAAATCAAGAGGTAAAAGAACGCTTTCAATTCTAAATCCAAGGGTAAAAGAACGCCTTCAGTTTCAAATCAAGAGGTAAAAGAACGCTTTCAAGTCTAAATCCAAAGGTAAAAGAACGCTTTTAGTTCCAAATCAAAAGGTAAAAGAACGCCTTCAGTTCCAAATCAAAAGGTAAAAGAACGCCTTCAGTTCCAAATCAAAAGGTAAAAGAACGCCTTCAGTTCCAAATCAAAAGGTAAAAGAACGCTTTCAGTTCCAAATCAAAAGGTAAAAGAAAGCCTTCAGTTCCAAATCAAAAGGTAAAAGAACGCTTTCAGTTCTAAATCAAAAGGTAAAAGAACGCCTTCAGTTCCAAATCAAAAGGTAAAAGAACGCTTTCAATTCTAAATCAAAAGAACGTTTCCAATTCTAAATCAAAAAGAACGCCTTCAATTCCAAATCAAAAGGTAAAAGAACGCTTTCAGTTCTAAATCAAAAGGTAAAAAAAGAACGAATTCAGTTCTAAATCAAAAGGTAAAAGAACGCTTTCAATTCTAAAGTAAAAGAACGCATCCAATTCTAAAAATCGCTTCAGTTCTAAATCAAAGGTAAAAAACGGTAAAAAAGTAAAAGAACGCCTTCAGTTCCAAATCAAAAGGTAAAAAAAGAACGCTCAGTTCAGTTCTCCAAAATCAAAAGGTAAAAGAACGCCTTCAGTTCCAAATAAAAAAACATAAAAGAACGCTTTCAGTTCTATTAGCATAAATAACGCGGATTTAGATGATGGGAAAATAGCATGACTTGAGACCGGTTCAATTTCTAAGGCGTACCGAGACGGGCAAATTCAAAATGCACGCTTGAGTCTGAGAAGTGTTTATTATTATTATTATTATTATTATTATTATTATTATTGAGAAGATGGACCCTATTCATATGGAACAAGCCCATCCGCAGGGGCCACTGACTCGAAATTCAACCTTCCAAAGAATATGGTGCCCAATATTTGGAAGAAGTAAGAGAAGGTAAAGAGAAATTTAGAAAAAAAACATATCACTTATTAAACAGTAAAAAAGAAATTAATAAATGGATTAAAATGTATTAAAATGAAAGGTGAATAGTATTAGGTTGGTAATGCATTGCATCTTCGCTTCAGGACCAGAATAAATGCGCTTATATACTATTGCACCTCGTTAGAATGACACAAAGAATGCAGGTGTAACCATATAACCACACTGAAAGCTACTCAGCGCATTGCAATGATTTTTAAAACTCTATATAAAAATGTGGGCGGTTTCCACAATACCTGGATTCCTTCAAACCCCTTTTCCCATCCTGCGTCCGAAATTGGACAAAGACGCGCCTCGGGAAATCCTTTTTTAATGGGAGCGCTGATCCTACGTAATTGGTGCCCCAACGATGATAGAATTGTCGGAATGGTTTTGAAACAGAAGCTATTTGTGGTCTGTAATGTTCGCTATTTGTGGATACCTTTGTGCAACAACTATCAGCACGCTTTTCATTCAATGTCGGCACTGAAGAACTTTCGTCGGAAAAAGTATTTAAGTCATTGTCTGAACTTTGGTGTTTTAACTATGATGTTATTCATCATTATCTGAATGTTTGTGTTGTAATGTGCTATTATCATTATTAAACTTAAAACCAGGCCTGCATTTCATAAGCTTGAAGAGCATGCAATGGCTTAGCAAGTTTCTACAGAACAGAAACTCCCTTTGTAGAGAAAGTAGAAAAAATCGAAAAAAAGAAGTGGGTTTGGACTTAATACGATGAATTGACAAATATATAGACATCATGCATTAATAAAAAGATTTAATTTATAGATAACCACGAGGAATGAAAACAGCAGACGAATAGAATATAGAATAGAATATAGAATACAGAATTTAGGCCAAAGGGCAAGAGCTGGAACCAAAGACGAGGTCATTCAGTGCTGAAACGGAAACTGACAGTAAAATGTCTGAAAGGTGTAACAGGAGGAAAACCTCAAAGCAGTTGCACTATGAATCAACTGCTAGGGAAGGGTGGACAATAAGATGGAAGAAAGAGCATATGAGAAGAGTTAAAGTGAAAGGAAATCAGCAGGAGTGTGGAACTTTAAGATTTAACGTAACAGGGCCTGAACTGAAACATAAATAAGACAAATTATTCAATGGCTACTTATCTGCGAAGGCTGACGGGGTAGGAAACTCGATGTCCCAAGGAAAAGGAACAAAATCCATGGTTTCTAACTCGGAACAGTTGCATAGCAACGCCAGGAAAGCCTCAAAATGGCCCCACAAACATAACGGGCAAAAAGAGCCCCGTATGGAAGTAGAAAGGAGTAAAAATTAATTCAGGGTTCTCACAGATCAAATGTTGACGCTGTATGGAGAACGCAAACACGGAACCCGTTCATACGCATAAATATGATTCAAATTAAATCAAATATTGACAAGCGTTCCCTCCCCTCCCCCTTCCCCAAACCTTCTACTCTGGAGTAGAAGCCAGCATCAGTTTTGGTAGCATTTTTTTTTTTAATTCCTGGATATCAAACGCAATGAAAATCTGCTCCAGTGCAAATGTTAGCGGAGGCGGAAGGTCGCTTGAAGATTATAAGCCTAGACTCATTTGCTTGTAGAATAATACACACACATTATACACACACAGACACACACACACACATATATATATATATATATATATATATATATATATATATATATATATATATATATATATAATGTATATATGTATGTGTGTATGTATGAATAAAGTTAGCTGTCCCTGAAAACTGTACTGAAAAAATCAAAATCCCATTAATTAATATTCATGTAATTCTCATCTCAAACACACACGGAACCATAAAGAACATATAACCTCCCTGACGGAACTGATAACAAACAAATAAAGAATAATAAATGAACTAACAATAAAAGAAAAAACAAAGACAAAAGCTAAACACCGCTTACATTATATGACGTTATCCGCGCCGAAACATTTTCAAATTCAGCCTTGGAGATTCTAAGGAAAAAAGTCGAAAAAAAATCTGTGGTTTACCTAACGATACTACCATACATAGATAATTAACATGCTGGAACCCAATTTCCAGGATATCCCAGCTTCCAGTCAGTATATTCCAGGTTCCAGAATATCCCAGCATCCAGTCAGTATATTCCAGGTTCCAGAATATTCCAGCTTCCAGTCAGTATGTTCCAGGTTCCAGAATATTCCAGCTTCAAGTCCGTATATTCCATGTTCCAGAATATTCCAATTTCCAGTCAGTATATTCCAGGTTCCAGAATATCCCAGCTTCCAGTCAGTATATACCAGGTTCCAGAATATTCCAGCTTCCAGTCAGTATATTCCAGGTTCCAGAATATTCCAGCTTCCAGTCAGTATATTCCAGGTTCCAGAATATCCCAGCTTCCAGTCAGTATATTCCAGGTTCCAGAATATCTCAGCTTCCAGTCAGTATATTCCACGTTCCAGAATATTCCAGGTTCCAAGATATTCCAGATTCCAGCCAGTATATTCAAGGTTCCAGAGCAAGCAATCTCTCGCCATTGCCTCGCATACATTTATTTATTTCCTCGACTTTCACAAAACAACTGAAAAGATTTGACGGCAACTCGGCTGCTGAGGACATCAACAAAACTCGGATGAAAGTCGGGATGAAAGTCAGGATGAAAGTCAGGGGTCGAGTGACGGTTTGTGTTCCCGGATAATCAAAAGTTACACGCCCGATTTTAATTGGTCAAAGGCCATCATTACCCGTCACGACAAGCCGTAAACTATGTATGTGTTTGGATAAAGGGAAGGGCTTTCTCATCATCATTTTGGCAGGTTAAAAAATGTAAAGGTTATGAGAGGAGTTTTTTTTTTCTTTTTGAAACTAAACGTTCGTGTTTATTTCAAGGAAAATTATATTAATTCCGTTATCTCGAACATCAAAAATGCTGCGTGCAACATCACCAGCTGAGATATTTTCCAGCGAGCTTTCAACAGGAAAATTCGCGTGTGATGCGTAGCTTCTATAGTTATCATAAAGGTTGAAATGGATTCTGTATTCGAGATATACCATCATCCATTTATTTTCTTCTGGCTTGCAATATATATATATATATTATATATATATATATATATATATATATATATATATATATATATATATATATATATATATATATATATATATATATATATATATATATATATATATATATATATTATATATATAATATTATATTAATATTTATTATATATATATTTTGTAATAAATTTCTTTCAGCCTTTTTATTTGTCAATTTCAATTTCTCTTTTTATGCCACAAGAAAAGCTGGTTAAGGTTCTTCTCGCTCCCACTGAAGGTTGTTATTATTTAAGTGGTAACTCGCCCATGAGAGTTTTTTTTTTCTCTTTCCGTGTATTTATTTGGCTGGATGTTTGTTTGGTGATTCCCCGTCCGTTGCTTCACGTTTGGTGGGCACCGCTGGCTGAGGATGAGGGCAGTGTGTATTCGGCTCCTTATCGCGGACGTTTTGCCGACCTTATTCCTGTGGGACATCCATACGCTGGAGATACTCTGAAGAGTTTTATACAGTCTGAACACCTTGATGCATTTGAGGACCCCTTTTCCTCTGTACTTCGGAGGACGTTGCTAGCTTTCCTCTGCCTGGAGACGTTGTTGCAACTCCATCCCTTCTGCTTACTGAGGGACATCTCCTTTGCTTTGGTCAGACGCCATTCCTGTGCATACTGGAGGGCACTGCCTGTGCTTCCCTGTATCTACTGTACGCCTTTGCATCCTTGGACTCGCCTGTTGCCCTTGGAAGGACAGCCTGTCTTTCCCCTCGTCCTGCTAACCTCCGGAGTCGTGAAAACGCCTGATTCTGTTTCGACAGCCGGTAAGGATATAAGCTGTGTTCTTTGTCTGTAAACAATGCTGACGGTGGTCAGTGTGCTGTATCCTCCGGCTGCAGACTCCTTGTGACTCCAGGACTGTTTCTGGACAGCCATGCAGTTCTTTATTGGACGGCTGGGTACCGTTCTCAGCAAGCACTCTGCTGGCCCCGCATTCGATTCTCCCACCGGCCAATGAAGAATTAGAGGAATTTATTTCTGGTGATAGAAGTTTATTTCCCGCTATAATGTGGTTCAGATTCCACAATAAGCTGTAGGTCCCATTGGTAGGTAACCAATTGGTTGTTAGCCACGTAAAATAAATACAATCCTTCGGGCCAGCCCTAGGAGACCTGTTAATCAGCTCAGTGGTCTGGTTAACTTGGACCACCATGTGTGTGGTGCTGCCACTTCTATAAATCAAATTCAACGGGCTGTTACCCTGGGTGTGGGTTAACTGATGTTCGTCATCGTCAATTTTTTTTCAGTAATTTGTTATGTATGTAATTATTAAGGTTTATTTGTGAAATTTAAGATTAAGGCTCTACTCCCTTTCATTCTTTCCTACCAGAGTTTTCAGGGCTTTCATAGGAATAGGTTGTTTGCCTTCCTCCTTCCAATTACTGTCTCTCGTTCTATCACGTGAAAGAGTTTATTTTAGGTGAAGGTTTTTCTTGTACACCCTTATCCAGTTCTTTTTGTGGGGCTTCATAGTTATGATTAGTTTTTTTTTAATAAATGATCAAGATTGTTTAGTATTTTTTGTTATCCTTTTTGAGCGTTATTCTCTGTGTTTTTGCTCGGCTGGTGACATTGTCCCTTGGCTTTAAATCATCCTTTTGTGGCACTGATCTTTCAGATGAAAAAGGGCCTGTTTTTGCCACTTCTTAAGTCTTAAATATTTGTGAGCATAAGTTCATAACAATATATATATATATTTATATATATATATATATATTATATACAGTAATTATATATATATATATAAATATATATATATTATATATTATATATCCCCATTTTCATAATTCCTCCTGCCTAAAAGATGGGAGTTTACAAGGGTGTGTTTACGGTCAATAGGCCTAACGCTGATTGCATCCCTCCGATTGAAAGGTCACAGGTAGTTCGTCGAATAATAACCGCTGTATATTCCACATATATTTGTTTAATTTTACATATAGTGTATACACACACACACACACACACACACACACACACACATATATATATATATATATATATATATATATATATATATATATATATATATATATATACTATATATATATATACTGTATATATATAATGTACATCACTGAAAAAGTCAAAACAGAATGTTTTGTGATAGATCTGTCACGAATCTGCCGAACTCACCACAACAAACCATGCCTAGAAATCTCAAACGAAATAAGAAAAAACAATGCGACGTAAAATAGATCACTTGAGCAACATAAGATGCGAGTAAAAGCCTTTGATTTCGAAAATACATATTATGTCAAGTAAGAAAGAAAGAAAAGAAAAATGAAAAAGAGAGTTCGAACATCACTTCAGCAAAGGGCGAACCAGGATTTTCCGAAGGTGACAAAGACACCTGCCCGCGTTCACGCTGGCAAATTAGCGATGTCTCATTTCCGCGGTTGACTGAGCACCTGGGAAGATTGTGGGAGAGAGAGAGAGAGAGAGAGAGATATTTTAGGGAGTGGTGATTTTTCATATCATTGAGGAGAAGGAGAAATAGAGAAAAAGAAGAGAGATTTCATGACGTTAATGTGGTTTCATCATGTTTTAGAGAGAGAGAGAGAGAGAGAGAGAGAGAGAGAAGTAAGCCTGAGGAGGAACTAAATTTCTAGTGCCCAAATGCCTGACAAGATTGTAGAGAGAGAGAGAGAGAGAGAGAGAGAGAGAGAGAGAGAGAGAGAGAGAGAGAGAGAGAAGTTATTTCTCAGCCAATCATCATGTATGAATATTTTATTTCTGATAAATCAATAATATCACCAATGACTTGCATCTTCTACGATGCATCGGTTGTCTAATACTTAATTCTGAATAAAAATAAAAAAATAAAAAATGCGCCGAAGTTTCTTCAGAGCAATCGAGTTTTCTGTACAGCGTATAATCAAGGCCACCGAAAATAGATATATCTTTCGGTGGTTTCGGTATAATGCTGTATGGGCCGCGGCCCATGAAACTCTCAGCCGGCCGTGGTGGGCTGTGTTGTTGCGTTGCCAGAAGCACGATCATGGCTGACTTTAACCTTAAATAAAATAAAAACTACTGAGGCTAAAGGGCTGCAATTTGGTATGTTTGATGATTGAAGGGTGGATGATCAACATACCAATTTGCAGCCCTCTAGCCTCAGTAGTTTTTAAGATCTGGGGTCGGACTGACAAAGCCATCTCAATAGTTTTCTTTTACAGAAAACTAAAAGAAGTCTAGAAAAGTAAAAAATTTCATTCAGGAATTCGTTCACTTATTGTGGCAACTTTGAAGAGCAGACTGACTTTAGTCAGTCTATTCGAAATTGAAATTACATAAAATCCCAGATTTTGGTTACGTTTTGATTACGTAAATCACAAGATTTTAATTTATACTGGAATATTAAAAAAAATTAATATCTGAATTGTTTTAATTACGTTCTACTCAAAACTGAAAATTCATATAATCTCGTGAGTTGAGTTCGCATATTTTTTATAACTTTGAAGAACAAACTGACTTTAAAGAGTCAGTCTATTCAAAATTTCAGTTGCATAAAGTTGCAGGTTTCATTTACACTTTAATTGCTTTATTCACAAGATTTTAATCTATAGTGAAAAATTTAAAAATCGTACATTTGAATTGTTTCAATTAAGTTGTTTTAAAGACGAATTCTACTCAAAATTTACAAATCATAAAATCACATTTTAAAGATTCACTGGATTTCAAAC
>NC_089747.1:40714789-40754789 GCF_040412425.1 Macrobrachium rosenbergii | reverse complement strand
AAGCTTCCAAAGAATATTATTATTATTATTATTATTATTATTATTATTATTATTATTATTATTATTATTATTATTATTTTTATTATACAGAAGATGAACCCTATTTGTATAGAACAAGCCCACTGACTGGATATTCAAGCATCCAAAGAAATTAATAATAATAATTATAATTATTATTATTATTATTATTATTATTATTATTATTATTATTATTATTATTATTATTATTATTATTATTATACAGAAGACGAACCCTATTCATATAGAACAAGCCCACCAAATGGGCCACTGACTGGAAATTCAAGCATCCAAAGAATATTAAGGTGTTCATTCGAAAGAAGTAACAGAAGGTAATGGGAAATGCAGAAAGAGGAGAACAGACATCAGAAAAAAAAAACAGATAAATTAAGAAACGAATAAATAAATAAAAACGTAAATAAATGATTAAAATGCAAGGAGAACAGTATTACGGTAGTAATGCATTGCATCTTCGCTTGAACTTCTGAAGAAGTTCCAGTTGCACAAAATCCTCAGAAGAAGGGAGGCTGTTCCACAGTCCAAGGGTGTGAGGAGGAATAAAGGACCTCTGGAACTTTGCTGGAGAAGTTCGACAGCGAGGCAAAACCTTTATGCCATATTGGTGCTTCTGCTGTTCAGCGAATCTGGCTGTTCTCTCTCTCGGCAGGAGAAGGGGATCACGACCAACACCCAAATACTGATGTTTTAGACTTAGGAAAGCGTTCTTTGGGATTTCGGTACCATTAAAATGAACCATTTCCTTGAGTAGGTATATCATGGTTACCTTAAACACATTAAGGGAGGGTAATGAGTTATTAACCTGTTATTTTTTTGAGGTGTCTGTGAGAGGTAAATCGTACAATAATCTTCTTCTTCTTCTTCTTCTTCAGACTCTGAGTTGTGATTGCATCCCTTACAATGTGTATGTATATAACCTAAGTTATGTTAATACCTATGGGTGTCATTTAAGTTAATCCTTTTTATTTTTCAGTTATTATTATTATTATTATTATTATTATTATTATTATTATTATTATTATTATTATTACTTTAAATATAAACTTATTCTGTGGAACACTTCGATTTTGAAATGGCTAACGATTTGATGACCCAAACAACGAAGGCTACAAACATCTCTCTCTCTCTCTCTCTCTCTCTCTCTCTCTCTCTCTCTCTCTCTCTCCTACTCAGACATCGATCCTCTGCCGCAACCCATTGGGACCTTATCAATCCAGATTGGAAATAAAAAATTAAAATGTAATTCCCTTCCTTGGCTTCCTTCGGCGTGGCGCAGTGGGGGGGGGAAAGTCTACGGAGATTTCACTCCTCTTGTGGACTCCCTGACCAAATAATTGTAAGAATTTCCCTCTTTATTTATTTTTGTTTATGTCACCATGATACAGTGCCGCTTCCACCAGACGCCTAGGGTCTGTAGTAAGTTTCAGTAGTGGTTACTGGAGGCTCTCTCTGTGCTAAAGCGGTCACTGGTGGTCAGTGGTTATTTCATGAAAAATATTCATATGACGTATGTTTTTTACAAAGATGTCTTGATCTAAAACAGAATTTTTTTTTCAGCTTATTCATCTAGATGTTTAAGCTTCTCCAAGCCTATAGTGAAGCTTTTTGTCATTATTATTATTATTATTATTATTATTATTATTATTATTATTATTATTATTAACTTAACCCTTATTTCACCTTAACAATGATGTTTTGACCGGATTTATTTCATCTTTATGATATATATACGCCACTGAATTCACATATCTTGTATTATTATTATAATTAATAATAATAATAATAATAATAATAATAATAATAATAATTATTATTATTATTATTATTATTATTATTATTATTATTATTATGTTATTCAGTTAAATTAGCTTTTTTCGCAGCAACTTGATCTAATCATTCTAAATATTAGTATAGTGCTTTTTTTGTTCCTTAGAGTATTATTAGTATTATTATTCTTATCATTAGTATTATTATTCTTATAATTATATATATACGCTTTATGTATATATAATATATATATATATATATATATATATATATATATATATATATGTATATATATATATATATATATATATATATATATATATATATATATATATATATATATATATACTTTTCCTCTTCTCCTTCTCCTTCTAAAGGCAAAAGTCCTCACAACTTACATCAGAGCATTACGAAATTCCCCGCAAGGTACAAAAACAAAAACAAAAAAATGTAACGAACTGATTCAAGCAGGTTCTGACAAACAGGACAAACTACTGAAATATATATAACTGTCGACCGTCACAGAAATCCCTCTCAATTGGTTGATTAGGCTGATGCGATTTTGAATAACCTCATCAACATTGTGTATAGCAGTTAGATGAAGTGAATGACTCGGAAAAATAATTTTTCAATTACCTGTCCGAGCAAAGAGCATTAATTACACCTGTTCAGCTCGTCTTTGAAGTTGCCTTTATTATTAATCTTCTCAGCTGTGATGAGGCAACAGTTGCCTGTTGGAACAAGGGGTCTCCTCCCCCCCTGATTTCACCTTTTCATCTTCTGATTTGCTTTATGTAAGGTGTTCAAAAATGTTAATTTCATTTCTCTTGTTTGTAATGAATCATCGGCGTCAGCTGATTCTGCCTTGATAGGTGAAGCTCTCTGGTTGGGACCAGGATAGGATAAAAGGTATGCGCAGGATTTGTTCCAGGATAGGATGCAAGGTATGCGTAGGATTTGTCCCAGGATAGAATACAAGGTATGCGTAGGATTTGTCCCAGAATAGGATACAAGGTATGCCAGGATGTGTCCCAGAATAGGATACAAGGTATGCATAGGATTTGTCTCAGAACAGGGTACAAGGTATGCGCAGGATTTGTCCCAGGATAAGATACAAGGTATGAGCAGGATTTGTCCCAGGATAAGATACAAGGTATGAGCAGGATTTGTCCCAGGGCAGGTTACAAGGTATGAGCAGGATTTGTCCCAGGATAGGATACAAGGTATGCGCAGGATTTGTCCCAGGTAGGATAGAAGGTATGCGCAGGATTTGTCCCAGGATAGGATAAAAGGTATGAGCAGGATCTGTCCCAGGATAGGATAAAAGGTATGAGCAGGATTTGTCCCAGGATAGGATAAAATTTATGTGCAGGATTTGTCCCAGGATAGGATAAAATTTATGCACAGGATTTGCCCCAGGATAAGATAAAATTTATGCGCAGGATCTGTCCCAGGATAAGATAAAATTTATGCGCAGGATTTACCCCAGGATAGGATAAAATTTATGCCAGGATTTGTCCCAGGATAGGATAAAATTTATGCCAGGATTTGTCCCAGGATAGGATAAAATTTATGCGCAGGATCTGTCCCAGGATAGGATAAAATTTACGCGCAGGATTTGCCCCAGGATAGGATAAAATTTATGCGCAGGATTTGTCCCAGGATAGAATGAAATTTATGAGCAGGATTTGTCCCAGGATAGGTAGAGGAAGGATGCACAGGAATTTGAGGTTTAAAAAACAGGTGTCACACAGAAAAACGAAACAAAAGAAATTGAGTCGAAACGAACAGAAACTCGGCAGAAAGGGAAACCTGCAGGATATATAGGCCTATGAAAAACAAATTCCCAGAGGAAATGAAGGATTACACTTGAAATATGAGGATTAGCCAGCCTCTTTTTGTTTTTCATTTCATTCGTTATCGAATCACAAATGTATGTCGCCGTAAAAGATATTTATGACAAATTATGAAAATATGACAGCATGAATTCATTGTCTTCCTCACCAGGACATATATTTTCAATCCATTCTTCATATTGCTGCCCCACTAGCACAAACACGCGAAAATACATGCACACACAGACACACAAACGCACACATACACACGCAGTATTCTCAAGGTAGAACTTTATTCGGGCTGAACAAACCCATGCAATATATATAAGTACAATTAACGATTCGCGTATGTATATAAATGTACATTCTCTCTCGTTCTATACACGTATACATGTTGAATATGCACAAATGGCAGATACTGTCTATCTATCTATCATCTATTTATTTATCTATATATATATATATATATATATATATATATATATATATATATATATATATATATATTGAAGTGTCCGCCTGTTGTGCATATTCAATTATAAATATATATATATATATATATATATATATATATATATATATATATATATATATATATATATATACATACAAGCAAGTACTTTCTCCAACAGACGTATAATAAATCTGTGATCTGCAACAACGGGCGGAGCGAAAAAGGAGACTTGATAAGTGGCCTGCTAATTAGAGTGGAGCAAAATGCAAACATTTACTCTAATTTCATACCATAACGAGAGAGATGGCGCGGGCGGGGGAGATTTCTCCCTGCTTGAAAGAGACATTCCAGTTTCGTCCTGGTTTTTTTTTTTTCTTGGTTCTTGTTGAAATCGTTTCTTAGGCTTGTGTTACATTATATGTTTAGACCAAGGTCCTATTTTTTGGGCAATGGAATTGTGGGGGAGGGGTTCAATTCTCATGACCAACTCCATTTAAAACCCTTTGTGCAACAGCTCATACAAGCAATGCATAATGTACCTGATAGCCAGACGACTGTGGTGTGTCACAAGAATGATTTAATGAAAACCAGCTTAGCGAATGCACGTTCATTAGCTCACCAAACAAGCAAACACAAAAACGCCTACTGAGGAGGCACATAAACTCGAATCTGCGTTCAGTTGAGCACCAAGCAAGCAAACACAAAAACGCCTTCCGGTGAGGCGGACAAACCCCGCCAAAAAACGCCCAGCTAAGCGTCGAATGAACGCGCCACGACAGATCCAGTTGAACGCACCCAAACGTCGAGGCGAAACGCCCGCTCTGGGAGGAGGTGAGTGAACGCGCTCATACCTTCGCTGGAACAGGGTTAATCTGAACTACAGAGATTAAGTCGCCATGCGCTGATTGATCTAAAGTTGATGGCGCCGGGATTTGCATTTCAGTGAAACCTATTACGAGTCTCGGAGGCGGGGAGAGAGAGAGAGAGAGAGAGAGAGAGAGAGAGAGAGAGAGAGAGAGGTGTACTGATGAAGGAGTATGTGTGTGTGTGATGAAATACAGAGGGAATGGAAGTGAGTGCTGATGGAGAGAGAGAGAGAGAGAGAGAGAGAGAGAGAGAGAGAGAGAGAGAGAGAGTTCTAATTCTCCTTCGTCTAATATCAACTGTACACACGCACACACACTCAGATATATATATATATATATATATATATATATATATATATATATATATATATATATATATATATATATATATATATATATATTTACACACACACACACACACACACACACATATATATATATATATATATATATATATATATATATATATATATATATATATATATATATATATATATATATATATATATATAATAAGATATATAATTATATACATTCTGAAACTGAAAAAGTTAAAACCAAAATCTCCGAAACAGACACTACCAAAGAAACCGCGGGCGCCCCCCCGCCCCAGGGACACCCCAAATCTCGATACCTGTGAAATGGCACAGGGGCGTTAAACCCCTCACGATCCCCTCCTGCCATTTCAGAGGACAGCGCCATACCACCTCCAATTCAAGGGGACAAATGCACCGTGCAATGCGCATTATTGCACTTGTCTGACATTTAGACCCATCCTCATATTTTTGACTGCGCTTCAGTTGATCATTTGTAAACACAAAAAATATCAAAAGGAGACTTTGAATTTGCTGTTTGTTTATTCAACAAAAAGCAACCGTGCAACAAATCTTAGCACTGATGCAACATTTAGGCTGAGCATTGCATTTTCCACCAGTTAAATTTTAATTTAGACCGATCCTGAATAGTAGTTTTTTCCGCCTTTCAAAAGAAAATTTTCGTTGGCAAAATAAATTTCTTATAAAACTTTTCAAATGGAGTCTACCCATTATCGCTTTTAAGGTCTATTGAGTGTTTGTTTCAGTCCTTTTAAAAAGCATTTTGTTAGATGCAACAAATCTGGCAATACATGCGACTTAAACAAGCTTTCTAATACTGATTTGATAATTTAAGGATTTTTTTGAGATTAGTTATATCCAGATTTTATTATTATTATTAAATTATTTTTATTATTATTAAAAGCTGATTTTCTTTGAATAGTGGACCATTTTACGGCACCTATTCATATGGAACAAGACCAAAATCTTGAAATTCAAAAAGGAAAGTAGTGTGAATTTCTTATAAACTGGTTCTGCATTCTATTCACTGAAACAACTCACCAATGGAGTCTGACCGAAATTCACGCCAGATTATTATTATTATAATTATTATTATTATTATTGTGTAGATTACAATTTTGAAAATCAGTCCTTTTAAAAGGCATTTTGATTAGATATGAATACATGTAAAAAATCAAAGGCGAACACCTTAACGGTGTTACTTTCAGTGTTAATATAAACAAATTACTTTTCATAAAATCGTTTTTAAAAATTAGGGGCGGGGCAGTATTAGATTTTATCGCGGAAGTTGGTTCGGGTGTTATTATTATTATTATTAGGCAGTTATTATTTTATTGCGATGTTGCATTATTATTATTCGGAACATTAACGTCGGCTATTGGATATGGAACAAGAGAGAGGAAAGGGGGCCATTGACTTGAAATTCAAGATTTGAAATTAAAATTTTAATGTAGTTTTTATTATTATTAGGGTCTTATTATTATTATCTTATTATTTGTTTATTATTATTATTATTATTTTATTATTCAGAACATTAACCCTATTCATATGAAACAAGATTTTTTACATAGTAATATATTTACCATTGTGGGGCCACATTGACTATTATTATTATTTCAGACCTATTATAAATTATTATTATTATTATTATTATTATTATTATTATTATTATTATTATTATTATTATTATTCAGAACATTAACCCTTTTCATATGGAACAAGCCCATCAAAGGGGCCACTGACTTGAAATTCAACCTTCCAAAGATTATTATTATTATTATTATTATTATTATTATTATTATTATTATTATTATTATTATTATTATTCATTATTAGAGAAAAACCTATTCATATGAAACAAGCCCACCAAAGGGGCCACTGACTTGAAATTCAGACCTTCAAAGAATATTGAAGGTGTTCATCAGGAAGAAGTAAGAGGAGGTAAAGGGAGATACAGAAAGATGAGATCCCACTCACTTATTAAAAGAAAAAAAATCAATAAACCACCAAACAGATAAAAATACATTAAAATGCATTATTCATAAACGTAACGAAAGTGCGTTGCATGTTGCGAGTTGCACTCGCCCTGAGGCTCTTGCAAGAAAATCAGCTCTGGTCGGTTTTCCAAATGAAAAAATTAACCGCTGGGAAAATCTGCATCAGTTCACGACCTAAATGTCACTTCAGTGCAAAGCCTGTTCCATGTTGCATGTATTGCAAGATTTATTGCAGTACTTTGTCTGTCAATAAATACACAGAATATTGAATTTAGGCCAAAAGCCAAACGATGGGACATATGAGGTCAATCAGCGCTGAAAGAGAAATTGACAGTAAAGAGGTTTGAAAAGGAGAATATGAACGGAGGTACAGTAAAAGGAATGAAAAAGGTTGCAGCTAGGGGCCTTAGGAAGGGGCACTGCAAAGAACCACCGCGTGAGGTGTACTGACGACACTTCCTCCCAACGGGGAAATAAACAAATATAGCAGTCTCATTTTGCAAGTTTTATTTTTATTTTTACAAAACTCAAGATATCAAGACGGGTCTAAATGGCACACAAGTGCAATGCAATGCTTTTTTATGGGTTGCATGCATTGCCAGATTTGTTGCACGGACTTTGTTTACCAATAAACAAACACAAAAAAGTCTCCTTCTGAGAGCCTTTTATTTTTATAAATGATAAACTCAAGTGGAGTAAAAAATATCAGGATGGGTCTAAATGTCACACAAGTGTAATGCTTGTTGCGTGTTGCACGTACTGCCAGACTTGTTGCAAGTGCTATAGGCCTATAGTTCTCACCTCGTTTCAGGTGACTCACCGCCAGCCCAGGGACATATTCTCTGGATACAATAAACAAACACAGCAAATTACAATTCATCCTTCGGTAGTTTTTTATTTTATATTTACGAACAATCAACTGAAGCGCAGTCAAAAATATGAGGATGGGTCTAAATGTCAGACAAGTGCAATGATGCGCATTGCACGGTGCATTTGTCCCCTTGAATTGGAGGTGGTATGGCGCTGTCCTCTGAAATGGCAGGGGGGGATCGTGAAGGGTTTAACGCCCCTGTGCCATTTCACAGAGGTTTTCTTTCAACCGTTTCGTGTCCCGTAGCTTTTTTTTTTTTTTCGGTGTCAGAATGTGGAAGATTCATAATTTTTTAATATTGGTATTAAAGAAGTTCGGCTTTGGTCTAATTTTCACCCGAGTTTTTTTCTGGATATTTTTTTTTAGTGTGTGAATGGGGGGAATTCATATGTTACTATTGGTTTAACCAAGTTTAACTTCGGCCTAATTTATACCTAATTTTTTCTTATTTTTTTTTTTTTCAGTTTCAGAATGTGAGAATTTTCAAATTTTAATATTGGTATTATCAGAGTTTACCTTTGTCTTAATTTTTTAACCTTAGTTTTTTTTCTATGTTTTAATCTTTTCCAGTTTCAGAATGTGACATTTCATAGTTTTTACTAATGGTATTAAAGAAGTTTAGCTTTGGCCTAATTCTGACCCGAGTTTTATCTTTTATTTTTTTTGGTGTTCCTGTATCTATACTTTCTTGCCTAATTTTTACCTGATTTTTTTTTAATTTAGTGTGAGAATCATTCTTCCAAATGTCCTTTTATCTAAATTCTCTTGATTTTGTTCCTTATCTTACCATCAGAAACTCTGAAAAATCAATCAATCGTTTATCAAATTTGTCTTAATCTTTTTCTTGAATATTTTTTTTTCAGTATCGAAATTACTCACTCCTCAGCAAGTTGTAGATATACACTCAAGAAGTGATGCGGAATCAGTTTTCAATTTTAGTTCATTTTAATTTTTTAAAAGAAAATTATTGTCCGGCTTTGTTTGTCCTTCCGCACTTTTTTTTTCCTGTCCGCGCTTTTTCTGTCCGCCCTCAGATCTTGAAAACCACTGAGGCTAGAGGGCTGCAAATTGGTATGTTGATCATCCACCCTCCAATCATCAAACATACCAAATTGCAGCCCTCTAGCCTCAGTAGTTTTTATTTTATTTAAGGTTAAAGTTAGCCATGATCGTGCTTCTGGCAACGATATAGGATAGGACACTAACCGTGCCGTGGTTAAAGATTCATGGGCCGCGGCTCATACAGCATTATACCGAGACCACCGAAAGATAGATCTAAATTTATTTTCGGTGGCCTTGATTATACGCTGTAGCGGCTGTACAGAAAACTCGATTTTTTTTACTTGTTATTCATTGCCTTGGCATAAGATTTTTATCGTTGGTCAACTGTAAATTAGTCATTTTATTCTTTTTATTATAATTCAGTAAGTTGTAAAGGATTTTTTAATATTCTATCATTTTTATTTTCTAGTTAAAAAATTACTCATTTACAAATTCGTAATCTGGCCAACAAATTATAATTTCATTTTTCTTTACCAGTAGCTTCTAAGGGAAAATTTGTATAGGCTTCAACAAGCAAGAGCACGTAGTCTCTCTCTCTCTCTCTCTCTCTCTCTCTCTCTCTCTCTCTCTCTCTCTCTCTCTCCAAAATGTGTTGAAACAAAATTAACCTCATGAAATCTCCCTTCTGTTTATCCTTGTCTGCTATGGTACAAAAGCATCATAACTCCATAAACTCTCTCTCTCTCTCTCTCTCTCTCTCTCTCTCTCTCTCTCTCTCTCTCTTTCTCTCTAAAGTGTTGAAACAAAATTAACTTCATGAAATTTCTCTTCTATTCCTCTAGTTCTCATTCTCTTCAAAGGTATAAAGGCATCATAACTACATAAACTCTCTCTCTCTCTCTCTCTCTCTCTCTCTCTCTCTCTCTCTCTCTCCCCATTCGCTAAGTGGGAGAAGACCGAAGCTTATATTGATTCTAGTCAGGTCATCTCTTCTTTAAAAAGAGTCGACTCCATCTATCACTGTCATATGCACTTAAGTCTTTTTTTTTTTTTTTTTTTTTTTTTTTTTTGCTTTATGCATAGATAGACCCGTCTAATCTATTATATAAAGGTTTCTTGCTGGCTATGCTTAGAATGCGTAGTTTGCTGCGTAGGTTTAATGTGCATGTATATCTTGTTCACCTGTATGTGCGTAGGTTACTTCTTCAAGTGGGTATTTTCGATGCGAAGCTTGTTTACTTGTACACCTGTACGTGTGCACCTGTTTAATGCAAATTAGCATCCTGGTCAGTTTTTCTACATGTACAGGGCTATTAATTTCCTTAACATCTTGTGTACTGTAACATTAATGTTAATTTCCAGGGTTGAATAGACATTTCAAGGACTTTTTGTCTTTTTCTCCTTCTCCTCCCATTCTTCTTCCTTTTCTTCTTCTTTCTTCCTCATCTTCTTCTTCTTTTTCTTCTTCTTAACCCCCCGTCTGGGCCGCTGTTTTTGATGAACGTTTTCCGGGCGTTTCTGAAACTCACTGAACAGCTCATTTCATAATTTGTTTTGGCAAATTTTTTCTTCCTCCTCCTTATTCTTCTTCTTCTCTTTTTTCTTCTTCTTCTCCGTTTCCTTCCTCTTCTTCTTCTTCTTCTCCGTTTTCTTCCTCTTCTTCTTCCTCTTCTCCTTCTTCTTCTCCGTTTTCTTCCTCTTCTTCTTCCTCTTCTCCTTCTTCTTCTCCGTTTTCTTCCTCTTCTTCTTCTTCTCTGTTTTCTTCCTCTTCTTCTTCTTCTTCTTCTTCTTCTTCTTCTTCTCCGTTTTCTTCCACTTCTTCTTCTTCGTTTTCTTCCTCTTCTTCTTCTCCGTTTTCTTCCTCTTCTTCTTCTTCTCCGTTTTCTTCCTCTTCTTCTTCTTCTTCTTCTTCTTCTTCTTCTTCTTCTCCGTTTTCTTCCTCTTCTTCTTCTTCTCCGTTTTCTTCCTCTTCTTCTTCTTCTTCTTCTTCTTCTTCTTCTTCTTCTTCTTCTTCTTCTTCTTCTTCTCCGTTTTCTTCCTCTTCTTCTCCGTTTTCTTCTTCCTCTTCTTCTTCTTCTTCTTCTTAATCCCCAATCGGGGTCGCTGTTTCTGACGAACCATTTCAAGGCGTTTCTGAAACTCACAGAACAACTAGCTCATATCATAATTTGTTTTGGCAGATGTCCTAAGGACGAACTGATGCCCTCCCTGATCCAATCCCTTCCTGTCCGGGCTTAGGAAATTCAAGAGAGAGAGAGAGAGAGAGAGAGAGAGAGAGAGAGAGTTTATGGAGTTAGGTATCAGTATCTAGGGCAAATATCTCAGGTATTTCTCGAGACTATGATAAGAATTCAGGTTATTTGCCAAAGGCATAGTTTAGCAGGCATGAATTGGATATAGAATTTAGGCCAAAGGCCACAAGCACTGGGACCTATGAGGTCATTCAGCGCTGAAGCGGAAATTGACAGTTAAAGTTTTGAAATGTGTAGCAGGAGGAAAACCTCAAAGCAGTCGCACTATGAATCAATTCTTAGGAGAGGGCTGAGGAAAGTAAGATGGAAGAAAGAGAATATGAACGGAGGTACAGTCAAAGGAATGAAAGGGGTTATAGCAGCAACTAGGGCCCATAAGTATAGACGCTGCAAAGAACCTTAAGCAACGCCTACAGCGCACCGCAGGAGGCGCACTCGACGGCACTTAACCCCCTTACGGGGCAAAAGAACGAAAAACCCGAATTTTTCCAGCGACTGCCGGCAGGCGGATGACGACTATAATGCCGCCGCCGCTCGAGCAGTCGTTCCAGACTGCTAAACGACTTCGCATTAGCGACTAATCTAAGCGACCTGACGCTTCCTGGAAGTTCTGGAAAGTTTGGCGTGTGAGAGATGGCTACAACGTGGCCTGCGAGATTAGATACGGAGGCGAAGATTAAGAAGGGTGAGTGAGGGAAATAGAGAGAAAGAGTTGACGTGGATAATGTTGTTTAGTCAGCTGTTTCGTACCGACAGTTTTTGTCGTAGTTATTATTATGCTGAGGTATGTGTGTGTGTGTGTGTGTGTATATATATATATATATATATATATATATATATATATATATATATATATATATATATATATATATATATATATATATATATAATTTATATAAATATATATAATACATACATATATATATACAGAATAATTAAATATATATACATATAATGTATGTATGTATGTATGTATGTGTGTGTATTAGTGCATGTATGTATATATGTATTTATGTAGGTATGTATCTATGTAAATGAACAATAGTGATGATATGGAAGCTTTCTGCGCCTGGGTTTAAATATCGGTTCAGAAGCCGTAACATAAATGCGGTGAAAAACATAGTAATTGTTGTCTCTTTATATTCTGCAACAATCCGCGATAGGGGTGGGTGACAATCCCAATAAATAAACAAGTAAAAAATGTGTCGAAGTTTCTTCGGAGCAATCGAGTTTTCTTTACAGCGTATAATGCTTTATGAAACTATCTCAGGCGCGGCCCATGAAACTTTAACCACGGCACGGTGGTGGCCTATCCTATATAGTTGTCAGAAGCACGATTATGGGTAACTTTGACCTGAAATAAAATAAAAACTAATGACGCTAGAGGGCTGCAAATTGGTAAGTTTAATGATTGGAGGGTGGATGATCAACTTACCATATTTGCAGCCCTCTGGCCTCAGCGGTTTTTAAGATCTGAGGGCGGACAGAAAAAGCGAGGACAGAAAAAAGTGCGGACAGGAAAAAAAGTGCGGACGGACAAACGAAGCCGGCACGATCATTTTCTTTTACAGAAAACTAAAATGAACTTGAAAAATTCGGTAAAATTGATTCCGCATCACTTCTTGAGCGTATATCTACAACTTGCTCATGAGTCAAGAGAAATTTCGATACTGAAAGGAAAAAATATTCAAGAAAAGATTAAGACAAATTTGATAAACGATTGACTGATTTTTCAGAGCTTCTGATGGCAAGATAAGGAACAAAACCAAGAGAATATAGATAAAGGAACATTCGAAAGAATGATTCTCACACAAAAAAAAAAAAAAAATCAGGTAAAAATTAGGCAAGAAAGTATAGATACAGGAACGCCCGACAGACTGATTCTCACACACACAAAAAAAAAAATACTCAGGTCGGAATTAGGCCAAAGCTAAACTTCTTTAATACCATTAGTCATTTTTATCTATTTGATGATTTATTAATTTATTTTCTTTTATTTTTTAATAAGTGAGTGGGATCTCTTCTTTGTGTATTTCCCTTTACCTACTCTTAATTCTTCCTGATGAACACCTTAATATTCTTTGGAAGGTTGAATTTCAAATCAGTGGCCCCTTTGGTGGTCTTGTTCCATATGAATAGGGTCCATCTTCTGAATAATAATAATAATAATAATAATAATAATAATAATAATAATAATAATAATAATAATAATAATAATAATATATGTTCTCTCCACCTCGCAGACTTTTCGAAGTGAGAGAAAGTTTGCACTTTGATTTTCTTTTCTCAGGGAAATCTTCCCGTGTTCCAGAACTTTGGGATTCTTCCTACGTTTCTGTTCTCCCCAACTCTTATAGTCTTCCTTTCTCTCAGAGGCAGGTCCAAGTGGGAACGAACCTACTTGTATTCTCTAATCTTCGGGCCTGGGCTGGATAGGTTTATCAAGCTTCGTGTGCTATTACCCTGTGCATTTTAAATAATAAGATTGAAGTGGAAGGCTAAATAATTGATCGGTTTAACATAAACTGGCGTTACAAAGGCAATGGTCACAGGCAATGAAGTCCACAATTCTTGTATATGGACGTTCTTGCTTCGTGACATGGGCACGCCATAAGCGAACCTAACCTTAGGTTAGGTAATTTACCCTAGCCTTACCTAAGCTGACCTGACCTTACCTTATCTGATCTAACTTAGCCTAAGCCTACCTATCGTGTCTTACCTTAGTTATCTGACCGAATCTAATTTAAGGTTAAACCTTATTTCACACGACTAATTTAACCTAAAGTAAGTTATCCAAACTTTTCCCCTAATGGAACCAGTTAGCTTGAATTTTGTTAATTCAAAATACGTTCTAAAATAGCTAATTTTACCTGAACTAAGCTATCCATACTTTTCCATTAAAGAAGCCAGTCATCTTAATTTTGTTAATTCAAAAGCCATTCTACAATAACTAATTTAACCCGAACTAAGTTATCCTTACATTCCCCTTAGAGAAACCAGTTATCTTTCATCTTGTAAATTCAAAAAGCATTCATTTTTGCAACAAATTATTCCTCCTTTCCATTTTGCATTGTTGCTCTTTCGAAGTGAAAATCATTTTGAGAGAAACAGGAAGTAATGGAAAACAGATTTTTCGAAAAATATCGAGAAACGGAATTTATCATTTTGACTTTCGAATTATTATTATTTTTTTCACATAGGAACAGATTTTGTTTATTTTGACTTTCGAATTATTATTATTATTTTTTTTTTTTTGCGTAGGAACAGATTTTTTATTATCATTTTGACTTTCGAATCATTATTTTTTTTTTTTACATAGGAGCTGATTTTTTTTTTCTTTTTGACTCTCGAATTATTATACTATTTTTTATATAAGATTTTTTTTTTTACTTTGCTATTTTTCAATACCATTTTTCTTAAATGAACTATCTGGTGTTTTCCTGTGACCAAGTTGAGATTCACTGCCGCTCACAACAGATTCCTAAGGTCTATCAGTGGTCACCCATCCAAGAACTAACCACACCCAACGTACTATCACACAAAAGCTTCATGGATTCACTGGGAAGAAACCACCTGTTTAAGGATCCTGTTAGTGCGTTCTTCTCTTGCACGGAAAGCCGTATTATCAAAACTAAGAACCCGACCGCCCCCCCCCACCCACCCAAATGAAAGCAAATTCTTCAGTGACTGATACAATACTAAGAAAAACAGCAAAGTCTTCAGTAACCAAAATAAGTTTACAAATGTTGTAAATACTTTTACCAGTTCATTTCTTCACTGAATTCTTTTTTAGATAGAATGTTTTTCTTGCAATATAAAAAGACGAGCCCTTTCCAGTACGGAATTGAAGCCGTCGGTATATCCTGCAATAAAAAATATGTATCTCTCTCTCTCTCTCTCTCTCTCTCTCTCTCTCTCTCTCTCTCTCCTGTTTTTTTTATTTACCTATTTTTTTTTTTATAAAGCACAGGAAAGGCTTTTCCAGGGGCAATTTACTTATTTCATCCGGTTCGAGAAGTGTGGTAACAATCCTGCAAAAAGATTCTGTTTCCATTTCTCTCCGTCCAAAAATATTTTCAGGCCTAATCCTACGATGCTGGTTTCCGGGCCCCCGTTATGGGGAGGAAGGAATGTTAAGACTTAGGCCAAAGGCCAGGCGCTGGGACCTGTGAGGTCATTCAGCGGCGAAAGGAAGATTGAGAGTAAAGACTGTTTTGAAAATGAAACGGGAGCAAAACCTCACAGTTGCACTATGAATCAATATTGTCAGGGAGAATATGAACGGAGGTACGGTAAATGGAATAAAAAGGGTTGCAGCGAGGGGCCTTAGGAAGGGACGCTGCAAAGGACCTTCAGTAATAATGCCTACAGTGCACAGCGTGAGGCGCACTGCTGGCACTGTCCTTTACGGGGGGGAGGGGCCGTTATGATCCATTGCTGAGTGCATCGGTTATATAACGTCTGCTGCAAGTTTCTGTATCTTAATGCATTTTGCGTGGCTGTTGAATTTGACGGTAACTGTAACCTCTTTGTGCTGCCTTGGTTTGACACCCGCTTGAATACATGAAATCTCGTGATAGACTTTTTATATTTTTTTGTAAATAGTCAAAATCGTTTTTTAGATACAAAAAAAAAACCTGACATGAAATCTCGGGATAAAGTTTTTACACTTTTTTTCTAGTCAAAATAATTTTTCTAATTACAAAAAAAAAAATCTTCCTAAAAATTAAGACATTTCTAAAGATGCAGAAATGTATTTTAAGTACATAAAAAATACGTACACAAAGATTCAAAATATATTCTAAAACATTTAGTTTCTTCTGAATACATAAAAAAAATTTTTCCGAAAATTAGAACTTCTTTCTAAAGATTCAGAAATATTTTTTAAGTACTCAAGAAAATACTTATATTGAGATTTAAACCATTTTCAAAAAAGATTTGAGCTTCGTGGAAAACGTAAACAGGAATAAAGTTCCAGAGCTTGGCAGGAGAGCCAGGAAAAATACGTATCCTCAGTTTAATTGTGTATTCCTGTTGTTCGTCTTTGTAGAAATTTTGATTTAATTCTAAAAATCTTGAAGTTTCCTGAAGCAGAATATTAGTTTGTGATTTTATTTTTTAATATATTTTCTTTAGCTTGATTTTGTATTCCTTTTGTTTGTCTTCGTTAAAACTTTGATTTAATTTTTAAAATCTTGACGTTCCACGAAGCTCAGTATTAGTTTGTTCGTTTCCATTTATTCAAATTTTAAAATTTTGATTTAATTTCTAAAATCTTGACGCTCCACGAAGCTCAGCATTAGTTCGTTCGTTTCTATTTATTCAAAATTTATTTCGTTTTATTTCAGAAGATCTCTGGACAATGGTTTTTGTGAGTTTTTCTTTAGTATATATTTATTTTTAATCTTCTCAGTAACGTAAAACTCATAACCACTCCTTGTTTAACAAAGAATCTACTTTTTCGAGGAGGTCTTTTTCCAAGAATCATTTATCTATTGTCTCTTCAACGTGCGACTAAAAAAAAAACCTTCCGTTTTAACAGGGCTTCGATTTCTATTCCTCTGCCTTTTGTATAAGATATATATATATATATATATATATATATATATATATATATATATATATATATATATATATATATATATATATACATACATAAGTCCACGTGCGCATAAAAATAAAATTTACATGAAAACTTACTGATGAATTTTTCGAAACTCTCTCTCTCTCTCTCTCTCTCTCTCTCTCTCTCTCTCTCTCTCCCTCCTAACGATATATCAGCCATAAGAGAAGCCAGTAACCGTAGCCAGCCATTAAAGCTCAGGGTTGGAGAGCCCTTTACTTTTATGGCCAACTAATTAAACTTACCTTGACAGGGACACCCACCTCCTTCTCTCTCACCCTATAAAAATTCACTTCAACAAAAAAAAAAACAAGGGCAACAAAGACAAAGAATAAAATCAACAACAAAGACAAAGAATAAAACACAAAAAAACGAAAGAGAAAAACCATCAAAAACAAAGACAAAGAATAAAAAAAAAACTCCAAATCCTCTGTCATGGCCAGAAGACCTTAGTAGGAGTCCTGTCCTACAGAAAATAAAATAATAAATGAATAAAGCGTTGTACAAAGGCGGACGTATAAAAATCGAACTTCTATTAAAGGGAAGGTTTTTTTTTTTTTGAGTCTCACGACAAAGAGGAAATAGATTAATAATTCTTGGGAAAAGGCAACCTCTAAAAAGTAGATTATCTGTTAAACAAGAAGTTATTATGTGTTTTACGTTACTGAGAAGATTAAAAATAAATATAATAACGAAAAACTAAAAAAAAAAAAATTGTCCGGAGATCTTCTGAAATAAAATGAAACACATTTTGAATAAATCAGAAACAAATAAACTAAAATTGAGCTTCGTGGAACGTCAAAATTTTAAAAATTAAATCAAATTTTCAACAAAGACAAACAATAGGAATACAAAAACAAGCTAAAGACAATATTAAAAAAATAAAATAACGAACTAATATTCTGCTTCAGGAAACTTCAAGATTTTTAGAATTAGGTCAAATTTTCAACAAAGACGAATAAAAGGAATAAAAGATTAAGCTAAAGAAAAGATATGAAAAAGAAAATGACTGTGAGTGTTTATCATAAACTAGAATAATCGGAAATAAATTCATTTTAAAACCTTTTTGAATATATCAGCTTTGAATCGTCAATGTCTCACGAACTATTTTTTTTTTATCAATTTTCCTTTAAATATAAAATGTAGTTAATCGTATATGCTTGTCAACATTCCAACATACGTGATGCATAGCTGTTAAAGAATTATCTATATTTGGTTTAATGTAGTAAGATTAATTCCATATGAAAACAAGTACAAAATGCGCCGAAGTGTCTTCGGTGCTGTCGAGTTTTCTGTACAGCCGCTACAGCGTATAATAAAGGCCACCGAAAATAGATCTATCTTTCGGTGGTCTCGGTATAATGAGCCGCGACCCATTAAACTTTAATCATGGCCCAGTGGCGGCCTATCCTATATTGTTGCCAGAAGCACGATTATGGGTAACTTTAACATTAAATAAAATAAAGACTACCGAGGCTAGAGGGCTGCAATTTGGCATGTTTGATGATTGGAGGGTGGATGATCGACATACCAATTTGCAGCCCTCTAGCCCCAGTAGTTTTTAAGATCTCAGGGTCGACAGAATAAAGTGTGGACGGACAGACAAAGTCGGCACAAGTTTTCTTTTAGAAAAGTTTTTTCAACACGACTATTGAAATAACGCATGTGTTTCATTCAGTCAACAAATGAAAAATATTCTAACGAAAAAATCAAGGAAGCCACAGTCTGAATTCTTTACAGAAACTGAGGATGAGTATTTTTCGTGACTTTCTTACCAAGCTCTGGAACTTTATTCCTGCTTACGTTTTCCCCCAAGCCCCAATCTTTTTCTTTTCCTCTTTCTTATCCTTGTTTTTTTTCCGAATTTTCTTTAGATGCGTTATTTTGCCCGTCTTGGAGTCCTCTGCATTTAAGATTAATTTTTTTTCCTTTCTAAGTTGTTTATTGTATTTTAGAAAAAAATTTGAACTATTGTAGAAAATGTTTTAAATTTCTATGTAAGTTTTTTCTTGTAATACTTAAAATATATTTCTGAATCTTTAGAAATGAATTCTAATTTTCAGAAAGTTTTTTCATAAATTAAAAAAACTAAACACTTTAGAAAGTATTTAGAAACTTTATGTATGTACTTTTTATAAGTACTTATAAAAATATTTCTGATTATTTATAAATCAGGTTGTAATATTTAGAAAGATTTTTTTTGCAATCAGAAAAATGATTTTGACTAAAAAAAAAAAGTGTAAAAACTTTATCCCGAGATTTCATGTCAGGTTTTTTTTTGTTTATCTAAAAAACGATTTGACTATTTAGGAAAAAATATAAAAAGTCTATCACGAGATTTTATGTATTCAAGCCGGTGTCAAACCAGGCCAATACAAAGAGGCTGCGGTTACAGCAAATTCTACAGCCACGGAAAATGCATTAAGATACAGAAACTTGCAGCAGACCTTATGTGACTGATGCACTCAGCAAAGGCTCATAACGGCCCCTCCCCCCATAGAGGACAGTGCCAGCAGTGCACCTCACGCGGTGCACTGTAGGCATTACTGAAGGTTCTTTGCAGCGTCCCTTCCTAAGGCCCCTCGCTGCAACCCTTTTCATTCCTTTTGCTGTACCTCCGTTCATATTCTCCTTCTTCAATTGTTTCAGACTACAATTGCAAAAGGTTCTCCTTCTGTTCCACTTTCAAAACCTTCTTTACTCTCAGCGCTGAATGACCTCATAGGTCCCAACGCTTGGCCTCTGGCCATATCTTAACATGCCTTCCTTCCCATATCGGGGACCTGGAAACCAGTATCGTAGGATTAGGCCTGAGAGAGAGAGAGAGAGAGAGAGAGAGAGAGAGAGAGAGAGAGAGAGAGAGAGAGAGAGTATACATATTTTTTTATTGCAGGATATACCGACGGCTTCAATTTCTTACTGGAAAGTGCTTGTATTTTTTTTTATTGCAAGAAAAACATTCTATATAAAATAGAGAATTCAGTGAAGAATTGGTAAATGTATTTACAGCATTTATAAACTTTTATGGGTTACTGAAGACTTAGAAAAACAAAGCTGATGTCTTGGAGTGCCATTAATAAGATCAAGAAAGCTGAGGTTTTGGAGTGCAATCAGTTAGATAAACAAAGCTTATGTTTTGGAGTGCCATTAATTAGACAAACACAGCTGGTGTTCTGGAGTGCCATTAATAAGATCAAGAAAGCTGATGTTTTGGAGTGCAATCAGTTACATAAACAAAGCTTATGTTTTGGAGTGCCATGAATTAGACAAACAAAGCTGATGTTTTGGTGTGCCATTCATTAGATACACAAAGCTGGTGTTTTGGAGTGCCATGAATTAGATAAACAAAGCTGATGTTTTGTAGTGCCATTAATTAGACAAAGCTGATGTTTTGGAGTGCCATTAATTAGACAAACAAAGCTGATGTTTTGGAGTGCCATGAATTAGATAAACAAAGCTGATGTTTTGGAATGCCATGAATTAGATAAACTAAGCTGATGTTTTGG
This sequence comes from Macrobrachium rosenbergii, assembly GCF_040412425.1. Taxonomy (NCBI): domain Eukaryota; kingdom Metazoa; phylum Arthropoda; class Malacostraca; order Decapoda; family Palaemonidae; genus Macrobrachium; species Macrobrachium rosenbergii. The sequence goes on along the minus strand of NC_089747.1, from coordinate 40,734,245 downwards.
AGTGCCATCAATTAGATAAACAAAGCTGATGTTTTGGAGTGCCATTAATTAGGTAAACAAAGCTAATGTTTTGGGGTGCCATTAATTAGATAAACAAAGCTGGTGTTTTGGAGTGCCATGAATTAGACAAACAAAGCTGATGCCATTCATTAGAACAAAGCTGGTGTTTTGGAGTGCCATGAATTAGACAAACAAAGCTGATGTTTTGGTGTGCCATTCATTAGATACACAAAGCTGGTGTTTTGGAGTGCCATGAATTAGACAAACAAAGCTGATGTTTTGTTGTGCCATTCATTAGATACACAAAGCTGGTGTTTTGGAGTGCCATGAATTAGATAAACAAAGCTGATGTTTTGGAATGCCATTCATTAGATACACAAAGCTGGTGTTTTGGAGTGCCATGAATTAGATAAACAAAGCTGATGTTTTGGGGTGCCATGAATTAGATAAACAAAGCTGATGTTTTTGAGTGCCATGAATTAGATAAACAAAGCTGATGTTTTGGAGTGCCATTAATTATATAAACAAAGCTAATGTTTTGAAATGCCATCGTATCATACGTAACACAGACTTTACATCTCGTAGGCTTAAAAAAAATATCCCCAAAAAAAAATTAAAATAGGCCTCCCTCCTCGAGACGCCATAGTTTCATTACTAGTAATTACATTACGCGTAATTGATGGGCCTCGAGAAAGTCACTCGGGTGAGACTCTTAAGGAGAAATATATATTCGGGTGAATATATGTACTGAGCTATTCTTCGATGGCCCTTAGCGACAGGTACCATAAAGGCGGAGAGGTAATTAACCTGCCCTAATTATTCCGGCCCCTGGAGATTCATTGCGCGTGGATTCTCGCAAACATTGTTACGGGAGATGATTTTGCTGTTTATATGTATATATTTTTATATGGCAGGGTTATGATAATGATGATATGATGATGATGATAAGAGAATGTTTTGTGGAAGTAATTCGCTTGTTATTGTGTTTCTCTCTCTCTCTCTCTCTCTCTCTCTCTCTCTCTCTCTCTCTCTCTCTCTCTCTCTATATATTATATATATATATATATATATATATATATATATATATATATATATATATATATATATATATACATACATACATACATACATATATATATATATATATATATATATATATATATATATATATATATGCTGAGAGAGAGAGAGAGAGAGAGAGAGAGAGAGAGAGAGAGAGAGAGAGAGACTGCTTACTTAAAACATTCTCTCATCATCATCATCATCATATCATCATTATCATAACCCTGCCATATAAAAATATACATAAAAAACAGCAAAAACATCTCCCGTAACAATGTTTGCGAGAATCCACGCGCAATGAATCTCCAGGGGCCGGAATAATTAGGGCAGGTTAATTACCTCTCCGCCTTTATGGTACCTGTCGCTAGGGGCCATTGAAGAATAGCTCAGTACATATATTCACCCGAATATATATTTCTCCTTAAGAGTCTCACCCGAGTGACTTACTCGAGGCCCATCAATTACGCGTAATGTAATTACGAGTAATGAAACTACGGCGCTTCGAAGGAGGGAGGCCTATTTTCATTTTTTTGTGGGAGTTTTTTTTTTTTTAAGCCTACGAGATGTAAAGTCTGTGTTACGTATGATACGATGGCACTCCAAAACAGTTTTGTTTGTCTAATCAATGGCACTCCAAAATATCAGGTTTGTTTGTCTAATTGATGGCACTCCAAAACATCAGCTTTGTTTGTCTAATTGATGGCACTCCAAAACATCAGCTTTGTTTGTCTAATTGATGGCACTCCAAAACATCAGCTTTGTTTGTCTAATTGATGGCACTCCAAAACATCAGCTTTGATTTGTCTAATTATTGGTACTCCAAAACATCAGCTTACTTGATCTCTTTAACGGCACTCCAAAACATCAACTTTGTTTGTCTAATCAACGGCACTCCAAAACAAACTTTATCTAATCACCTAGGCAAACCTGGAAGAGAAATAGCTTGAGATTTCACGGCTTATTTTTGAATTTTTGCACTTTGTTTCTCTTTCTTGGGGGGAAAAATAATTATCAGGATTCTATTACACTATTCAGTGGGTTGCATATACCATATCTCGTCACACGAAAGCGAACTTTTTCCTAATATGGAGGCGAGTGTGTTTGAATAAAGAGATTTCTCGGCATCCAAAAACTAACATTACCCTTTTTCTTTGTACCTGTACAAAACAGGTCTGTTCCTGACTGCGATACAATGCGAGCTCATTAATGCTGAAAGGTTCCTGAATAATTCATTACTGAAGGAGAATGAAGCGATATCTACAAAAAGAAAAGAAAAAATCGGGGCACCCATCACGGTGAACCAGAGATCCGAGCTTGCAACCAACGCTTCACGAGTTAAGGGGTATCAGGTGAGTATGACGGAAGAATGCACGTTACATGACGGAAGAATGCACGTTACTTAACAGAAGAATGCACGTTACATGACAGAAGAATGCACGTTACAAGACGGAAGAATGCACGTTACGTGACGGAAGAATACACGTCACTTGACAGAAGAATGCGCGTTACATGACGGAAGAATGCACGTCACTTAACAGAAGAATGCACGTTACATGACGGAAGAATGCACGGTACATGACGGAAAAATGCACGTTACATGACGGAAGAATGCACGTCACTTGAGAGAAGAATGCACGTTACATGACGGAAGAATGCACGTTATATGACGGAAGAATGCACGTCACATGACGGAAGAATGCACGTCACTTTATATCACTTGTCAGAAGAATGCACGTTACATGACGGAAGAATGCACGTTGCATGGAATAATGCACGTCACTTGACGGAAGAATGCACGTTACATGACGGAAGAATGCACGTCACTTGTCGGAAGAATGCACGTCACTTGTCAGAAGAATGCACGTTACATGACGGAAGAATGCACGTTGCATGGAATTGCACGTCATGACGGAAGAATGCACGTTACATGGAATAATGCTTGACTGAAGTCACGTTGACGGAAGAATGCACGTTACATGGAAGAATGCACGTCACATGACGGAAGAATGCACGTTGCATGGAATAATGCACGTCACTTGACGGAAGAATGCACGTTACATGGAAGAATGCACGTCACTTGACGGAAGAATGCACGTTGCATGGAATAATGCACGTCACTTGACGGAAGAATGCACGTTGCATGGAAGAATGCACGTCACTTGACGGAAGAATGCACGTTACTTGAAGGAAGAATGCACGTTACTTGACGGAAGAATGCTCGCTGCATGACGAAAGAATGCACGTTACATGACGGAAGAATGCACGTTACATGGAAGAATGCACGTTACGTAACATGGAAGAATGCACGTTCACTTGACGGAAGAATGACGTTGCATGGAATAATGCACGTCAGGAAGAATGCACATGGTTACTTGACGGAAGAATGCACGCTGGAAGAATGCACGTCACTTGACGGAAGAATGACGAAAGAATGCACGCTTGACGGAAGAATGCACGTACCATTACGTGACGGAAGAATGCATGGAACGTTACTTGACGGAAGAATGCACGACATGAAGGAAGAATGCACGTTACTTGACAATGACAGAAGAATGACGGAAGAATGTTTCATGACGAAAGAAGAAGAATGCACATTACATGACTCAAGAATGCACAGTACATGACATAAGGATGCATGCGACATGACAGAAGAATGCGTGTTTCATGACACAAGAATGCACATTACATGACAGAAGAATGCACATTACATGACAAAAGGATGCATGCTACATGACAGAAGAATGCACATTACATGGCAGAAGAATGCACATTACATGGCAGAAGAATGCACATTACTTGACAGATGAATGCACATTACATGACAGAGGAATGCACATTACTTGACAGAAGAATGCACATTACTTGACAGAAGAATGCACGCTACATGACGGAAGAATGCACGTTACTTAACACAAGAGTGCAAACTAATGGCAGAAGAATGTACGCTACTTGACACACGAAACATGACAGAAAATCCGAGAAGGATAAAAAAAGTAAAACAGTAAGAAGAAACTAGTTATAACCTAACATTAAAAACTTATGATAAAGCTTTCGAAAAGTAACAAAGGAATCAAAATGAAAACGAACCATGACCTGAGAGGTCAAACATAACGGCCTGTGTTAGAGTGGCACTCAGAATCTTAATTCGTCCCTAGTTTGACGAACTGGCCTAAGCCCTTTTTCCCCCATTCTGAGAAAAAGGGCTTCTGAGATTCTGATACTATCATTCAGAGCTTCGACTTAGTGAAACTTTCGAGGAAATTTGGTTTGAAAATGTGACAAAGCAGATAGCCGAAGTTTTGATATGTCACAGAACATCAAGTCAAGTGAGACACTTTGGCTTGAAAACTCAAATAAAAAAAAAAAAAAAGTAGCTCCTAACACTGTATTTTAGTTTCTGGGTGTTGTAAGGGAATCACACACCTCACGCTCTGAGGAGGTATTTGGAGTATCATTGAAATCAAATAAAATCTTCAGGGGTTCTGAAACGGAACAACTTTTACGAAAGATTGAAGTCGTCCAATGTGAACTGAGATTTATCAGTTTCATCATGGCAGAAGCCTTTTCATATTCTATGCCGAGGTTAGTGAGAACACACACACACACACACACACACACACGTATGTTTCAAGCTCACAAATATTAAGCCACAAATGTCACTTCAAATAGAATCCGCTGTACCTTGGGAATATTTTATACTTAAAGGGAATTAAAAATCCCTTGAGTATAAGTTATTCCCGATATGAAGTGATATTTGCGGCTGTATAAATTTAGTGTTGATAAGTACCACTTGAGAGAGAGAGAGAGAGAGAGAGAGAGAGAGAGAGAGAGAGAGAGAGAGAGAGAGAGAGATAACAGCCTCCAACGATGAATAACAGGACGAGAAAGCATCAACAGCATTGAAGAGAGTATAAATAACATCAAAGAACAACAATTATGCTCACTAATCAAAGACAGCGAATGATGGAGAGGTTGAGGTGTGGGGTGGGGTGACAAGGGAGGTAGGAGGAGGAGGAGGAGGAGGAGGAGGAGAGGAGGAGGAGCTTTTCTGCAGGGCCAGAGAGCTCAAAGAATACTTGCAGAAGAAGAGACAGATAGGCCTGTCCACAGCACAGAGAAAAGGTGATCTGGTGTTGTTGACAAATCCCCTGAAATACAAAGAAATACAAAGAAAGACTTGTAGCTGAAGCCGTAGCCAAAATGTCACCCTCAGACAAGGGACTATGGAGCCCACTTGCTGTGGAGGAGAAACGGCACTTTCCTGCTGCTGCTCAGCAGAGCAGGAGCCAAGAAAGAACCTGTACAAGAAAGGGAGAGCCGAGCCACCCCGGAGCAGAATGGAAGAGGGTTTCAAAAAGCAGTGAAGACAAGGGGGTCTTTTACTTATCTGCTGGTTAAATAGCAGTGACTGAAACAGTAGACCGTGAGGCCCCTCTAGTCTGGCAGGCTCCGGGGTCCCTCTAGTCCGGCAGGCTTCGAGGTCCTACTAGTCCGGAAAGCAAGAGGACCCCAGAGAACCCTCTAGTCTGGAAGGCTCCAGGGTCCCTCTAGTCCGGCAGGCAGGCTTCGAGGCCCCACTAGTCCGGAAAGCAAGAGGACCCCAGAGAACCCTCTAGTCCGGAAGGCTCCAGGGTCCCTCTAGTCCGGCAGGCAGGCTTCGAGGCCCCACTAGTCCGGAAAGCAAGAGGACCCCAGAGAACCCTCTAGTCTGGAAGGCTCCAGGGTCCCTCTAGTCCGGCAGGCAGGCTTCGAGGTCCCAGTAGTCCGGAGAGCAAGAGGACCCCAGAGAACCCTCTTAGTCCAGGGAAGGCTCCAGGTTCCCTCTAGTCCGGCAGGCAGGCTGGTCCGGAGGCGGGCCCAATAGTCCGGAAAGCAAGAGGACCCCAGAGAACCCTCTAGTCCGGAAGGCTCCAGGGTCCCTCTAGTCCGGCAGGCAGGCTTCGAGGCCCCAGTAGTCCGGAGAGCAAGAGGACCCCAGAGAATCGATGATTGCAGGGTCGCTTTATCAGGCGAACTTCCTTTAGAGCAATGTGACTTAAAGGGGGCCGTTTACAGCATAATTAGGATTGCAGCCGACGAATCATCATAACAAAGAGGTTCTTTTATCCGCTCGCGTAAGCAGATATATATACGATTCCGATTTAGATCTCTCAACTGGAAAGGCAAAAATCGGGTCCTAATGTCACAACACCGGTGGCGTCGCCCCTCGCAAAGGTTTATTTACGAATAAGTCAAAGTGCCTCCCATTTTTTTTTCTTTCTTTTATATAAGCGCTTTAATTTTCAAACCGGGTTGTTGACGGACGTCGGGCAGATGATTATGCTCTCTATCGCCAGTGCTAACAAAGCCCCGAATGGCTTTCGTTTTGAGTGTTTAAGTTTGGGGGGGGTGGGGTTAGGCGGGACTGACTGACATCCTGGGATCTGATTCCATTATTATCGAACAGGATCAGCGCTGGCAAAACACATGATCAAAGAGAAAGCCAGATTATATTCCAAACAATAAAAGCTCGCCAGGTGAACCTAATGACGTCCGATCACACTTTTGAAACTTTCGCGGCTTCTCTCTCTCTCTCTCTCTCTCTCTCTCTCTCTCTCTCTCTCTCATCCGAGAGTTCCGTTATCCGCCGGTAGGTGGCAGCGCCGGGGTTTAAAATGGACTCGAAATTGCCTTGACATCCATTACTAATGGATCTCTTGAAAGTTCTCTCAGATTTCACTGAAGCATATTCTGCTTTTTAGTTTTCTGTAAAAGAAAACTATTGCGCCGGCTTTATCCGTCCGTCCGTCCGCACATTTTCTGTCCGCCCTCAGATCTTGAAAACTACTGAGGCTAGAGGGCTGCAAATTGGTATGTTGATCATCCACACTCCAATCATCGAACATACCAAATTGCAGCCCTCTAGCCTCAGGAGTTTTTATTTGATTTAAGGTTCAGGTTACCCATAATCGTGCTTCTGGCAATGATATAGGATACACCACTACCGGGTCGTGGTGAAAGTTTCATGGGCCGTGGCTCATACAGCATTATACCGAGATCACCGAAAGATAGATCTGTTTTTGGTGGCCTTGATTATACGCTTTACAGAAACCTCGATTGCGCCGAAGAAGCTTCGGCTCATTTTTTATTTATTTTTTTTTTATGATTTCAGCCACAATAACTCATAGCGTTATACTGAGTGGAAGCTTTGACTAGCAGCGCCATTGTGGCGTTTGCATAATAATAACAGACAATAACAGAGAAATAACAGCCACAGCTGCGTATTGGAAACGCGAAAGGTCAGAGTGAAAGCAAGGCTCTGTCGCCAGCATCATCAGCTGTGGATGTTTGAATTCTGTATTTTGTGTTACGCAAAAATCACTTCTCAGTTGAGTGTTATAATGCTGCTTCATACTAATAATAATTCACAGTTCGTTCACAGGGAAATATTCAATTGTTTCCACAGAAAAGTGAAGAACAGGAAAATATGTTCATTTGTTCTCTTTTGCCTTCGGTGTTCTTCGTCATACTTTCACCATAATTATTTGAATTTCATTTTCGCTTCGTCTGTCCGTCCGTCTCTCTGTCGGTCTGTCACTCATGGCTCATATACCTCCGAATGTGAAGGGTCATCATATATATATATATATATATATATATATATATATATATATATATATATATATATATATATATATATATATATATATATATATATATATATATATATATATATATATATATATATATATATATATATATATATATATATATATATATATATATATATATATATATATATATATATATATATATATATATATATATATATATAGCTGTTGAATGGAAATGGAGGCTATGGGTATTTACAACTCTATTCGTGTCTCAATCCATTTTAATTTTTTGTCTCTTAATTCATCTCAGTTTTCAATTCGGATTTTCTTTCTTCAGTTGTGTTCTCCTGACCATTTTCATATTATCTCCTTCTCTTTTGTCTTTCTGAAATTTGTGTAATGTATATATGTGTATATGTATATTATTATATATATATACATAAACACACACACACATATATAAAATATATCCACACCTATATTGGCCCGTTCTCTCTCTCTCTCTCTCTCTCTCTCTCTCTCTCTCTCTCTCTCTCTATTCATTTCCCAAACAGATTTCGGGCGCGGGCAATCCATAATAGCCGCCCACCCCACCCCCACCTCCCCCGATTGCACCGAACTATCTTTTGGGGAATATCTCTGCGCAGGCTGACGTTGACGCATGGAGATAATTCATCCGTGTTTAGCTTCCAAAAACCATTTAACGGGTGCTCCCTTTCGCCCGGTTTTCAATAACGGTTCCTGGGTTTCAAGTGGCGGTTTTTATTTACTTATTCATCTTTTATTTAGGCTTTTTTTGAGTTCTGTCATCTAATTTGAGCAGTGGTTTATATATACTTGTTTTTGAATCACGAGTTTCTGGGGTTTTCAGTAAGTTTCTGGCTTTAGTTGTCTGTCCGCCCTCAGATCTTCAAAACTGCTGAGGCTAGAGGGCTGCAAATTGGTATGTTGATCATCCACCCTCCAGTCATCAAACGTACCGAATTGCAGCCCTCTAGCCTCAGTAGTTTTTATTTTAAGGTTAAAATTAGCAATAATCGTGCGTCTGGCAACGATATAGGACAGTCCACCACCGGTCCATGTTTAAAGTTTCATGGGTCGTGGCTTATACAGCATTATACAGAGGCCACAGAAAGATAGATTTATTTTCGGTGGCCTTGACTATACGCTGTACAGAAAACTCGATTGCGCCGAAGAAGCTTCGTCCCATTTTTTACCGGTTTTTTATTTGAGCTTTTTTGAGTTCTGTCATCGACATTTGAGTTACAGGTTTGACTTGTTTTTGAATCACGGTTTTTTTGTGGGGAGGTGGTGTTTAAGTATTGGTTTTTATCTATTTATTAATTTTTTAATTGAGCTTTTTTTTTTAATTTTGTCATCGACCTTTGTGTTACAAAAGTTTGTTTATTTTTGAACCACGAGTTTTTACAAACAATTTTGAATTTTGTTTCTGGTTTTGAGTTATGTCTTTGGTTTTCATTCCTGAATATTGGTTTCCCCTCTTGAATCACGCGTCTTTGGAGCTTCTGAATCACGGAAAACTATCTTTGATTCATGGCTTGTGATTCCCTCAGCACGTGTTTTATATTTCAATAGTGATTTTTTTATGCTTCAGTGATTTCCTATGCATTTTTTTGTTTTTAATAGTGAATTTTTTATGCTTCAGTGATTCCCTAAGCATGATTTTTCTATAGTGATTTTTTTATGCTTCAGTGATGCCCTATGCATGTTTTTTTTGTCTTTAATAGTGATTTTTTATGCTTCAGTGATGCCTATGCATGTTTTTTTAATAGTGATTTTTTTATGATTCCCAGTGTTTTTTTAATAGTGATTTTGCCCTATGCATGCATTTTTTAATAGTGATTTTTTTATGCTTCAGTGATTCCCTGAGCATGTTTTTTGTTTTTAATAGTGATTTTTTATGCTTCAGTGATTCCCTAAGCATGTTTTTTATATAGTGAATTTTTTTTGCTTCATTGATTCCCTAAGCATGTTTTTTTGTTTTTAATAGTGATTTTTTATGCTTCAGTGATTCCCTAAGCAAGTTATTTTTGTTTTTTAAAACTGACTTTTTTGAAACTGAATTTTTAGAATTAATCATTTTAAAACTGATTATTTTAAAACTGATTTTCTTAAATAATGATATATTTCAAACTGATGTTTTAAAACTGATTGTTTTAAAATGGATCTTTTAAAAACTGATTTTTTTTCAATTGATTTTTTTAGTCGGCTTCCCGAAAATCTCATCTTAAATTCTGGGTCTTGGAAAGTTTTTTTTGAATTTTTTAAACTGACTTCATTGATTCCCTAAGCATGTTTTTTTTTTAGTGATTTTTTCAAAAGCGATTCTAAAAATTCCTAAGCATGTTTTTTTTTTTGTTTTTTTAAAAGTGGGTTTTCACAAGATGTTTTTATATAGTGAATTTTTTTGCTTCATTGAAAACCAACAAGGCTTCTGAAAAAAAAAAAAACAGATAGAAGAGTAAAAAAAGTATAGTAAAATAAAGTACGAAGCAATGATTGAATTATCACAGTAATCTTGAAAGGTAAATGTCTGATAAATAATTGTTTGATATGTAACATATGCAATGGACGCACTGAAAGTGGATTGTTAATTACATCAGTTGTTTGTAATATTGGGGTGTATGTGTATACATGTGTATATGTATATATAAATATATATATGTATATATGTATATATATGAATTATATATATAATATATATACATATACGAATACATATATAAATATATGCATATACATATACATACATACATATCTCTGAGGGTTTATGCATATACGTCCAACCCCAGGAAAATCCTACCTAACAAGGGAAGGGAAACGCAAGCATGAAATATAAACAGGATGCGTTTTTTTTTTTTTTTTTTTTTTTTTGCTCTGCCCAACAAGCTTGTATAAATGTTAAGGGTCAGCTTTCAGTCACTCCCACTCCTACTCTCTCCCCTGCTCTCACTCCCACTCACTCCCACGCGGCCCCACCCCCGCATCATACGCTTATATACTACTCCCACACAATGGACATTTATACATAAGATATATAAATATATATACACATATATATACATATGTATATATAACATATATGTATACATATGTATATACATAACATGTATGTATACATATGTATATATATATATATAGAGTAGTTAATATACGTAAATCTTTTATTATATTCAGCAACATATGTGAACGTATGCATTCACGATTTCCTTCATACAAATTATACTGTGTATGAGAGCGTACATTTTAATGCATGCATGTGTATATTTTGCTTGTAAATCAGCGAATGGTTATAATGGTTATTCAGCAGTATAAATGAATATATAATGTATTGTCTTTGCATATTTATGAAGGATAGTTGATGTATATTTGATCGTAATCGTCGAGTTATTCTCCGTTTTTGAGAGAATATTTCAACCATTTTTAAAAGCAATTTGCCCTCCAGTTCTGCGTATTTAAGTGTATACAAATTATATACGCAACATATACAAACGTTCTTCAAGTGTCCTTATTGCGTATGTACGCGTATATCTGAGCGCATTCCCTTTGTAATTGACCTCCCTCCGTGTCTGCGTGGAGGTTACTCACTTGGTATTACGCCACATAGCCGAGGGTGACTGCCTGCCTGCCTCATCTCCATGGTTACCTCTCTCTCTCTCTCTCTCTCTCTCTCTCTCTCTCTCTCTCTCTCTCTCTCCATCTCTTACCTCCCCACAACCTCAACCTTTCCACTGGAACAAAAACCGACGTGACTGGTAACGATCTTGCTTCTTAGGCAATTCGTCTCTCTCTCTCTCTCTCTCTCTCTCTCTCTCTCTGTGGTAGTTATTGGTCGAGACGCAATTTATGCATTGGAGTCAGTGCTTGAATGGGTGGTTATTTCTCTCTCTCTCTCTCTCTCTCTCTCTCTCTCTCTCTCTCTCTCTCTCTCTCTCTCTCTATTTTCTTCTATGCCTCTTGTGTCACGTCTCTTTTTCTCAATCTTTCTCTCTTGATATATATCTATCTTCTGTATATCTGTTATATATATGTGTATATATATATATATATTTATATATATATATAATTTATGTATATATATAAATACACACACACACATATATATATATTATTACGGTGTCTACTGGTTGCATAGTGATAGCTCACTCTTAACGGTCACGCACGGGTTCGAATACCACTAAGAGAAAAGAGGTCATCCCCATTTGTATCTCACCTGTATTCAAGGTGTGTAGAGAGAAGCACATCCAAAAGTGAGCAGAAATCGTAAAGTTAACAGGTCCTTAAATATGATTCCCAGCTTGAAATGTTAGCAGTTAGAATCCTGAGGTCGATTCTAGGTTAGGGTAGGAGACTCCGACCCATTTTTGGAACAATCCATCGTATCCTTGTCGGCCTAAATAGTAAATTGGGTTGGAATGAAAACTAGTAAAAAATGCGCCGAAGTTTCTTCGGCGCAATCGAGTTTTTTGTACAGTGTATAATCAAGGCCTCCGAAAATAGATGTGTCTTTCGGTGGTCTCGGTATAATGCTGTGTGGGCAGCGGCCCATGAAATTTTAACCACGGTCCGATATGATGGCGTGGCCTATATCGTTGCCAGATGCACGATTATGGCTAACTTCAACCTTAAATAAAATAAAAACTACTGAGGCTAAAGGGCTGTAATTTGGTATGTTTGATGATTGGAAGGTGGATGGTCAACATACCAATTTGCAGCCCTCTAGCCTCGGTAGTTTTTAAGATCCGAGGGCGGACAGAAAAAGTGGGGACGGACAGACAAAGCCGGCACAATAGTTTTCTTTTACAGAAAATGGAGAGGTCAGTGGACTAGAAACTGCTTCTAAAATAAATAGCTAAACATTCTCTGTCTTTCTCCTTTCCTGCCTTGCCTAAACAAGGGCATAATGTTTCTCATTTTGTAGTCACCTTTATCAAATATCAAAACAGGCCCCATAAATCCATATAGACTTTGTCTTGTTTCAGATGTTGTACTGGATTGATTGATTGATTACGGTTGCTAAAACTGGCTTCACAACATATACTATACTGGAATTCTCTCTCACATACACTACACTGACTGTTAGGCTGACTGAAGAAGACTTATTCAGTCTTACAGTGTTTATCAAATGTAATTCATTCCTTCTCCTGGTGTTTGTTAACTGATAATAAAACATTCCAAGTTCTAGAATTCAATGTAAGAGCCATTTCATCTTCCAGAGAAGGTTTTAGGCAATCCATTCCAAAGTCCAGAGATGACTGAAGGCATGCATTCCATGTTCTGGAATTCGCTGGAGAAAAATATTTGGGTTCTATTCCAACATCCAGTCGTCAGTATAGGCTGCCCATTCCAACTCAAGAGTAGAAATGACTATGGCCAATTATTCCATCTTCCAAAATTTTTCCAGTTTACTGAAGGTGACCCTTTCTATGTTTCAGGGTTCATTGAAGGAAATCCAGTCTAGCTTCCAGAATTAAAGAACGGTGAACCCTTCCATCTTGAGACCAACCCACCCCGTGTTTCCATTCCATTTGCCCTGATTGCTACTGCTGGAATTAGGCAGCTAAGTAAAGCTTCAGGAATCATGGGATAATTCCTAAGATATCGATGCGAGAATTTCCCAGGGCATTTAAGGAACATCATGTCCTTAGCCGAGATTAAATTAGCCCGGAAGAAAGCTGTAACTCTCTCTCTCTCTCTCTCTCTCTCTCTCTCTCTCTCTCTCTCTCTCTCTCTCTCTCTCTCTCATTTCATACAGTGAAGTATTTATTATAAATATCTCTTTGTCTCTGTCTGTCTCTTTTTTTTATCTTGGAGTGTTCGTATGAAAATTCTCTCTCTCTCTCTCTCTCTCTCTCTCTCTCTCTCTCTCTCTCTCTCTTCATATGAAGTATTGTTATCGAAGTGTCTCTCACTCTCTCTCTTTCTGTGAGGTATTGGTACCGAAGCCTCTCTCTCTCTCTCTCTCTCTCTCTCTCTTAATATACATATACACACATCTTGTTATGTTCAAGTAAAGTAATATTCAAACCTCTCTCTCTCTCTCTCTCTCTCTCTCTCTCACTTTATCCACTACAGAACAGACGTTGGTAGTCTGACAAAGATTGCTCGTGAAAGAGCATCAGAAAATGAATGAGATATCTTTTAGATTTACAGAAACGAACTGAAGCGGCTCATTCATATTCGAGACTTCAAAAGGATTACGTTCGTTGCGGAAAAGATCTATTCTTCGAAAAGTAAATCATCTCTGTAACTCATCTGCATATTCATCATATATAGACATGCATATATACGTGTGTATATATATATATATATATATATATATATATATATATATATATATATATATATATATATATATATGAATATGTATATATATATATATATATATATATATATATATATATATATATACATATGAATATGTATATATATATATATATATATATATATATATATATATAATATATATATATATATATATATATATATGCATATATAAATTTATATATACATATATATGTAAATTTATACAAGTGTATATATGTGTGTGTTTGTGTGTATGCATGCATGCACGTATCAATTAGAACAAGGACAATGCGCAGGGAGGTTTATTTCCAATATGGGAATAGGCGTACATAGGAAAACATAAACATACACATTTCACCGGAAAAGAGAGAGAGAGAGAGAGAGAGAGAGAGAGAGAGAGAGAGAGAGAGAGAGAGAGAGAGATCTAACTCTTCCCACTCTCCTTATCAGACCGAAGTTCTTATCTGCTAAATGGAGGCCATGAAACCTTTCCAGGAAGGAATACCAAATTGCCCACAGAGATTCTTCATCTCACACAATATTCATAGAGAGAGAGAGAGAGAGAGAGAGAGAGAGAGAGAGAGAGAGAGAGAGAGAGATTGTCTAGCGATTTTTCGAAGATCCATTGCGAATACTCTACAACAGTATCTCGAGCAGATCAGCGCCAGATGGGAAACTTCCTTCATCTTCTATCATTGTGTGAGAGTTGTGTGGTTTCAAGGAAATGCATTTGTCAAAGGAAGTTCGCCTCTCTCTCTCTCTCTCTCTCTCTCTCTCTCTCTCTCTCTCTCTCCCAAGATAAATCGTTATGAATAGGAGGTACATTCCTGATTTATATGTGTCTGAAAATATTCGCTGTACATTTGATAACGATTTGATTTACTGTACTGATACCCTCTTTGTTTTATGTTAATTTGCATGTCTGATTTTTCGGTGGTTATAACACAGGCTTCGTTTAACTCAATTCGCATGTCTAATTATTCGGTGTTCATAAGAAGACAGCATAATATTTTATATAACATTTAGAGGATATTAATTTAAAACATTTGTCTATAAATCTGACGTTAAACCTTAACCATTATATTTCCGAGTAGGGAACCTTTCCTAAGGCAATGTAGGTTTTACTATTTTTTTTTTTTAATCTTTTCAGGGCCTGTTGCGTTTTGCTACGATAGGCTGAGTATCTTCCTCCAGCTTAAAACAATGTGTGTTCATATTCCATCCCCCCAATTTCCCTTCCCAAACGCACCCCACCACCCCTTTCCCTGGCCACCCAAGCATCAATGACAATCTGCTTCCACATTTAGTCTCGGGACTTGCCACCATCTTGGCGCGTTCAATAATAATAATAATAATAATAATAATAATAATAATAATAATAATAATAATAATAATAATAATAACGGTCAAAAGCTTTGAACCTCTGTCTGTTTGTCTGTCAGTCTCTGTGGCAGTATATAGCGAACTATTCGAAATAATAGAATTTAAAGCCTCTCTTTCCCTCTGACGTCTGCTCTCTCTCTCTCTTTCTCTCTCTCCGAACTTTATTAAAGTCGTCAAAGTAGTTAAAGTTATGAATGTCCTTATTACTAAAGCCATCACGTTGCCTAACAAGTTTAAAGTTTTTTAAAGTCCCCATCTTCCAAGTTTTCGCCGTCAATACAGCCTTTCTAACGAGCTACTGTAAACGCTGATGTTGCCCGAGCCTTTATTTCGAGCTCTCTCTCTCTCTCTCTCTCTCTCTCTCTCTCTCTCTCTCTCTCTCTCTCTCTCTTCTCCATAAATATATAAGACTAAAGTCTAAGTTTTATTGCCAGTGCGTTTGTTTGTCCTAAAAGAATGGCATGTCTTTCGTTTATCCTAAAAGAATGTCATGTCTTGTGCTGTTTACCCTAAAAGAATGTCAGGTCGTGCGTTGTTTATCCTAAAAGAATGTCTTTTGTTGTTTATCCTAAAAGAATGTTATGTCTTTTGTTGTTTATCCTAAAAGAATGCCATGTCCTTTGCTGTTTATCCTAACAGAATGTCGTGTCTTGTGTTGTTTATCCTAAAAGAATGTTATGTCTTGTGTTTGTTTATCCTAAAAAAAAGTCATGTTTCGTATCGTTTATCCTAAAAGAATGTCAAGTCTTGAGGTGTTCATCCTAAAAGAGTGTCATGTCTTCTGTTTTTATCCTAAAAGAATGTCATGTCTTGGTGTTGTTTACCCTAAAAGAATGTCAAGTCTTGTGTTGTTTACTCTAAAATAATGTCATGTCGTGTGTTATTTATCCTAAAAAATGTCATATCTCGTGTTGTTTATCCTAAAAGAATGTCATGTCTTGTGTTGTTTATCCTAAAAGAATGTCATGTCTTGTGTTATTAATCCTAAAAGAATGTTATTTCTCGTACTGTTTATCCTGAAAGAATGTCATGTCTTTTGTTGTTTATCCTAAAAGAATGTCAAGGCATGTGTTGTTTATCCTAAAAGAATGTCATGTCTTGTTATTTATCCTGAAAGAACGTCATGTCTTTTGTTGTTCATCCTAAAAGAATGTCAAGGCATGTGTTGTTTATCCTAAAAGAATGTCATGTCTTGTTATTTATCCTAAGAGAATGTCATGGCATGTGTTGTTTATCGTAAAAGTATGTTATGTTCTGTCTTCCCTTGCTTTGCATATATTTGTCTCTCTGTTGCTGTTTCTTTATTTTTGTTTTTTCTTCCTCGTATTTCTCATTTCAGCTTTTATCTTTTATTTACACAATCTGTTTTCTAACCTTCTAAATCATTGTATGTGAGCTAAAAAGATTTTTAGGATTATTAAATGAATACAGGTGTTTTTAAAAATATGTCCTATAGTATATGAATATATGTATATTATATGAATACATGTATTTTTAAAAACACATGTGTCGTATACTATATACGTGTATTATATGAATGCATGTTTATTATATGAAAACATATGTTTTTAATAATAAGCGTGTCGTGCAATATATGAATATATGTGAATTATATGTATACATGTGCTTTGAACAATATACGTATCTTAAAAATGTGTTATAAAATTAAAATTTATCCTAAAAGAACCGTGCATCTTCCATAACCTCTCTAGATTTAATGAGTAATAGGTTACTCTTAATTTTTCTTTGATTTTTTCAAAAAGGAATTCTACGTCACGTTTGACCCTAAAAGAACAGAATTCGACGAATTTATTCAATCTAAAGCACTAAGATTATGTCACCCACAACTTCATCATTAATAAAACTTCAATGACTTTATTTATCCACAAGAATAAAGTAGAATTTCTCGTAACTTTATCTATAATTTAAGAATGAAAAAATTGAGTTACTGATTTTCATTGATTTTGTTAACTCAAAAAAATAAAGAATATAAATTCTTATTTTTATTGACTATGAACTCAAAAAATAAAGAATATAAATCCGTATTTCACTGACTTTATTAACTCAAAAAATGATGAATATAAAATCTTATTTTTATTGGCTTTATGAACTCAATAAAAATAAAGATTATAAATTCTTATTCCACTGACTTTATTAACTCAAAAAATAAAGAATACAAATTCATCTTCTTATTAATTTTATCAACTCAAGAAAATAAAGAATAAAAATTCTTATTTTTATTGACTTTACGAACTCAAAAAATAAAGAATATAAATTCTTATTTTTCTGACTATATTAACTCAAAAAATATAGAATATAAATTCTTATTTTTATTGACCATGAACTCGAAAAAATAAAGAATATAAATTCTTATTACACTGACTTTATTAACTCAAAAAATGAAGAATATAAATTCTTATTTTTATTGACTTTATGATCTCAATAAAAATGAAGAATATACATTCATATTTCTCTGACTTTAATAACTCAAAAAAATAAAGAATATAAATTCATCTTTATTCGTTTTATCAACACAAGAAAATAAAGAATAGAAATTCTTATTTCCATTGACTTTACGAACTCAAAAAATAAAGAATATAAATTCTTATTTTTCTGACTTTATTAACTCAAAAAAATAAAGAATATAAATTCATCTTTATTAATTTTATCAACACATGAAAATAAATATAAATTATTTTTATTGACTTTATGAACTCAAAAAATAGAATATAAATTCTTATTTCTCTGACTTTTTTAACTAAAAAATATAAAGAATATAAATTAAAAAACGACCTAATTTACCTTGAAAGGACCTAGGTCATCGCCTTCCTGACATGAGAGATTCTACAACGCCAGTGCAATATTTCAAATCCAGTCAATTATTCCTAATGAATCAGAAATGGCTTTCAACACCATGAATGATTAAGCATCAGTGTTTTTTAGCCAAACTTCCCCTTCATTAATAGCAAATACATCATCCGCAATTTCGCTGAATCAAATTTTCTGACAACATATATTTCAGGGCCAAGCGGCGGGCTGCAGCCTTGTGCGTTCTAAAAATAATTAAAATAATTACATTACAACGATTACCTAAAAAATTTTATTGCATCACGATTATGCTGCAACGATAATTAATTACACTCAAGCTATTTCTCCCACTTTTTTTTTTCCTCGCCAAAATCATAAAGGCAGGAGCATTCTATTCTCATAACAATCATGTTTTGAAATTCCGGAATGATATGAAAAAAATTACCCGCGTCGGCCTGATAAATAATTTGGAATTAGAGAGTCGGATGTGTTCTGTGCGAGAGAGAGGACAAGGTTTGTTATTATTGTCATTATTGCCTGGTTCATCTTTTATTAATGTTTTTGATTTTGGGATGCTTGTTCATTCTGTCATTTTCTATGATATTTTATATTTATTGTTCGTTTTAAGTGTATTACATCTTTTAATTCTAAATTTATCTGTTATTTGATACATATACATATACAATATATATTACATACACTTGGTTTCTGATTAATATAATTTTTGCCTTATCAGTTTTGTTTAAGGGTCTTAGTGTTATATTTTCTACAATAGGCAACAAAATCTTGAGAATATTCCCCATGTACCTCAGCAACCGTATTTACAAAATCCAAAGATATTATACGAAAATACAGAGAGAGAGAGAGAGAGAGAGAGAGAGAGAGAGAGAGAGAGAGAGAGAGAGAGAGAGAGAGAGAGAGAGAGACGCCATTCCATCTTCCGAATACGAAATAAAACAAAATGGAAATGAAATAAAAAGAGATTAAAACCTGATGGGAATATTCACCCAGCCCTATCTGGAGCCTTCAACATACATTTCCTTTTATCAAAAAAAAGAAAAAAAAAAGAATAAATAAAAAAATGGCACCATACCCAATTGTGCGCTTCGACAGTTGAAGCACTGCTTCCATGAATAGGATGGCACCCCCTGGAAGCGACGAGTGTTTGCTTAATTCCAGGTTTTTTCAAAAAAGGAATCCGTGATATTCCAGAATTCTTTTTTGAGTTCCCAGTCCTTTGTGAAAACTAACCTCTTTCCAATTTTTTTTTTTTACCAGATACT
>NC_089747.1:40687289-40704789 GCF_040412425.1 Macrobrachium rosenbergii | reverse complement strand
TCAGCGCTGAAAGGGAAATTGAGACTAGACAGGATTGAAAGGTGTAACAGGAGGAAAACCTCAAAGCAGTTGCACTATGAAACAAGTGTTAGCAAAGAGTGGATAGCAAGATGGAAGAGAGAATGTGATTGGAGGTACAGTAAAAGGAATGAAAGGGGGTTGCAGATACGGGCCTTAGGTAGGGACTAGATTTGGAATACTGTTCTCCGGTGTGGATGTCTGCCTCTGCCAGAGATTTATCTCTTTCAGATAGAGTGGTTCGTGTTAGTAGGTTTAGCAGTCATGACTTGGACCATCGACGGATGGTCTCTTGTTTGTCACTTTTTCATAAATGGTATTTCGCCAGAAATCTTCCACATTCACAATTGATTCCTGATCCCCCTTTCCTGCCGCGAGAGAGAGCGACCACATTCGCTGGACAGCAGAAGCACCGATATGGAATAAATGTTTTGCCTCGCTGTCGAACTTCTCCAGCAAAGTTCCAGAGGTCCTCCTTTATTCCTCCTCACACCGTTGGAGGACTGGAACAGCCTCCCTTCTTCTGAGGATATCGTACAATTGGAACTTCTTCAGAAGTTCAAGCGAAGATGCAATGAATTACTACCCTAATACTGTTCTCCTTGCATTTTAATACATTTTCATCTGTTTATTAACTTATTAATTCAATTTTTTGAATAAGTGAGATCTCTTCTTTCTGTATTTTCCTTTACTTCCTCTTACTTCTTCCTAAAGAACACCTTAATATTCTTTGGAAGCTTCAATTTTAAGTCAATGGCCCCTTTGGTGGGCTTGTTCCATATGAACAGGTTTCGTCTACTGAATAATAATAATAATAATAATAATAATAATAATAATAATAATAATAATAATAATAACTGAGTTGATACCACGTCAGATTGCCTCTTTCTAACCTCATCAAGGGAGGCTAAAATACAACTTTACGGTTCACACGCCCTCTCTTTAGTTCTTGACTTATATTGGTGTTTACTTATGTGTAAGCCATCTGTCAGTTGACCTGTCTTTATTTATTACTGTCCTCTATCTCTCTCTCTCTCTCTCTCTCTCTCTCTCTCTCTCTCTCTCTCTCTCTGTTTTCTTATTTTCGCACATGAATAAATTCAATTCTTTAGCAGATCCTTCGTAAAATAATGTCCTATATGTTCCGTTTGTATGAATAAGAGCGTATTTCGAAAGATAATAATAATAATAATAATAATAATAATAATAATAATAATAATAATAATAATAATAATGTGAAAAAAAAAAAATGGTGAAAAATCTAAATATAAATTAGAAATATAGAGGGAGTGGTGTAAGTGTAAATATAAATTAGAAATATATAGAAGGAATCCCTGTGGTGTAATTGTAAATGTAAATTAGAAATATATAGAAGAAACCCCTGTGGTGTAAGTGTAAATATAAATTAGAAATATAGTGAAGAAATCCATGTGGTGTAATTGTAGATATAAATTAGAAATATATAGAAGACGTCCCTGTGGTGTAAGTGTAAATATAAATTAGAAATATATAGAAGAAACCACAGTGGTGTAAATGTAAATATGTATTAGAAACATATAGAAGAAATCCACAGTGGCGTAACTGTGTATATACTGTATATTAGAAATATATACATGCAACCGAGAGCCTTGGCGACTAAGAAAATCAAGCAGTAGGTTCTCGAAAGCTTTCGTGTGTAAATAGATATTCTTAACATCATATACTTACACTCACACCAATGTGGTTTTCCTCTGCGCCATTTTGGTGATTCGTTCTATTTACGAGAATGTCTTGAATTATTATAAGTCTCCTTCTTTCCCTCTCTCTCTCTCTCTCTCTCTCTCTCTCTCTCTCTCTCTCTCTCTCTCTCAAAACTCGTCCGAGCGTAGGAATCTGCGGTCACCGTACGCCATACTTGAATGCTCTCGTGTCCCACCTCACCTGGTCGTTGCCATGACAACGCCACCTGTACCATCCTCCACAATCTGCCCCCCCCGCCCCCCAACACTGAGCCCAGTAACAGGACGCATAAAGGGATAAGTTAAGAAGGAGAATGGGAGACAGGAGGAATGGACGGTGAGGGGAAACGGGAGGACGAAGAAGAGGAAGAAAAATGGAGCGAGAGGGAATGAAGGAGAGGAGAATAAATGCAAGGGACGACCGGTTTTAAAGGTGGGTAAAGGTTGGAGAATGCCGATAAAATGTAACAGGATAGATGGAGAGAGAGAGAGAGAGAGAGAGAGAGAGAGAGAGAGTGGAAAGATACAATACAACGTAGTTTATGGAAAGAGAGAGAGAGAGTGGAAAGATATTATACGACGCAGTTTCTTCATGAAAATAGAGAGAGAGAGAGAGAGAGAGAGAGGAGATGGAAAGTTCTATACAACGTAGTTTATGAAGAGAGAGAGAGAGAGAGAGAGAGAGAGAGAGAGAGAGAGAGAGAGAGAGAGTATACGACGTAGTTTCTTCATGAAAAGAGAGAGAGAGAGAGAGAGAGAGAGAGAGATGGAAAGATATTATACGACGTAGTTTCTTCAAGAAGAGAGAGAGAGAGAGAGAGAGAGGAGACGGAAAGACATTATACAACGTAGTTTCTTCATGAAGAGAGAAAAAGAGAGAGAGAGAGAGAGAGACCTGCGGTGAGAGTTTATACACCTCTTGAAAAATTAAGATCTTTTGTGTATTCATTGAACGATTGCTTTTTTTTTTCAATTCCTTCATAACCTTTATATATAGGTATACTGACTACCGTCAAGTGAAAATAGGTTCTTAAGCGATATATCCAACCTTACCACAAACGGTTTGTCATTAGTAAATACCTATATATTACCATTACTGCGTGCACAGCGATACAGAACAAAGGAAAAATAGATTACAGTGGAGAGCAGAGATATAAACAGAGAAACATATAAATAGACGGATATATGATTTAGAAAAGCTTGTCATTATCTTAACCTACCTACTTGTCTATCCTTGTAATGTTTACTTTTTGAGGAGATAATTGAACGCGATCTCAAATATATTGAGCAAATGTTACGATGATATTTCAGTCTTGCAATATTTCAAAGACATCATTGTTGTTTGATTGAGCGTATGATTTTCCTGGAACGCCGTTAGGACAAAAGAATAGAACAGAATCTACACTTTGGGCCGAAGGCCAATCGCTTGGACCAATGAGGTCATTCAGCGCTGAAAAGAAAATTGGGAGTAAAAGTTACAAAGGCGTAATAGGAGGAAATCCTCACAGTTGCAATATGAATCAATTGCAAGGAGAGGATGGAAAGTAAGATGGAAGTAAGAATATGAAAGGAGGTACAGTAAAAGGAATGAAAGGGGTTGCAGCTAGGGGCAGAGAGGACGCTGCAAAGAACCTTCAGCAATGCCTACAGTGCACTGCATGAGGTGTACTGGCGGCACTAACCCCCTACTGGGTATAATTACAAAAGGGAAAATTCCATTTATAAAAAAAAATAATCCAAAAGATAAAGCGGTATTTACAACTTGCAACTAAACACGGGAATTCTTATCTGCACGGGCTAAAAATTTACAGCGTATGCATTATGTTTTCATGCGAGCTGAGATAAAATGCATTCATTCTAGAGCTTGTGCATTTAAAGGCATCCTGGAGAGATGCTTCCTTCTCCAAAATCTCATGCGCAATATTGTGTTCTTCTTTTTAGGAAGCATTATGAATCTTCCTACATACTTAAATGACTTTTTGAATTGAATTAAATATAGAATTTAGGCCAAAGGCCACAAGCACTGGGACGTTTGAGGTCATTCAGCGCTGAAACGCAAATTGACAGTAAAAAGGTTTGAAAGGCGTAACAGGAGGAAAACCTCGCAGTTGCATTATGAATCAATTGTTTGGAGAAAGTGGATAATAAGATGGAAGAAAGATAATATGAAAGGAGGTACAGTAAACAGAAACCAGTCAAGAATCTTCTTACACGGTTAAGTGACTTTTTCAAGAGATAACTTAAAACATTCGCTTTCGATCAAGGCATGTTCAGTATCCGTTATATTTCCGCTGCAATATGGAAAATGATTCGCAGCGATCTGATCTCCTTTTCCGGTAAAGAGTTGAAGGATTGCTGGCAACGTCTTTGCGCCTCAGCAACAAATAGCTCACAAGAATCATTCTAGAATCAGTCAGTTAATTAATCACTTGAATTTTTATTTTTCATATATATTTGCACAGCAAATAACTCACGGGAAACTGTCTGAGTTGGCAGAATAACTAACTGACTGGAGAAGTCAGAGGAGTAAAGTTCTAAGAGGACACTTTAGCTCACAGGAATCATTCTATCTTCAGCCACTTAATTGCCTACACGAATTTTTATTTTTTTATACATTTGCACAGCAAACAACTCACAGGAAACTGTTTGAGTTGGCAGACTAGCTAATTGACTGGAAAAGTCAGAACAGTAAAATTCTGTTAGGACACTTTAGCTCACAGAAATAATTTTAGCTTCAGTCACTTGACTGCCTGCATAAATTTCCATTTTTGTTTATTTTTGCACAACAAATAACTCACAGGAAACTGTTTGAGTTGGCAGAAACTGTTTGAGTTGGACAAAACAGAATCAATCTGACTGGAGAATTTCTATTTTGTTTATTTTTGCACATAAGCAGTAAAATAGCTAACTGACAGGAAAAGTCTGAAAGGACACTTCAGCTCACAGGAATCATTCTATCTTCAGTCACTTAACTGCCTGCATAAATTTCCATTTCTGTTTATTTTTGGACAGCAAATAACTCACGGGAAACTATCAGTTAAATTTAGAAAATTTTTGTTTATTTTTGCACAGGAATCATTCAAATAACTCATAAATTTCTATTTTGTTTATTTTTGCACGGCAAACAACTCACAGGAAACTGTCTGAGTTGGCAGAACAGCTAACTGACTGGATAAGTCAGCGCAGCCATAAACTGAGAGGAAACTTTGGCTCTGCAATTGCGCAGAAGATAGCTCCCCAAAGAGGCCTCTGGATTGTTCAGTAGCGAATGACTCCCAGAAAATGTTACTGGTGTTACGAAGTAAATTGATCATGGGAAGTGTTCTGCGTCTGATAAGTAGATAGCTCATGCGAAACTTTATACGTCTCTGCAGTAGATATTTCAAAGGTCATGTCTTTGAGTAGGTGGATGGAAACAGTGTAAACATTGTCCTACTAATTTTTGTGAGGTAAGTTCTGTCTGCAACAGAAACCTGAGATGTAGTGTTTTGCATCTGACTGTTTTTGTCTTATTTTCTGTCTAAATATCGATTTTTTTAAACAATTTTATATTAAGCGTAGTTTCAGAGTGAGAGATTTAAATTTTTTTTTCATAATTTCATAATAAATAAAACAGTCAGGGTGAACGACAGAAAAAGTCAAGTAAGGAAATTAATGAAATTAATGTAAAAAAATGTATATGAAAATAAGGTAATTTTAAAATATCAATTTACGATAATAAATTCAGCATGAAAATACAACCATGTCTGTGCAGTAGCACTCAAGAGAAACATTTTAATTTCTGTAAGTAGTCACAGAAAATATTTTTCATGTAAAAGGAGCAGAAATTCACAGGAAAATCTGTAAATATTTTTCACTCACTAGCTTACTGAAGATAAGTCAGCCAAGTGATTTATTCTTATATAAGTGGATAAAACGTCTCCAATGATATATATATATATATATATATATATATATATATATATATATATATATATATATATATATATATATATATATATATATATATATATATATAAATATATATATATATATAATATATATATATATATATATATATATATATATATATATATATATATATATATATATATATATATAATCATCAAAATCTAAAACGCTTCTCGTGGACCATTAGTCCCTCACAAAAAGGTCCTTTATCGTCCAATTTACCAAGTAGACAGAATCTTTATATCGAAAAGAAGAAGGTCAATTCCAATTAATTATTTTTCCATGAAGAACAGGCAATTAAACCGTTGCTAAAAAAAAATAACAGGACATTACCGACCGCGGAAGTTGTACGCCGCACCAGTTAAAAAAAGTTGGATAACTTTGTCGGAGAATTCTAATTAGCTTCTACGAAAAGAAGGCTATATTGCCCATTAGCCGTGGCGAGAAGGACTCTCAATTTATCAGGCCTCAAACGCTTTGAAGTGGAACTGATCTGGGAGGGTACGTGTGTGTTCCCGGATGAATTTCACGTAAAAATGCCCCGCTGAACTATAGATATCCTGATGCAAGGCCAAGAGAGGTCTACCCAATCGGGCGGAGTCGCCTCCCACCTGGGGTAACTAGGTAGGCGATGACGTATCTTGGAGGTATACCTGCTCATTACGGCAATTCACCTGCTGACGCAGTAAGGAGGTAGACGAAGCTCCGCCTACATGGGGGTTTAGGGGGAAGTGAACAGACCTTCTCTTTCTCTTGGACCTGTTGTTGACAACGTTTCTTCATCACGTCTTCTAATATCACAAGTTTTATTTCAGATACAGATAATTAGCTGTCAGTCAATGCAAACGTGGATATTGGATGAAATTCACGGAACTTTATGAATGCCTAACTTGCCTTGTTTAACTGCAGATGTTCTGATATAGGCACACACCGTTTTAGTTTTCTGTAAAAGAAAACTATTGTGCCGGCTTTTGTCTGCCAGTCCGCACTTTTTTTTGTCCGCCCCCAATCTTAAAAACTACTGAGGCTAGAGGGCTGCAAATTGGTATGTTGATCATCCACCATCCAAACATCAAACATACAAAATTGCAGGCCTCTAGCCGCCTCATTAGTTTTTATTTTATTTAAGGTTAAAGTTAGCCATAATCGTGCTTCTGGCAACGATATACGATACCCCACAACCGGGCAATGGTTAAAGTTTCAAAGGCCGCGGCTCATACAGCATTATACCGGGACCACCGAAAGATAGATCTATTTTCGGTGGCCTTGATTATACGCTGTAGCGGCTGTACAGAAAACTCGATTGCGTGAAGAAACTTCGGGGCATTTTTTACTTGTTAACAGCAGCTCTAAATCACGTCGTCTACTATGGCAAGTTTGAGTGCACAGGCTCTTGGTTCAGAAAAAAAAATTCCCTTTATCAAGGCCAGACCCGAAGACGGCAAGAATGAGAAGAAAGGAATAATTGTGTGATGGAATACCGAAGGAAGCTGTAGCTCTGTCTCGTCGAATTCCAAAGCTTAGAAGTGGAGGGGAAAAAATCGTTTGGACAACTGGTAAACATAAAAAACGTTCAGACAACTGGTAAACATGAACTTGAATGTCACTAATTCTGGTATTATCGTGACCCATTGCCGCTCCCAACGGCCTCCTGAGGTCTTTCGCAGGGTTCAGTAATAATCACTTGAATTTTTTATAACAACAAAAGTTAATGGAATGCGAACGATGATAACATTCAAGGAAATCAGAAGATGGAACGGAATGCTAAAGATTGCCTGCTCAGAGAGGTGGAGCATGTACCACCGCCGTTTGGCAAACCTTGGTGGTCACCCGTCCAAGTACTGCACATATCCAACTTTGCTGGAATTCACTGACCACTAAACTAAATACATAACACAGAATCTATATATTTTCTAAATTTCTGGAACCATGGTATGGCTGATAAATATCAGAAATTACTGTTCGAACGGTGTAGACTCCTCGTGGAATAATAATAATAATAATAATAATAATAATAATAATAATAATAATAATAATAATAATAATAATAATAATAATAATGATGGTGAAGAAATCCACACTGGTGCAAATGTAAATATGTATTAGAAATATATATACAAACGTTTGTATATATATCTATATATACATATGTATATACATATATATGTGTATATAATATATATACATATATATATATATATATATATATATATATATATATATATAATTTCTAATATATATTTATATTTCCACCACTGGATTTCTTCACCATTTTAGTTACTCATGCTATTATGAGATTTTGAATAATAATAATAATAATAATAATAATAATAATAATAATAATAATAATAATAATAATAATAATAATAATAATAATAATAATAATAATAATAATAACAACAACACTCTGGCAATGCTGAAGTAGCTTTGCTAACTCCACACCCATTTTGTTTTATGAAAAAAACAAATTCAGGGTAAAATCCACCGAAATTCCAGACATTTTTTTTCGGCAGAACAGCCATTCAGACCGGGAAGATATTCTGTAATGGTTAAACTTTAAACAGCTGGGAATCCCTTGAGCCAGATGCACTATAATCTCAACGTCAGGAATACTGATAAAACATACTAGGGAAATGTTAAATGCAGATTTCATTCTGGAAAGAGAGCGGAGGTATTATCATTATTATTATTTGGGTCCGGACAGCAGTCTTGGAAATTTGGTGCACAGGGCTTATAAATTCATAATACAGTATGGAAATGAATGTTCTTAAGTGACTGTATATATATATATATATATATATATATATATATATATATATATATATATATATATATATAATGTATATATATATTATATTTATAATCACTTAGTATGCACCAAATTTTCCTGACTGTCCAGGGCCAAATAATAATAATAATAATAATAATAATAATAATAATAATAATAATAATAATAATAATAATAAATAGTAACAATGGTGATGAAGAAATTATACATTAGAAAAATATATGCAAACGTTTTTTATCTAGATTTACACAACTGTGGATTTCTTCACAATTTTAGTATCTCATGAGATTTTTAATAATAATAATAATAATAATAATAATAATAATAATAATAATAATAATAATAATAATAATAATAATAATAGTGGGATTGATTTTATACAAGATCTTTTCAATTCTTCAAATTCTCTTTTCTTCAAGGCTGATATCTGATTAGATGTGCAAAATCCGGAAAAAAAAACAATAGTTGTGATTATAGACAATAATTGTTATTCTGGTACACGCAGGTGGAAGTTAAACATGGAGTGACATTACCGTAGAGTTTCGAATCGTCAGCATACGGTAACTAATAATAATAATAATAATAATAATAATAATAATAATAATAATAATAATAATAATAATAATAATAATAATCTGTACAAATATATTTAGAAATGAATCTCTATAGAGATTTTGGAGAACTGTTCGATTCCCATTTTCAGTGAGACTGAAAATGGGAATCGAAAGATATCTCTAGAAAGCTCTGTAGAGATTTATTTTAAATATATCTATACCCATACATAACTTTGTATATGTTTCTCCAGTAATAATAATAATAATAATAATAATAATAATAATAATAATGTGGATTTCACAATAATCGAAAATAATAATAATAATAATAATAATAATAATAATAACGGAATTCGTCATAGAAGCATAATATGAAACTCGATAATAATAATAATAATAATAATAATAATAATAATAATAATAATAATAATAATAATAATAATAATAATAATAATAATAATAATAATAATAATAACGGAATTCGTCAGAGAATCACAATACGAAACTCGAGAATAATAATAATAATAATAATAATAATAATAATAATAATAATAATAATAATAACGAAATTAGTCAGAGAAGCACTATACGAAACTCGAGAATAATAACAATAATAATAATAATAATAATAATAATAATAATAATAATAATAATAACAACCGACTTCGTGAGAGAAGCACAATATGAAAATCGGGAGAGACACCCAGGCAATTCTCATTTGATAATTCCCACTTGGAACGAAGGACTCTCCATAACGATCTAATTACCAAACTTCACGCAATTATCTCGGGCCACTTTTAAGACTGTTCCACGACGTCCAAGGGAAAGCTAAGAGAGCCTCTAAGGAGGCGAAGGAAAGGAGGAATCCTCACCTTCCTTCCTATCTGAGGAGGCGGAGCAAAGAGTCGAACATAGGGAACTTATCGTGGCTGGAGTGAGCATTCGTGGATATTGTCTCCAAGTGACACCTTTCTTTATAGAACAGAATATAGAATTTAGGCCAAAAGCCAAGCGCTGGGGCCCTTGATGTCATTCAGCGCTGAAACAGAAATTGACTATCAAAAGGTTTGAAGTGACACAGAAATATATTTGACAATAAATAGAATGGAATATAGGATTTAGGCCAAAGGCCAAGCCGTGGGACCTATGATGATGGGGTCATTCAACGCCTGAAACGGACATTGACAGCAAAAAGGTTTGAAAGGTGTAACAGGAAGAAAACCTTTTTGCAGCTGAACTACGAATCAATTGTTAGAAGTGGGTGGAAAGTGAGACGGAAGAAAGAGAATATGAACAGAGGTACAGTAAAAGGAATGAAAGGGGTTATAGCAGCTAGGGGCCTGAGGAAGGAAGGCACGCTGCAAAGAACCTCAAGTAATGCCTACAGTGCATCGCATGAGGTGCACTGACGGCAATACTAACCCTCCCCCCACACGGCGCATTCTAACTTTTAAATTAGGTGGAAAGCCTCAGTAACGATTTTGTTTCTTGTACATATCAGGAGACTTAAGCTTTCAATTGAGCACTCTCTTATATCAGGGAAAACGCTAGCATTTTCCAGAGATGTAAGCGAGTACCGGAGCTTTCCTCTGAAAAAAGCGGACGCCATATCTTAAAAACTAACCATAGAATTTTATTGAAAATAATCTCATTGCGTTTCCCACACCCAAAGTACTCAGTAGGTAGTTATTCTAATCTATCTAATCTAATCTAACCTAAACTAGGGCCATGGCAAAAAAACCGGGGATGGTGCAATACTACCAACAGACTTCGCTACAGTGCGCTGTAGACTGTTGGACATGAATGAAGTTATTGAGATTACACTGAGATCCGTCTGAAAGAAGATGGGAGTCATTTAAACTAAATTAAAGGAATTTTCAGCGAAATACTCACTGAATCTAATACCCTAGACCTCCATGCTGTTGCTGTAACGCCATTTTTAGCAGCCATAAAGCAATCAGTCAATCAGACCTCCATCCATGCTAACGAATTATATATCTGAGTCAGTCAAAGGAAACCTACGCATTTGTTAAAACTTGTGTTCAGTAATGAACAGGAAGACAAGGCTGGACCTTTTTGGGAGAAACCCTTTGAAACCAGGGAATTCAGTGCAAGGGCCAATGCGACTGTCAGCCTAATGCCCTTTTCTTGCCCAGGCCTGAAGAAGAAACGATAAAACAACAACAAAAATGAACAGAAAGGAAGAGGGGTTGGGTTCAAGGCGATGGACAAAATATCAGACATTTTTTGGCCTTTTGAAGAGAGAATGGTTATGAGAGGCGCTTTCATTCTTCTTCTTCTTCTTCTTCATTGGACGGGCCGATATCGTTCTCGGCTAGCACTCTGCTGGACCCGCATTCGATTCTCCGACCGGCCAATGAAGAATTAGAGGACTTTATTTCTGGTGACAGAAATTCATTTCTCGTTACAATGTGGTTCGGATTCCACAATAAGCTGTAGATCCGTTGCTAGGTAACCAATTGGTTCTTAGCCTCCTAAAATAAGTCTAATACTTCAGCCTTCTCTAGAGAGCTGTTAATCAGCTCAGTGGTCTGGTTAAACCAAGGTATACTTATCTCTTCTGCTTTTCCTTCTTCTTCTTATTCTTCTCCTTCTTCCTCCTCCTCCTCCTCCTTCTTCTTCTTCTTCTCAATTAGGCGAAAGCAACATGGCCCTGTTAAACAGCACCAAATTTTCAACATGCAAACATCACCACTAAATTTAAGCAGCACTGTTGATCCTTCCGATACAATGGTATCCTATCTATCCTTCAACCTTCCGAAGGATTCCCTGACCCCGGATGTTACCGGCCTCACATCCTACACACCACTAGCACGAAATCCCGCGTGAATTTGAGAATTCCAGGTAGTGAAGTAATTAACAGAAATTCTCAGGTGCATTCCTATCTCAGGTACATTCCTAATTTGCGGGTACAAAGATCTACCATTTCCCTAGTTCACTATTATTATTATTATTATTATTATTATTATTATTATTATTATTATTATTATTATTATTATTATTATTCAGAAGATGAACCCTATTCATATGGAACTAGCCCACAGGTCCCATTGACTTGTAATTCAGAAATCATTATTATTATTATTATTATTATTATTATTATTATTATTATTATTATTATTATTCAGAAAACGAACCATATTCATATGGAAATACCCCACAAGGCCCACTGACTTGAAATTCAGAAATCATTATTATTATTATTATTATTATTATTATTATTATTATTATTATTATTATTATTATTCAGAGAATGAACCCTATTCATACAGAACAAGCCCACAGGGGCCATTGAATTGAAATTCAAAAATTATTATTATTATTATTATTATTATTATTATTATTATTATTATTATTATTATTATTATTATTATTATTATTACTCAGAAGATGAACCCTATTCATATGGAACAAGCCCACCACAAGGGCCACTAACTTGAAATTCAAAAATTATTATTATTATTATTATTATTATTATTATTATTATTATTATTATTATTATTATTAATCAGAAGATGAATCCTATTCAATTAGAATGTTTTTGAGAGGGAAGGATATGAGATATTTCATATAGCATTACTTCACTTATTAGAGAGAGAGAGAATAGTAGAATTTAGGCCAAAGATATAAGAAAGAGAATATGGAAGGAGGTACGGTAAAAGGAATGAAAGGTGTTGCAGCTAGGGGCCTTAGGAAGGGACGCTGAGAAGAACCTTAAGTAAGTGGCACTACCCGCCTACGGAGTCAACCCTTTGTTGGTCTTGCGACCTCAAAAACTAGCAACTTTTAGGAATACGGTCCCGTACTTAACATGCGATTAAGCGGTATTACTCCATCAAACCCATTACCTCAGTGCATAATTAATATGTGATTAACCGATGTTCTGTCAGATACCAGATGCGAGATGTTTCCAGGAGGAATAATTTCCTAAACACGTATTATATTCCTCCCCCAACAGAGACTAATCTAAGACAACGTTCGCATGACTGCTCAAGGAGTAAGGGAGGGGGAGGAGGGGTGGGGTTCCTTGGTAGGCGGGAGGGGTGAGTGGAACGGGGAGGGGGGGAATTGGGGGAATTGCTGATCTGAAATTTTCGTCATTATCCCTCGTGGCAATTATCCTACATCAGCCTTCTTATTCCCTCGCGGTAATCATCGTACATCAGCCATCTCCTCGTGGAGGGTGTATATATGATTTCTGGCGACGTGTATGCATATCTCTCCCTCTCTCTCTCTAATTCGTTTTAGTAATATCTCTCTCTCTCTCTCTCTCTCTCTCTCTCTCTCTCTCTCTCTCTCTCTCTCTCTGTCTCTCTCTCCAAGTCGATGACTTAGTAATCTCTCTCTCTCTACAACTCGTTTTAGTAATCTCCCTCTCTCTAAATAGATTTAGTATTTTCTCTCTCTTTCTCTCTCTCTCTAAATCGACTGAGCATTCTCTCTCTCTTTCTCTAAATCGATTGCGTATTCTCTCTCTCTTTTTCTCTCTCTCTAAATCGATTGAGTATTCTCTCTCTCTCTAAATCGATTTAGTAGTCTCTCTCTCTCTCTACCTCGATTTGGTCTCTCTCTCTCTCTCTCTCTCTCTCTCTCTCTCTCTCTCTCTCTCTAACTCTTTTTAGAATTCTCTCACTCTTTCTACAATTCGATTTAATATCCTCTCTCTCTCTCTCTCTCTCTCTCTCTCTCTCTCTCTCTCTCTCTCTCTCTCGTGTTAGGGGAGCTGCCAACCTCTCTGTAAGTACACATTTGGGTTTCGAATGCAACAGTAAGAAATATAAAAAAAAAAAAGAGCAATACAAATAAAAAACCATAAAATTTTGGATTTTTGGTCAATTTAATGACAAGTAGGACCTTTCTTTTGCCATTATTTACTAATCTAAGCAAATAATTCCAATAATTTAAAAAAATAAGAGGTAATACAATTAGCTGATCTAAGCAAATAATTCCAATAATTTAAAAAAATAAAAGGTCAAATTATTTGCTGATCTAAATAAATAATCCCCACGAGTCGAGAAAAAAAAAAGACAACATAAATAATCTCAGCCCATTAAAAAAAAAAACAAGAAAAACATTGATGGGATTTAACTAAAGATAAAAAAAAGCTACGTCCTAAATGATGACGTATCATTATTCAGGGAAAACGGGAGCAGGAAGAGAGTGCCCAAGCCTGGCTTTGAAGGAAAAGAAACAGAGAATGATTAATGTAACAGTTCTACTATTTTTCAGTTGAAAGGCGTTTTCATTTATTCTAGAAAACTGACCCAGGTAATAACTTTAACTTCGCTGTTATGTACAAAAGAAAGAGTTTTAGGTATTTTATTTATAGTAATAATAAAATCAATCGTCGTGTCAGTCATTTTATGAAATGTCGAGACAAAAACGCTAGATACTCATATTATGATTCTTACCAAAACATTTCTTTTGTCTAACCTAACCTAACATCACTCCAACTTGCTAGCCTAATGTAGCCTTATCCTAATTAATCTAGTCTCACCTCAATTTACCTTGTTAAGTTGCTACCATGAATTTTTCTCACTAAAACTAATCTAAGGTAACCTAACTTTACATTACACTCTAATTTTACCTTACCTAATTGCTTTGCCTTAATAATCCTAACCTATTCTCATCATAACCTGCCTAAGAAAGCCTTACCTTACTTAGGCTAGATAGCTGCACCTTGTCTTACCTAGATTTCCCTTGCTGTGCCTGACTCGACAGATCTGCCTTGCCTACAGTAAGCCAATCTGACCTTACCTTGAATGAATATATATATATATATATATATATATATATATATATATATATATATATATATATATATATATATATATATATATATATATATATATATATATATATATAAAGTATATATACAATATATAAATAAATATATATATAAATATATATACACACATAAATATTTATACTCAATGACCCGCCAAGCAAATTATATTCCTCAACATCCAATCCGCCTTTACCACGAGGCAAGCAGCAGTAGTACAGTAAGCTGCCATCTCCCGTGCAACATTCGCATGCAATATCCGCTCGCTGTTATTCTGCATGGTACAAGAATCTCAGGTACACGGTAATTTTCAGTAATTCTTCCCCTCCTCGTCACAGACTAACATTTGCATGATTGCGCGGAGAGGTGTGTGTGTGTGTGTGTGTGTGTGTGTGTGTGTGTGTGTGTGTGTGTGTGTGTACAAGGAAAGAGAAAGGCAGGACCAAAATTTCCTTATCGCTTTCCGCCGTTGGTAATGATTCTGCATTATACATCTTCCGAGGCATTTTCTTCTTCTTGCTCGCTCGGTAAAAGAGAGATTACGCCTCAAATTCTTGAACTTGGGCAGTAAATATCGCCTGCCTTTCCTTCTTCTTCTTCTTCGTGATTTCGGCTCGATATAAATTCCTTCGTATTAATAGAGTTCAGATGGATTCCATTCAAGTGATACGATTGAGTAGGTGTACATTATTTAATATTTCTGTTACTTCTCCTAGAACTAGCAGCCAAACTGTACGTCGTTTGTCGACTTAACAACAATCGTAATTATCGTCACTTAATGATGCTTAGACGAAATAAAGGCCACTATATAGAAGCAGAGAAGGAGAGAAAGTAGCAAACATAAATGCTAATGAGGTGAAACGTCTAAAAAATACAGACGATTAAAAGAATGAAACTAATTCCTGTAACCGTTTTGCATTATCATTTTTAATAAGTCTCTTTCGAAGAAACAAATCCACACTTATGTATAGGTACGTATATCTAAAGATAAATCTCTGCAGAGAGATTTTCGGGAATCTGTTCGATTCCCGTTTTGAGAAGGGGAATCGAACAGATTCCCGAAAGCTCTCTGTGCAGATCTAAATTTTTTTTTTTTCGTCAGAGGGCTGATAAGAGGAAGCTTTTTTTTTTATTTTACTAATTCTTCTTCATTCGAAGTCTGATAAAAGACAACTGGACGCCCACAAGTAGGTTAGATTTCTAACCTACTAAGATGCACCAGCCATCTTAGACGTGGTAGGTAGCATTTACAAATACTGTAAACAAAGAGTCGCATTTCTATTGGAAAGAGGCATCCGTTTTCTATCCCATTTGCAAAGAAAACGTAATTACCGCCTCCACTGACGCAGAATAGAATAGAACTGAATATAGAATTTAGACTACAGGCCAAGCGCTGGGACCCATAACGTCATTCGGCGCTGAAACGAAAATTGACAAAAAAGGTTTGAAAGGTGTAACAAGAGGAAAACCTTTTATCAACTTTTGGAGAGGTTGGAAAGTAAGATGGAAGAAAGAAAATAAAAAACGGAGGTACAGTAAAAAGGAATGAAAAGGGGTTGCAGCTAGGGGCCTAAAGAAGGCACGCCTCGAAGAACCTTACGCAATGCCTACAGTGCACCGCATGAGTTGCGCAAACGGCAATACCCCCCTACGGGAAACCACTCACGCTGGACCCAGGCAGCTGACGTCATCACTTCCACCCACGCAAAACTAAGCCCCAGTGAAATGAAAGCCTTTTATTATTCTTTCCTCTTTAACTCCACTCATGCTCTGATTCTTTTTTTTTTTTTTTTAGAGGATTCTGTGCTTCCATATTTCTAAAACAGTTCCCAAATAGACTTAGTATCAAAAATTAGTTTGCATTGCGAGACTTGATAATCTTTGATTGCAGTTCAGACGCACTTCAGAAAAACGGGTTTTATCCTTGCCGAACTGATTTGTTGAGAGATAAGATTTGCCTCGAATGATGTATTTCTCTTATTTATATATATTTTGGCATCTTTGACAATAATTCTTTCTTTAATGAGGATGCAGGGTGTGTGTGTGTGCGTGTATGTATATATATATATATATATATATATATATATATATATATATATATATATGCACATACACATAATTTAGACAGCCATATTACGCCACTACCAGGAACAGGCTTTCAATGTGAACATCAATTCAGAGACCCGTGTGTTTTTCTGACGCCCGTGCACGATCCAGACAGCGTGGGCGGAAAAGCGTGGGTGGAAAAGCGTGGGCGAGCATTTAAGCGTCCTAGTCTGCCTCTCGTGATAAAAAAAAAAAAAAAAAGAGTTGCTGTTGTTCTATTTGATCTGGAAAACTTCAACGGCGTTATAGGTCGCCATGTTAAATTTATCTGGTTTTGCAAAGCATGCTTGTATTTATGCATGTGTGGTATAGTTATTCGTAATTGCATGTGTATGAATGTATGGTATGTGTACATACACACACATGTATATGTATATATAATACACACATATATATACATACATACATACATATGTACATATATGCATATATATACATATATATATATATATATATATATATATATATATATATATATATATATATATATATATATATATATATATATATATATATAAATCCAGGTAAAGGAAAGAGAAACTCGTGGATTTCTGTCTTT
>NC_089747.1:40677289-40682289 GCF_040412425.1 Macrobrachium rosenbergii | reverse complement strand
TAATAATAATAATAATAATAATAATAATAATAATAATAATAATAATAATATGCTATGGATGCTTAAATTCCAAGACAATGGCCCCTTTGGTGGGCTTGTCCCATGTGAATAGGGTTCTTCTGAATAATAATAATAATAATAATAATAATAATAATAATAATAATAATAATAATAATAATAATAATAATAATAAAAATATTTTTTGGAAGCCTGAATTTCAAGTCAATGCCCCCTATGGTGGACTTGTTCCATGTGAATAGGGTTGATCTTCTGAATAATAATAATAATAATAATAATAATAATAATAATAATAATAATAATAATACATAAAGGCTGTGCATATACAGTGTACTAATCTCAAACGATTGTAATTTTTCACTGCAATGGTGACAGAGTACTGTATATAATTGGGTAGTTAAGATATCAAGCAAGTCAGGTAAACTACTGAAGGGCATTCATTACGAGAGAACTACCATTTCGCTTGACGAGTTTTATAAATATGTTTGAGTTCTTCTCCTTCGGTCCTGAACCTGATGCTTGTTTATAACTGTACACCTTTGAGTTTTTTTATGTGAAATAGGAAGTAATTCTGCTCTAGAAAGGGTAAAGAAATGTCGTTTCATGTTTTCTAGAGTTAAGTGTATATGTATGTATATATATATATATATATATATATATATATATATATATATATATATACATATACATATACATATACATACATACATACATACAGCAACGCCGTCTAGGACTCATACCTCCCACACAGTACTTGACAAACTACGAATTCCCAATGACCAAAAAACAATAAAAGGAGCAATTCAACATAATATCGGGCCCATTACCAACAACCCCCCTCCCCCCCTGTCTCACCCACATCCCCCCACCACACACAACCCCAACACACACACACAAACTCTTACAGCTCCAATGCTTTCCACGGTCGCAAACATTAGGCAGGCTGAAAGAAAGATCTTGTCACACACACACAAGCGGCTCACACGCGCTGGCAAATTGCTGTCAAGCGCTGATGGAACGAATCAATACATTCGTCGAGGGAGGAAAAAGGGAAACGAGGTTGCTAAATGGAGACAGATTCTGCGGAGGTTGACGACGAAAGGGCACATGATATAGTAGCCTTTTGAAAGGGGAAGGGAGAGAGAGAGAGGGAGAGGGAGACAGGGAAAGAGAGAGAGAGAGGGAGGTAAGAAGAAGATGATGGAGGTAGAGACAATCAGGGAAATAACGATATTTGAACAAAAAAAATTCAAGAGTACAGGAGAGATAATATGACTTCATATTCACACTCATTATCATGGCATCTCAGGCTTCACTGTGGCCTCCTGTTGCTAGCATAATTTCAATAAGGCTTCTAAGCATGAGCTTTTTTAGGATGGGGCTGCTAGCCCCACTCCCATGCCCATGCACATGATGGTTGGACATCACAGTCTGGCTTTCATGATTGGTCTTCATCCGCTTGCCGCTCAAACCCGGTGTTACCTAACTTTACTGATGAGAAAACAAAAAATAATAATAGAAGATTAAAAATACCCATCAGAATCATTAACTAAGGCGTCCAAAATACAGCCATTTTTTGTAGGATTGCTGTCAAGAAAGCCAGTTTCTTTATTAACATTAGTTTTCAAAATGAAGTTTCAAGGGATTGAGTTCTAGCTTAAAACCCGAGAGTAAAAAAATGCGTATAATACTGTATGAAACTCTCAGCTACGACCGGGCAGCTCTCAGTTGCTCCTCAGGTGCGGTCAGGTGACGGTGCGTCGGCGACGCCTCCGGAAAAGGCTGCCAGACGCACGTTCATGGCTAACCGTAACCTTAAATAAAATAAAAACTACTGAGGAGGCTTAAGGGCTGCAATTTGGTAGGTTTGATGATTGGAGGGTGGATGATCAACATAGCAATTTGCAGCCCCTAGCCTCAGTAGTTTTTAAGATCTGAGGGCGGACAGCATAAAGTGCGGACGGACAGACAAAGCCATCACAATAGTTTTCTTTTGCAGAAAACTAAAAATTAAAAGTGGTTCGAATTTTGTAAAACCAACGTTTTCCTACAGCAGTTTTGCAACAAACTTACTTATAAAAATCAAATAAAAATTACTCTGGTTGCAAAAACAGGCATAAGGTCACTTCTTGTGGGTAGGTTAATTATTCCAGCAAATGTTCCACTGGACAGACCCCACTTCTTTCAGAGAGCCTCGAGTAACTGTCAAGCTTCTTTATCTTTTATTTATTTCCTGCTCTTTTAAAATGACCTCCATTCCTAATTTGTCCCCGAGTCTTAAAACCTTTCTGTCTATGTACAGGCATTTATTCCTAATTTTTTCCCGGGCTTGAAAACCTTTTTTTTTTTAATGTACAGGCATTAATTCCTTATTTGTTCCAGAGTCTGAAAACCCGTTTTCTATGTACAGGCGTTCATTCCTCATTTGTTTCAGAGTCTGAAAACCCGTTTTCTATGTACAGGCATTCACTCCTTATTTGTTTCAGAGCCTGAAAACCCGTTTTCTATGTACAGGCATTAATTCCTTATTTGTTCCAGAGTCTGAAAACCCGTTTTCTATGTACAGGCATTCATTCCTTATTTGTTTCAGAGTCTGAAAACCCGTTTTCTATGTACAGGCATTCATTCCTTATTTGTTTCAGAGTCTGAAACCCCGTTTTCTATGTACAGGCATTCATTCCTTATTTGTTTCAGTCTGAAAACCCGTTTTCTATGTACAGGCATTCATTCCTTATTTGTTCCCGAGTTTTAAAACCTTCATTCTATCTATGTACAGGCATTCATTTCCTCCTGTTACACCTTTCATACTTCCTTTTCTCGCAATTTCCCTTTCGGCGCTAAATGGCCTCATCAGAGGTCCCAGCGCTTGGCCGTTGGCCTAAATTATATATGCCATTCCATTCTAACGCAAAAGCGATCTCGCGCGCGCACACACACACAATAAGAAATCTAAAATGTAGTTCCTAAAATGTCTAATGTTCATATTTTCTCTTTACATACGAACAAGCAAGCGACTATTATTTCCAACTTTCCTGAATGCAAGCGCCGAATGCCATTTCTATAAATCCCCCAAGGTATTCGGGCGCTGCAGATTCATCATTTTTCTATGCAAAGGACAAAGATACGAATGGAAATAGAGGGAAAATTATTTTCTTTTTTTCCTCCATTCGACCCTCCTCCGTTCAACATGCGCGGAAAAATTTTTTTTTTTTTTTGAGGGGGGGCGGTTTGCTCCTTGGGCAGTTGAAAGCATTTCGAGAGGAAATTGTATAAATGTCTAATGTCTCGTCAACATACATACATACACGCATGCATACACGCAAATGTATATATATATATAAATAAATACACACAATATACATATATATATATTGTGTACGTATGTATGTATGCCAACATACATACATACATACACGCACACACAAATGTATATATATGCAGACACACAAACAATATATATTTATATACGTAGTGTATATGCATATATATTGTGTTCGCGTGTGTATGTATGTATGTATTTACGTTGGCGAGACATTAAGCATTAATACAATTTCCGTCAAAATGTTTTCAACTGCCCAAGAGGCAAAACCGAAAAAAATTTTTTTTTTTTTTCCGCGTGCGTGTTGAACGGAGGGAAAACCATTTTTCCTATATTTCCATTCGTATTTGTTTGTCCCTTTTCATAGAGAAATGATAAAGTGGAGTGCCTGAATGCCTTGGGGGATTTATAGAAATGGCATTCGGAGCTTGCATTCAGCACAGTTGGCAATATTTGCTTGACTGTTCGTATGGGGAGAGTGTGTTTCAAACTTGAAGACATTTCACGAATGATGTTTGTGGTTACTATTTTGTGTGTGTGTGTGTGTGTGTGTGTGTGTGTGTGTGTGTTGTGTTTGTCTGCGCATTCACGTACACGAATTTCAAGTCAGTGGACCCCCTTTGGTGGGCTTCTTCTATACGAATAAGGTTCATCTTTTGAATAATAATGATAATAAATTTTTTATTTCAAGTCAGTGGCAACTGTGGTGGGCTTGTTTCGTTTGAATAGGGTTGTTCATCTTCTGAATAATAATAATAATAATAATAATAATAATAATAATAATAATAATAATACTAATAAATTTTTTATTTCAAGTCAGTGGCCCCTTGGTGGGCTTACTTAAGAACAGGCTTCATCTTTTGAATAATAATAATAATAATAATAATAATAATTTTTAATTTCAAGTCAATAGCCCTTTGGTGGGCTTATTTCATATGAATAGGCTTCATCTTCTGAATAATAATAATAATAATAATAATAATAATAATAATAATAATAATAATAATAATAATAATAATAATAATAAATTTTTAATTTCAAGTCAATAGCCCTTTGGTGGGCTTATTTCATATGAATAGGCTTCATCTTCTGAATAATAATAATAATAATAATAATAATAATAATAATAATAATAATAATAATAATAATAATAATAATAATAATAATAATAATAATAACAAATTCTTAATTTCAAGTCAATGGTCCCTTTGGTGGGCTTATTTCATATGACTAGTCTTCATCTTCTGAATAATAATAATAATAATAATAATAATAATAATAATAATAATAATAATAATAATAATAATAATAATAATAATCCTTCGTAACTTCGCTTTACGAGAATAAAATATGGCTGTGGACATCCACTAGGTTGGTATTTTGGTGGCGTTCTGGACCCCGAAACTCTCATACGTCAATTACGGGAGCAATGGGGCGGAATAATTGAAATTTTACCTGGATATTGGTCAGAGAAGAGAGAGAAGTGCAGTTTTGTAATTACTGCGTCCTTAGGTTTTTCTTTTATTTTTTTATTTTTATTTTTTTTTTTTGCGAATGGCTTTATGTGACCAGCATGTTTTTTTTTTTTATGAAAAATATGTTGTAAGAAGTCTGCACAGAGACTCTCTCTCTCTCTCTCTCTCTCTATATATATATATATATA
>NC_089747.1:40654789-40669789 GCF_040412425.1 Macrobrachium rosenbergii | reverse complement strand
GTGCGGACAGAAAAAGTGCGGACAGAAAAAGTTCGGACAGAATAAAATACGGCCGGACAGACCAAGCCGGCACAATAGTTTTCTTTAACAGAAACCTAAAATCTCACGTATATAAGAATCAGACGAACGCCGACCTCTCAGTTCTATTGGTGGACAAGCCCCTGGTGAAACCTCTTCACTCAACTGATACACTTGCGCGTTGTTCGGAAAAAAAAAAAGTGACACTTCTTTCTGTTGGGGGGATTTCAAAATCATTTTTCAGAGCAGAGTCTGTTCGGGAGCCGAAGACAGCAGGATTGGTTTTTATTCAGCTTGATGTTCTCTCTCTCTCTCTCTCTCTCTCTCTCTCTCTCTCTCTCTCTCTCTCTCTCTCTCTCAGCAGGATTAGTTTTTATTCAACTTGAAAAATCTCTTTTAAATCAAGACCATGTTTCGCTTCCACTAAATACAGTTTTGATCTCTCTCTCTCTCTCTCTCTCTCTCTCTCTCTCTCTCTCTCTCTCTCTCTGCAAAATGACTTTTTATCCAGCTTGAAAAATTCTTTTGAACCAGGAGCATGTTTCGTTTTAATTGAATATAGTTTTGATTCTCTCTCTCTCTCTCTCTCTCTCTCTCTCTCTCTCTCTCTCTCTCTCTCTCTCTCTCTCTCAGCAGGATTAGTTTTTATTCAGCTTGAAAAATTCTCTTTTAAAAACCAAGAGCATGCTTCGTTTCTACTAAACATAGTTTTGATTCTCTCTCTCTCTCTCTCTCTCTCTCTCTCTCTCTCTCTCTCTCAGCAAAATGACTTTTTAACCTGCTTGAAAAATTCTCTTTTGAACCAAGAGCATGTTTCGTTTTAATTGAATATAAATTTGATCTCTCTCTCTCTCTCTCTCTCTCTCTCTCTCTCTCTCTCTCTCTCTCTCTCTCTCTCTCTCTCTCTCTGAGCAGGATTAATTTTTATTCAACTCCAAAAATCTCTTCTAAATTAAGACCATGTTTCGTTACCACTGTATATAGTTTTGATTTCTCTCTTTCTTTCTCTCTCTCTCTCTCTCTCTCTCTCTCTCTCTCTCTCTCTCTCTCTCTCTCTCTCTCTCAGCAAAATGACTTTTATCCAGCTTGAAAATCTCTTTTAAATCAAGAACATGCTTCGTTTCTACTGAATGTGGTTTAGATTCTCTCTCTCTCTCTCTCTCTCTCTCTCTCTCTCTCTCTCTCTCTCTCTCTCTCTCTCTCTCTCAGCAAAATGACTTTTTAGGCAGCTTGAAAAATCTCTTTTAAATCAAGAACATGCTTCGTTTCTACTGAATGTGGTTTAAACTCTCTCTCTCTCTCTCTCTCTCTCTCTCTC
Source organism: Macrobrachium rosenbergii (assembly GCF_040412425.1). Taxonomy (NCBI): domain Eukaryota; kingdom Metazoa; phylum Arthropoda; class Malacostraca; order Decapoda; family Palaemonidae; genus Macrobrachium; species Macrobrachium rosenbergii. Next base: position 40,668,453 of record NC_089747.1, on the reverse strand, counting down.
TCTCTCTCTCTCTCTCTCTCTCTCTCTCTCTCTCAGCAAAATGACTTTTTAGCCAGTTTGAAAAATTCTCTTTTGAACCAAGAGCATGCTTCGTTCTACTAAACATAGTGTTGGTTCTCTCTCTCTCAATGTTTAAATGCTTTCAACTTTTTTTCTGTCGCTTTAAACTGTTGAGGTTAATTTGTACATTCCTGTATGTTCATGTGTTTAAATTCTTCAATGATTTTATTGTTTACTATGTTAATTCAATTTATAGTTCTGCAAGTTATTTTACAGCTCATCTTTCAACTTTTTGAGGATGAGTCGAGAAAAAGCCGAAACGTTAGTGGAAAAAATGTTATCACATTATTATTATTATTATTGTTATTATTATTATTATTATTATTATTATTATTATTATTATTATTATTATTATTACATTCGTCTGAAAAAGCCAAACAAGCTATTGCTTCCAAAGAAATCACCTACAAATGAAATTGTACAGTCATGAAGAAGGTATGGGAAATAACAAATAAATAGATAAATATTGATCAAACAACGAACTGAATGACAAACAAGTATTTTTCAATTTATGCAAAGCTATTATTTACAAAGTCATGATTTGTTTTTAGCTTTCTGTAAAAGAAAACTCTGTCCGTTCGCACTTTTTATATCTGTCCACCCTCAGATCTTAAAAACTACTGAGGCTAGAGGGCTGCAAATTGGTATGCTGATCATCCACCCTCCAGTCACCAAACATACCAAATTGCAGCCCTCTAGCCTTGGTAATTTTTATTTTATTTAAGGTTAAAGTTAGGCATAATCGTGCTTCTGGAAACGATATAGGACAGACCACCACCTCCGGGCCGTGGTTAAAGTTTGATGGGCCGCAGCTCATACAGCATTATACCAAGACCACTGAAAGACAGATCTATTTTCGGTGGCCTTGAACATACGCTGTAGCGGTTGTACAGAAAACCTGATTGCGCTGAAGAAACCTCGGCGCATTTTTTACTTATTTTTTCTTAGAATTGCTTCTCAAAGTTCTTTAATGGACTGTTTACAGTGATTTAGGATTTGCCCTTTCATTTCAAAAGTACTGTACAGCTATGATCTTAAGTGATGCGACATGATTGCATAGGATTTCGTTCAGAATTCACGAACTGGCAACTAACATGCTCCATATTTATCTGTTATTTCAAAGCGAAAAAACAATTATTGCATACAACAATAAGGTCATTATATGTTTAATATAAGTAAAATCTGTCATATATTTCAAATCTGTAAGAAAATATCACATGTAGCCAAATTTCGGAAAAACAGTGACGAAACATTTTCAAAACTTTCGTTCACTCATTGTCGATGCATTTAAAAAAATAAATAAATCATCATCAAACCCCAGTTCAAATGTTAGATAAAAAAAAATGGAAAAAATTGTTATAACATTAATACTGCTTCCAATGCAACCGTAAAATTTGAAAAAAATAGTCCTATTTGGTTGTTTCTGCGCCTCAAAGCTGAAAAAATGTAAATAAGTAAATAGAGAAGTAGTTAGGGGAATATTTGGATTTTCATAAAAACAAAATGATTTAAGTCATATTTCTTAACCACTTCAAAAGTTGTGGCTAACTAGCAAATATTCGCCTATGCAATTATTCTTTCGTTAAAGCCGAGATTTTGTTCCTAGGCCTAGGTGTGTTAGATTTCCTGACTTACTATAAATGCATTACACTTGGCATTCACATCTCTACATTAACAATTTCTGACCAGAAAGCACATGAAGTTATCTACACATTCTTGCGCTTCAAGTTGCCTTATGAATGAATAAATTATACACTAAAAGCGAGCGGAAGGACTTTTAAGAAAATAATAAAATGAAAAACAAGCGTTCCATAGGCCTTGACAATAATACTAATAGATATTTCGATTAATAGCCATCTTCTCCATATAATTAAAATCACCATCATCATCTTTTATTCCTGAAAGAATAGGTTTTTCTACGAATAAATTCTTTCGTAACAGGAGGCTTGGATTGTTTCAAATCACACAGATTATGAATTAAACCAATGCATAAAAGGGCATCATGTTTATAAACCATAGGGAAAATAGTGCTAGCTGTGAATTCGCAAACTTGCCGGCGTGTACGACATTAGAAATAAAAAAATAGTTTAATACTGCTTGGCACCGTTACGCCGAGTCTGAGATTCCTGACGATTGCTGTACTAATTCAGTTCCCAGTCGTCTTGGAAATGCTCTACTTTTGTTTAACGAGATTTTTTCGACTGTGAAACAGCAGACGAAGTTGTTTTCTACACTTTATTTAAAGAGATTTTCTTTTCTTTAACTGTGTAACAACAAATGATGTTTTCTATACTATTTTTAATGAGATTTTTTCAGCTGTGAAACAACAAATGAATTTGTTTTCTACAATATATTTACTGAGATTTTTTTAACTGTCAAACAACAGACGAAGTTGTTTTTTACACTATATTTAATGAGATTTTTTTAACTGTCAAACAACAGACGAAGCTGTTTTCCACACTATATTTAATGAGTTTTTCTTTAACTGTGAAACAACAAACGAAGTTGTTTTCTAAACTTCATTTAATGAGATCTTTTTTTTTACTGTGAAACAACAAACAAAGTTGTTTTCTACACTTCATTTAATGAGATTTTTTTTACTGTGAAACAACAGACGAAGTTGTTTTCTACACTATATTTAATGAGATTTTTTTAACTGAGGTTATTTCCTACACTTGTGATTTAACTTTTTTTTTTGCCTTCTTAGCTTTTATTATCAGACTATTTTAATTAATTAATTTTATTTGTTGTTGTCGTGCATTGCTAATTTTATCACCCTTCTCTCTTCTTCTCTCATTACTGCTTGCCTTTTCTGTTCCGTGAATATTCTATAATAATAATAATAATAATAATAATAATAATAATAATAATAATAATAATACCATTACTACTAATGTTAATACTTAATTGCCATACTGGCCTTCTTCACATGAATTTCAGCCCTCTCTGTATAATAATAATAATAATAATAATAATAATAATAATAATAATAATAATAATAATAATAATAATAATAATAATAATAATAATAATAATAATAATACTTAAAGAACATTCTGGCCTTCTTCACCTGAATATCAGCCCTTTACTAATATAATAATAATAATAATAATAATAATAATAATAATAATAATAATAATAATAATAATAATAATAATAATAATACTGCTACTACATCACCAGATAATAATAATAACGTTAATGATAACAAGACCACCAGAGGCAGTAATAAAGATAAAAGCATTAACCTCATTAAGGTGCCTTTTATACAGCTCCTTTTCAATACGAGTTCCCCCATTTCATTCTCAATTACCCCTAATGACATCCCTTCTATTAAAACCCTAGGTATCATTATCATTAGGTCTCTTTCATGTTCAGCTGTTATATATATAAATATACATATGTATATCAAATATGACTGTGGCATATTTTGTGTTAGAACAGCATTCCATCAAATATAAGGAGCCCAAACAAACGCCAAAATGTGGAAAATAGAGGCTATATTTCAGAGACCAAACTGTTTCTCTCCTCAGGCAAACAGTGAATGAGAAAAAAATATATATGTATATCAAATATGACTGTGAAATATTTTTTGTTAGAACAGAATTCCATCAAATATAAGGAGCCCAAACAAACGCCAAAATGTGGAAAATAGAGGCTATATTTCAGAGACCAAACTGTCTCTCTCCTCAGGCAAACAGTGAATGAGAAAAAATATATATGTATATCAAATATGACTGTGAAATATTTTTTGTTAGAACAGAATTCCATCAAATATAAGGAGCCCAAACAAACGCCAAAATGTGGAAAATAGAGGCTATATTTCAGAGACCAAACTGTCTCTCTCCTCAGGCAGATAGTAAACGAGAAGAGGTTACAGAAAAGCGGTATTTATACCAGAAGGTCCATAGGTCAGACGTTACGTCACTCCAGTTGGCAATTTCTCTTTAATCTTCTTAATCGCTGGTTGGAGGAAGATTTTATATATATCTATATATAATATAATATATATGCATATATATACCTTGGCCTTCTAAATCAGGTTCCCATTTCGTCCTGATTCATAAATCATAAAAATCTGCTGTTTTGATTTATAATTCATAATCTGCAACCTTGACTTTATAAATCAGGTTGAACTTCTTGACTTTACTAACCAGGTTCTATAAATAGGGTTCCTTCTACCTTGACCTTTCTAACCGGGTCCTGGTATCTGGTCTTACAAACCACCGGTACCTTGACCATTCTAACCAGGTCCTGGAATCTGGTCCTACGAACCAGGTTTCGCAAAGGAGGATTTGGGGAGGGGCCCTTTAAAATTTTTTTTTCTTTTTTTTTTGTGAGTTCGGTTACTGGTTCATATTGATTTCAGTCGGCGGGTCTGGTTCCAGTCCCATTCCAGCTTTTATTTCCAGAGTGATGTCAATTTACCTTCCTTTATGTCGTTTGAAAAAAACCAATCTTGTGCACCTTTACACTGGTATTGATTTCTCGGCCGTTGTTCCTTCGTCGTTACCGCTCTCTCTCTCTCTCTCTCTCTCTCTCTCTCTCTCTCTCTCTCTCTCTCTCTCTCTCTCTCTCTCTCTCTCTCTCTCTTTCTTATTTTGTGCCCCTCCCTGACTCTCCTTGTCTTTGTTTTAAACTTTCTCTCTTTTGAATAACGCCAAGAAAGTTGGAAGATGGAAGGAAATAATGTATGTTTACCTTCGCGTGTGTGCATGTATATATATATATATATATATATATATATATATATATATATATATATATATATATATATATATATTTAATCGTTCATGAATACATTAAGATGACTTGTCTTTAAGATTAACTTTGTAGCCATAAAACCACTTCATTTACTATTTTATTATTATTATTATTATTATTATTATTCAGAAGATGAACCCTATTCATACGGAACAAGCCCACCAAAGGGGTCACTGACTCGATATTCAAGAAGCTTCCAAAGAGTATTAAGCTGTTCATTAGGAAGAAGTAAGAGGAAGTAAAGGGAAATACAGAAAGAAAGAAGAGATACCACTGATTATAAAAGAACAAGAATAAATTAATAAATAGATAAAATTATATCAAAATGCAAAGAGAATAAGATTAGGGTAGCAATGCATCGCATCTTCGCTTGAACTTCTGAAGAAGTTGCAATTGCACGACATCCTCAGAAGAAGGGAGGTTGTTCCACAGTCCAACGGTGTAAGGAATAAAGGACCTCTGGAACTTTGCTTTAGAAGTTCGACAGCGAGGGAAAACATTTATGCCATATTGGTGCTTCTGCTGTTCAGCGAATCTAGTCGCTCTCTCTCTCTCGGCGGGTAAAGTGGATCAGGGATCAATTGTGAATGTTGAAATGCAACTTATGAAAATGGAGGAGATGGCAGCGAATAACACACATGAAAATTTCAAAGAATTCACCACGAAGTAAATAAGTGAAAAATGCGCCGGAGTTTCTTCGGCGCAATCGAGTTTTCTGTACAGCGTATAATGCTGTATGAACCTCTAAGCCACGGCCCATGAAACTCTCAGTCGGCCGTGGTGGCCTGTGTTGTTGCAGTGCCAGACGCGCGATCTTGGCTAACTTTAACCTTAAATAAAATAAAATAAAAAACTACTGAGGCTAGAGGGCTGCAATTTGGTATGTTTGGTGACTGGAGGGTGGATGATCAACACACCAATTTGCAGCCCTCTAGCCTCCTCAGTAGTTTTTATATGCTTTTATTTAACTTGACTTCTGCATCTGTCTGTTTGGGTCAAATCTTGTAACCCAATTTTTTACCTGTTCCCTTCGTCCGATGGACTTGAAATTTTGCTTGGTTACTCAATCCCGGTGACAACACAACCTCAAATGATCAGCAGGTCAGCAGTGACCTCCAGTGACCCTGCAGTGACCTCTCCCAGTATCTCAGGATTTGAATGAAAGTCTTCGGATTTTTCACAACTTCTAAGATTCTGTAAATAACTCTTCGGATTTATCAAACATTCTTGAGCTCGACAGGATATTAATTTCGTTAGCTACAATCATAATTCGGTTACAATTTCTGTCAAAACTAAAACGCATAAAGTAAAAAAGTATAAATTTAAAACAAGCCTTCATTAAAATGCACTAAAAATTAAAAAATAAATCTTTTGAGACACTCCAGGATTTTCTTACAATTCATCACGTCTCCAGAAATAAAAGTTTGGACGCCAAACGTGGCAGAAAACGCTACGAAAAATTAAAAAATCTGTTACTTTCCTTGTAGCATTTCCTCCCATGTTTGGGACCCCACGCTTTTATATTTGTAGACACGATTAACTGTGAGAAAATCTTGGTGTGTCTCAAAAGACTGATTTTTCATTTTTAGTGTATTTTAATAAAAGCGTGTTTTAAAATGTTTTTTAATGGTGTTTCATTAAGAGGGCGGAGAGAAATAGCGCGGACGCACGGGCGGACAAAGATCCATCCCAATAGCTTTCTTTTACAGGAGATTAAGAACAAATAAATGAATTGACATTCTCCGTCATTTCATATATTATTTTTCACCCCCTCTCTCGCCTTTTCCTTTCGAGTGTTTATCATTCCATTATTGCAACCCTTCGCATAATCTCCCTTCCATTTCCTGCACCTTTTTTTTCTTATTTATTCCTTCCAGAAGACTTCCCTCTTCCGTTCGGTAAACACCTCTGTGTCATTATCACATTTATGTGGTATTTACATAATATTCATATTATATAATATAATATATAGTGTCCTTTTGTAGCCCAGGACCGAAGGCGAGGAAAAGAATGGAAGAAGAAGAGGATTAATCACGAAGTAGGTGATTGACCCTCGGTCTCTTCAAGGATGAAAGGTTACAATGCAAGTCGGTGGAAACAGAAGCAGAGAGAGAATTCCAAAGCTACTGAGGCATGTAGTAGGGGGATTATACAAACATGAGTACGTCATAATTTGGAGTTACCTAGAATGATTACAGTGGCTTCAGGAAGAAAGGTTATAATGCAAGTCAGTGGAAACAGAAGCAGAGAGAGAATTCCAGAGCTACCTAGCATGATCATGGTGGCTTGAGAAATAATGATTTCTTTTACACTAATTTTAGTTTTCTGAAAAGAAGTTAGCCATGATCGTGATTCTGGCAACCATATAGGATAGGCCACCACCGGGCCGTGGTTAAAGTTTCATGGGCCGCGGCCCATACAGCATCATACCGAGACCACCGAAAGACAGATCTATTTTCGGTGGCCTTGATTATGCGCTGTAGCGGCTGTACAGAAAACTCGATTGCGCCAAAGACACTTCGGCGCATTATTTACTTGTTTCTCTTTGTGCAGCTTCTACTCTTGTCTTCTTCGAGTTTGTGTTTCCTTTCGTTATCATTATCTCTTTGTGTTATCGTCTTTTCTCCCCCTTCTCTTGCGTTCTGTTTCTCGAGAAAGGTTATTCTTCAGAACTCGCTGACGCAGCAAACCTCTCTCTCTCTCTCTCTCTCTCTCTCTCTCTCTCTCACACACACACACCTGCTGTACATTTAACACAGTTACCTATCTCTCTCTCTCTCTCTCTCTCTCTCTCTCTCTCTCTCTCTCTCTCTCTCTTTCTCCTATTTTTTACCACCCGCCTCCCACCCTCTCTCTCTCTCTCTCTCTCTCTCCCATACACACACACCTGCTGTACATTTAACACAGTTACCTATCTCTCTCTCTCTCTCTCTCTCTCTCTCTCTCTCTCTCTCTCTCTCTCTCTCTCCTATTTTTACCACCCGCCTCCCCACTCTCTCTCTCTCTCTCTCTCCTCTCTCTCTCTCTCTCTCTCTCTCTCTCTCTCTCTCTCCTATTTTTACCACCTCCACTCTCTCTCTCTCTCTCTCTCTCTCTCTCTCTCTCTCTCTCTCTCTCTCTCTCTCTCTCTCTCTCCCTGTGTGTGTGCGTGTGTGAAGCATAAACAAGAGTTTCTGAGCAGCAGAATCAAATGACAAAGTCAGACCAAATGATCTTCTAATAATAATAATAATAATAATAATAATAATAATAATAATAATAATAATAATAATAATAATAATAATAAACGGATATTACGTGGCTGCAAGATGACAGTTAATCTTGAGCAAAATGATTCGTCCATTTTTCCTTGAATGAATTTATTGATAAAAAAAAGATTTTATATATTTATATATTTACAAAAGACTGAATGATACGATTAGGAAAATATGTTCATAAATAAATGAGTAAATAAATATTATACGGTTATAAGATGACAGGTTATAATAAGCTAAATGGTTCCTCTAAAGTTTCTCTCGATATAATAATAGTAGAAAACTGAATAACTTGTTCGTACGAAAGCAAATAAATTTGCAAATAAAGAATAGGAAAAAATATTCAAATTTAGAGAGAATTTTGCGTTTGAATTCATCTCTTCTTCTTCTTCCATTTTCTTTACACCAAAATTACTTTGTGTTCAGTTTAACAGCAGTCTCATAATCCCCAATTACCTAGAGAGAGAGAGAGAGAGAGAGAGAGAGAGAGAGAGAGAGAGAGAGAGAATTACTTTAGTTTGTGCTTGAACCAGCAAATATTCATTTTCTTTTAGTGTCACTACACTGATACCTAAAGAAAATAGTTTTATGAAGATCTATACCATTTTGATAATTTGTTCTAACGTAGATAATAATAATAATAATAATAATAATAATAATAATAATAATAATAATAATAATAATAATAATAATAATGTATAGTCGTCTAAACGCAAGAGTTGATAAACAAACAACCATAGTAGTGCATAGGCCTAGGCTAGGCCTATCTCTTCATGTCGTTTTGGAATCTTTTACATGATATATTTATTGATTAGAATAAGATAAGCTCTTTCGAAGTTATGCCCGAATACGGCCACAGGAACCTACCACTACGGAGGGAGCCGACACCAACTCCTTCAGGAGAAAACTGGACGTTCCTTGTTGTCTACGCTTCACCTACACCGAGGTGCTAGTACTAAACATGGCTCCACTGGACGCCTTGGTGTTTAGTACTAGCCCCTTATAGATCAAACTATACACCCATTTCTATATTGTGTGGTCGACAAATCATATTAATAAACGATATCTTTGATCCCCGAGGTGCTAGTAATCTAGTACTAAACACGGCGTCCAACTGAGCTTCCGCCGTGTTTAGTACCAGCACAAACAGGTGGCGCATAGATAACATGCCCAAGCAGCACCGAAAAAAGGGCATTAGATGCCATGCAGACTCACAACCTACGAGCTTCCAAAGGGAAACCTTGTCTGGAGACAGAAGCCTCCCTTCAGCGCCTACAGGAGAAAAGGGGTCCTATGAGGAATCTGGTCAGATTCGACTGTGGGAACATGAAGCCCACCCAGCGGAAGAACAGTTATGCCCAAGGTCAACCTTGGGCATGTCAGACTAATGCCAGAGGAGGGAGAGCCCTTATACCTTGACCTTGACCTTAATGCCCAAGTTTTAAGGAACCGAGTCTCTTTATCAATAATAATAATAATAATAATAATGTGTAATAAAAATCCACAATTATATAGTAAATATACAGTATTACTATATAATTGTGAATCTTTTAATAATAATATTTTAATACGAAATTGTGAATCTCTTAGCAATAATAATAATAATAATAATAATATATTCTTTGGAAGCTTAAATTTCAAGTCAGTGGCCCCTTTGGTGGGCTTGTTCCAAATGAATAGGTTTCACCCTCTAAAAATAATAATAATAATAATAATAATAATAATAATAATAATAATAATAATAATAATAATAATATTCATGGTCAAACTTGCCTAATGCATAGATTTTGTGTACATGAGATGTCAAATTGAAACTGAATATAAGCGCCTCTTTGCGTTTATACAAATGAATAAAACAGCAAATTCTAAATATAAATATCAAGGCTACACACACACACACACACACACACACACACACACACACACACATATATATATATATATATATATATATATATATATATATATATATATATATATATATATATATATATATATATATATATATAAAGAATATTAAAGCATTACAAAATCCTGACCAGACTAGAATAGAATATACGATTCAGGCCGAAGGCCGAGCGCTAGGACCTATGAGGTTATTCAGCGCTGAAACGGAAACTGTGAGAAAAGGAGGTTTGAAAGGTGTAACAGGAGGTAAAACCTTTAGCAGTTGCACCATGAAACAACTGTTAGAAGAGGGTGGAAAGTAAGATGGAAGAAAGAATATGAAAGGAGGTACAGTAAAAGGAATGAAAGGGGTTAAAGCAGCTAAGGGCCTTAGGAAGGGACACTGGGTCAGAGAACCAATGCCTACAGTGCACCATGTGAGGTGCACTGACGGTACTAGCCCCCTATAGGAGAAAAATCCTGCAAAACAAATCATTAGGATATGTTGTAAGTTACAATACTCCATAATTAGGCCCAAACGCCAACACAGTCACTGATTGATTGAGTTCTTTCATAAATTTGGCGTCGCAACGATCAACAAACCAAAATAAGGCACCTTATTCTCGAAAACTTTTTTAAAAAAGGAGCCCGTGCTGGCATTGGGTCACCTAATAAAAAAATGGCATTTCTATAATTCTTCCTAAAGAATGATGACTTTCAGAATGTGGAGAATTCTGTGGAATTCTCTCTTTTCTCATTTGTTCCCCGCATGATTTAAACCGAATCACTTGGTGTGTCTTCTCTGAACACTTTTGCCTTGCTTCAAAATACAAGTAAAAAATGCGTCTCAGTTTCTTCGGCGCAACTGAGTTTTCTGTACAGTGCATAATCAAGGCAACCGAAAATAGATCTCCTCGCTGTACGAGGCGCGGCCCATGAAATTTTAACTACGGTCCGGTGGTGGCCTATCCTATATCGTCTCCAGAAGCATGATTATGGCTAACTTTAACGTTAAATAAAATAAAAACTACCGAGGCTAGAGGGCTGCAATTTGGTATGTCTGATGACTGGAGGGTGGATGATCAACATACCAATTTGCAGCCCTCTAGCCTCAGTAGTTTTTAAGATCTGAGGGCGGACAGAAAAAGTGCGGACGGACAGCCAAAGCCGGCAAAATAGCTTTCTTTTACAGGAAACTAAAAATTAATAAATATACAGATTACAATCTCCGTCACCCACGTATAGTATCTGAAGCGTCGTCACTCAAGGACTTTTGAATAATATGTCATATTCGTTATCTCAACACTCTAGAGACACTGTTTCATTCGTCCACTAATTAAAGCCTACGATTATGAGAGAAAGTATTATTATTATTACTATTATTATTATTATTATTATTATTATTATTATTATTATTCACAACGTTCAAAAATTATTGTAGAATAAGGCCCAAAATAAAACAAGTAAATAACGCGCAGCAGTTTCTTCGGGGTAATCGAGTTTTCTGTACAGCGTATAATCAAGGCCACGGAAAATCGATCTACCTTTCGGTGGTTTCGGTATAATGCTGCATGGGCCGCGGTCCATGAAACTTTAGCCACGGCCCGGGGGAGGTCTGTCCTATGTCATTGCCAGATGCACGATTATGGCTGACTTTAACCTTAAACAAAATAAAATCTACTGAGGCTAGAGGGCTGCAATTTGGTATGTTTGATGATCGGAGGGTGGATAATCAACATACCAAGTTGCAGCCCTCTAGCCTCGGTAGTTTTTAAGATCTGAGGGCGGACAGAATAAAGTACGGACGGACAGACAAAGCCGGCACAATAATTTTCTTTTACAGAAAACTAAAAAGCTATAAATAAAAAATATCAGACCACTTATATTGGCACTACAGCTTTTCTGTCAATTACATTTCCAGGATCCATAACACTCCCTGGAAGACTATTCCAGTACAAAGCAAGGAACGAAAGCTCCCTTGTACCTCTCATGCTACCGAAGAGGAAATGCGATCTGTCATACGTCACTCTCTCACCATTGCCTACATAAATAACGACACCTGAAGTTTCTCCTCATTAAAAGTCCTTCAGTGGCATACTTGATCAACTGTGACATATCTTATCGCTCCGTCAAGTGACGTTCGTCGCCGGATGATAGCAGAGTAATCTCTGTAGATAACGAGAGGCGACCCTTTTGTGAGGCCTCCTCATCAGTAATTCAAGAGCTGAGGACATCAGTCGATTGTCTGGAAGGTTTGTTTATTACATTTGCTAATAGTTTCGTTTTCAGAAGTAAGTAGTTCACGAAAGAATACTGGATGAAGTGATAGCTCGCGGCACAAAGGTAGATTATTCTAGTTTCATGATTTATGTTCGAGTTTGGCCGTATGTAACCTTTTACGGAACAAAATCAGGCATAGTTACAACAGAGTAGACTTTAGAAAATTATATCTGAAGCATTTTTGAAGGAAGTAACAGGCGCTGCGCACATATTTCATCAAGTTTTAGTTGGGTGTGAATGGTTCGTGAATAAGTTTTAATGAGTGAAAATTATTCGTGAATAAGTTTTAATGAGTGTGAATGATGCGTGAATAAGTTTTAATGAGTGTGAATGATTCGTGAATAAGTCTTCATGAGTGTAAATGATTTGTGAATAAGTTTTATTCAGTGTGAATGATTCGTGAATAAGTTTTAATAAGTGAAAATGATTTGTGAATAAGTCTTAATGAGTGAAAATTATTTGTGAATAAGTCTGGGTGAGTGAAAATGATTTGTGAATAAGTCTTAATGAGTGAAAATGATTTGTGAATAAGTCTGAATGAGTGAAAATGATTTGTGAACAAGCTTTATTGAGTGTGAATGATTCGTGAATAAGTTTTAATAAGTGTGAATGATTCGTGAATAAGTCTTAATGATTGTCAGTGATTTGTGAGTAAGTCTTAATGAGTGAAAATGATTTGTGAATAAGTCTTAATGAGTGTAAATGATTCGTGAATAAGCTTGACTTAGCGTAATTGATTCGTGAACAAGTCTTAATGAGTGTAAATGATTCGTGAATAAGTTTGAATGAGTGTAAATGATTTGTAAATAAGTCTTAATGAGCGTAAATGATTCGTAAATAAGTTTTCATGCGCGTAGGTGGTTCGTGAATAAGTCTGAATGAGAATAAATGATTTGTGAATGATGTGAAAATTTAAAAAAACCAAAAATTTTTTCTTGATTTCTGCGAGATGTGGATCAGAAATTCAATCATTTACGATCTTCAACACAAGAATGCTGGTACGTAAACACTGTACTGCAGAAATCTAAGTTAAATACGTTGCATAAAATGGAGAATACCTCTTTTTGAAGAGCGAATCCTAAAATCTCAGAAATTAGCAGAAAATCCCAAATATTAAAGATAGTAAAAAACAAACCTAATTTTCATATATTACGCTAATGGCAGGATTCCCGGATTAACCCTTGAATTACTCTAAGAATTCTTCAAATAAATTACATACTTCAGATCAGTATTGTTAAATGTGACATTAGTTTCTGATTCACAAAAGTATTTATCTTTGATATCACAAAAATAGCATATACGACTTACAGAAGTAATCGACATCTAACGAAAAAAAAAAGAAAGACAACTTTCATTTATTTTTATAAAAACAGAACCGGGATATTCATCTTGAATTCATTCAATAATTTGTACGTAAAT
>NC_089747.1:40619789-40649789 GCF_040412425.1 Macrobrachium rosenbergii | reverse complement strand
AAGCGATTAGGCTACACAGAATCTAATAATCTAATCATTAATCACTTACATAGTTTCTGGATATTAACTCTGAATAATACCCTTTTTTCACCAACCTGTTGTCATCTACTCATTCCTTTTACCACACCATCTCAAGACACTGACCTTTCCTTTCATCCATCCATACTATCCTTTATACTACTTCTATGTATCACTGTATCACACCATTCCTTATTTTTTCATTTCTTCTCACGCCACATATACTACACAAATATTATCATCTCAACAACTTCGGCTTTTTTTCTTCCATTTTCATTCAGGTTCCACACATCACTTCCATAAAGGCGGGTTAGTCCAACAATATCTCCATACTTGTCTAACTTGGCTTTTACTAGCTTCAAGTCTCTTTACCATCTTGTTCTCACACCCTGTTTCCTTTCTTGCTCCACCTGTTCTGTGGCATTACTCTCCTTTCATTGTAAAATCATCTGTTATTGCTATTCCCAAATAATTACACTAACCAACCACTTCCATTCTTTTACCTTATTCTTGCTCACAATGACTCCCGACTTTCACCTCTTGAAACGCTCTCAAACTCCTTTGATAGTGTTTGCAGTTTCTCTTTGCTATCACCAATCTGTATTGTGTCATCTATAAGTATCAACAATTCCAGATGCATTCCTCTCCCATCTCCCTCTCCCACTATTTTGCACATACATCTACTTTATTTCTGCTGACTTCTCACTATATTACATCGATGAAGATTTTGAAAGGCCGTAGAAGCAAAATACCATGACCTCAAACCCACTTTTATGACAAACCAGTCACTCTCTTATCTACATACACTGCGCGCGCCTCGCTTCTCCCATAAAGGCTTTTAATTGTCCTCTACAATGTATCTTCTGTTACCATTACTATTATTATTATTCGGAAGATGAACCCTATTCATATGGAACAGGCCCACCATAGGGGGCCACTGGCTTGAAAATCAAGCTCCCAAAGAATGTGGTATTCATTCGAGATAAGTAACAGAAAGTAAAAATGGAAAATACAGAAAGAGTAGATCAGTTATTATATAAACAGATAAATTAACAAATTAAATAAATAAAAATGTAAGTAAAATATCAAAATACAAGATTTGTACTAGGGTAGTAATGCACTGCATCTTTGCTTGAACTTCTGAAGAAGTTCCAATTGCAAGACATCCTCAGCAGGGAGGCTGTTCCACAGTCCAAGGGTGTGAGGAGGACTAAAGGACCTCTGGAACTTTGCTGGAGAAGTTCGACGGCGAGGCAAAACATCTATTCCATATTGGTGCTTCTGCTGTTCAGCGAATCTGGTCGCTCTCTCTCTCTCGGCAGGAGAAGGGGATCAGGAATCAATTGTGAATGTGAAAGGTCTCCGTTGAAATGAAAATTATGAAAAAGTGACAAACAAGAGACCTTTCACATTTCCTCACGATCAATTTTTATATTTTTTCGTAACGTTTTGTAGGTCCATGTGTAGGAAATATTGCTCTGAATTTTACTCTCAATTTGTCCACAGGTCCCACCGCTACGAGGAGCAGTCGAGAGTGTGAAGAGAGTTCACGAAGATTACCATCCGGAAATAAATGCTGAGATTACGTCCACGACTACGGATGACGGTATGTACACAAAAGTTCGGCTAGTGCTTCTCAACCATTTTTTGGCCCATGCACCCTTTCGTCTTATGTCAGAATGTCAGAATGTCATCCCCCCAAGCCTTTCCAAAGTTGTCTGCCTCAAAAGGTGCATTCTAAATAATATGCAACAAAACACTAACACAAACAATCACACAAGATAGCGGAGAGAGAGAGAGACAGACAGACAGAGAGAGAGAGAGAAAGCCCAGCGTGACCTCACAGTAATGCAGACCGATGCAAACTGCGTTTTGTGTGGTCCTAGAGCCAGTTTGAGCCTGCCAATCTGTGGTCACGATTACCACCCCCCCCCCTGAAAATCTGAAATCCCCCACCCCCTCTCCCCGTTGACAACCACTGAGCTAGACGTCTCTTTCGAATCAGAATAGTAAATCACAGATATGGCTTCAGAATTATAAATCGTACTTTTCCCTTAATCGTTTCGACCTTCAACTCCGGGGATTTTCTGGTATGGTCGCTAGTGTCGTGACATGCCGCTCAGATGTCGCGAGTTCGCGCCTCCCCCAGGGCGATGAAAAAATCACTGGCTCTGTATCATGATCAGTTACTGCCGCAGTGTGGGGTCTGCTGCGGTGTGAGGTTGAAACCAACAATCTTTGGAAGCTTATAGAATTTCAAGTCAGTTGCCCCTTTAGTGTGATTGTTTCATGTGAATAGGTTTCATCTATTTAAATAATAATAATAATAATAATAATAATAATAATAATAATAATAATAATAATAATATAATAATAATATTCTTTGTGCATGTTTAATTTCAAGTCAGTTTAGCCATTTGGTGTGCATGTTTCATAATAATAATAAGTTTCATCTACTGAAATAATAATAATAATAATAATAATAATAATAATAATAATAATAATAATAATAAGGAATTCTTTTAATTATGAAGTTTAAGGTCATCTGTATCAATCATCTATTCCTCGTTCTTTAAGAGTGCTATGTCTCATTTATAACAATCCACGTTCCTTATTTTTATTTCTTTTTCTTATCTTTCAGGAAGCACAACTCCTGAACCAGAACCGGAATCAGGTAAGACTCATTCTTTTTATTGCATGCAAGCAAAAGTGCTTTTGTAAAAAAAAATGTTCAGTAACTGTGTATTAATTATAATTTTTCTGTTAATTTATACCGGTTTATTATTTATCTTTATACTTCATTATTCCTCTTTTTTCTTATCACTTTCTTTTATATTTATTGATTTATGAACTTTTCATTCATTATGACCAAATTTTTCTTTCTGATTTTTAGTTAATTATGGTAATATTTTGCTTCATTAATATAATAAGAATATTCTTATCCATACCATTATGATATCAATCTTCCTTTTTCAGATCTCTCAAGTAATTTTTTCTGTATATGTTTCTTTTCTTCCTAAATTGTTTCGTTCTTGCAATATTTGTTTTTCTAGTTTAAATAATTATTGCAATAATTTCCACTCGTTCTTATAATATCTCCATTTTTTGTCACTAAGGTCGTGTTTCCCCCCTTGTTAGTTTTCTGTTCGCACTTTTTCTGTCCGCACTTTTTTCTATCAGCACTTTTTTCTGTCAGCGCTTTTTCTGTCAGCGCTTTTTTCTGTCCGCACTTTTTTCTGTCCGCACTTTTTCTGTCCGCACTTTTTCTGTGCTTTATTCTGTCAGCACTTTCTTCTGTCAGCACTTTTTCTGTCCGCACTTTTTCTGTCAGCACTTTTTTCTGTCAGCACTTTTTCTTCTGCATTTTTTCTCCGTCACTTTTTGTCTGCATTTTTTCTGTCCGCACTTTTTATCTTTTTTCTGTCCACTTTTTTCTGTCTGCACTCTTTCTGTCAGCACTTTTTTCTGTCAGCACTTCTTCTGTCTGCACTTTTTCTGTCAGCGCATTTTTATTCACACTTTTTCAGCACTTTTTCTTTCATTTTTTCTGTCCGCACTTTTTTCTGTCAGCATTTTTTCTGTCAGCACCTTTTTCTGCGCTTTTTTCAGCGCTTTTTTCTGTCCGCATTTTTTTCTGTCCGCACTTTTTCTGTCATTTTTCTGTCCGCACTTTTTTTTTCTGTCTGCATTTTTTCTGTCCGCACTTTTTTCTGTCAGCGCTTTTTTCTGTCCGTACTTTTTTCTGTCCGCACTTTTTTCTGTCCGCACTTTTTTCTGTCTGCATTTTTTTCTGTCCGCACTTTTTTCTGTCTGCATTTTTTTCTGTCCGCACTTTTTTCTGTCCGCACTTTTTCTGTCAGCGCTTTTCTGTCGCATTTTTTCTGTCCGCACTTTTTCTGTCAGCACTTTTTCTGTCAGCGCTTTTTCTGTCCGCACTTTTTCTGTCCGCACTTTTTCTTTTTTTTTTTTTGTCAGGCTTTTTCTGTCCGCACTTTTTTCTGTCCGCACTTTTTCTGTCCGCACTTTTTCTGTCCGCACTTTTTTCTGTCCGCACTTTTTCCTGTCCGCACTTTTTCTGTCGGCCCTCAGATCTTAAAACCTACTGAGGCTAGAGGGCTGCAAAGTGGTATGTTGATCATCCACCCTCCAATCACCAAACGTACCAAATTGCAGTCCTCAAGCCTCAGTAGTTGTTTTTATTTTATTTAAAGTTAAATTTAGCCATAATCGTGCTTCTGGCAACGATATAGGACAGGCCACCACCGGACCGTGATTAAAGTTTCATGGGCCGCGGCTCATACAGCATTATGCCAAGACCACCGAAAGCTAGATCTACTTTCGGTGGCCATTGGAGTATACGCTGTAGCGGCTGTACAGAAAACTCGATTGCGCCGAAGAAATTCTTGGGGGTACTGTTTACTTAGTTTTATATCATCGTGGTAATATTTGTGACGTCATATAAAAATAGTAATATTGGACAGTCTGATAGTCGAAATATTTTCTCGTTCTATGTCCTTATAAGATATTTTTCATTTCCTTAATGGTCAATACAACTACATTTATTTTCATCTTCATTTTATTTTGATTCCTGCATTCTTACTAATTATTCTCATATTATCCATTTAAGGTCATTATGACCATTTTTTCTTTTTTGTGGTAATATTTTTCCTTTTCTCTTATTCTTAAAATGATACTTTCCTTAATTTTCGCATTGTTTAGAATTTCTCTTGAAATTTCAGGTCACTGAAATATTATCTAATTAAATATATGGCTACGTTTTTCTCTTATTTAGAACATTAATATATTTTTCCTTTTTTTGTACCACTGAGTTAATGTTTCTAGTTTCATGTCGTTTTAATTATACTGATTTAATTGCAAATAATCAATTTTGTGTCATTCTTGAGTTTAGTATCGTTAAAATATTTTCCTTTATTTGTATAATTCAGGCAAAATTTTCTGTTCAATGTTATGGCCATATTTTCCCTAATTTGTTTTGTGACCACAATATTTTTTCAATAATACCAACAAAATATTTTCCGAATAGTGTCATTATGGCCATAAGCCCCTATATATAAACACCAAGGGTAATAATTTTCTCTAAATTTTTGCTGGAATATTATTTTTCCCTGTGTATATATATATATATATATATATATATATATATATATATATATATATATATATATATATATATATATATATATGATGAAAGTCACATATTCTAGAAAATATTTTCCTAATAATGTCATTATGACTATATGCCCCTGTATACACACACTAAAGGTAATATTTTTCACTATGTTTGTTGTTAGGATATTATTTTTCCAGTATATATAACATAAAAATCCCATTTTCAACAACATATTTTCATAATAATATTATTATGACCATATGCCCCTATATTTATATAAACACTAAAGGTAATATTGTTAATAAACTTATTACTGGAATAATACTTTTCCTGTCTATTTATCGTGAAATTCAAATGTTCTACTTTAGTGTCCTCTAATTCAGAAATCAATGGTGGCACAATTACTACCATTGTTACTGAAACATTATTTTCCTGTGTATGTAGGCTATATATATATATATATATATATATATATATATATATATATATATATATATATATATATATATATATATATATATATATATATATATATTTTTTTTTTTTTTTTCTTTTTCTTTGTTTTTAATGTCTCCTATTTCAGGTGTCAATGGCGGCTTAATTGCTTCAATAGTCGTCCTTATCATCGTGATCGCTCTTTTCGCCGGCGCAGGAACCTACTTCATGAAGTCTGAATCCTTCGGTTGCTTCAGATAAAGCGTATTTTGTAACCGTCCTGCAACAACTGTACTCTGACAGCTAATGCTAAAGGCTTAGGTAACAATTGTTTTGTTTTCTGAATCATACGGTATTGTATTTCAGTCAAGGCTTCAGTAACAATTATTTTGTATCTGTTGTGCATTAGGTATTATGTTTCAGTCAAGGTTTCAGTAGCAATTGTTTTGTATCGATTCAGCATCAGATATTGTATTTTAATCAAGGTTTCATTATGAATAGTTCTGTATCGATTCCGCAGCAGGTATTGTATTTCAGTCAAGGCTTCAGTATCAATACTTTTGTATCGATTCAGCATCAGATACTGTATTTCAGTCAAGGCTTCAGTAACAATTTTTTTGTGTGTTCTACACCAGATACTGTATTTCAGACAAGGCTTCAGTAACAATTGTCTTGTATCTATTCAGCATCAGATATTGTATTTCAAGGCTTCAGTACCAAGTGTTTTGCATCTGTTCAACATTAGGTATTGCATTTCAGTCAAGGCTACAGTGGCAATTATTCTGTAACCACATCAATGCATTATTTTGTTGCTCATTTGGAACAACTGTGTCGGGACTACACCTTTATTACTGTATTTATTCTGTAAATATTCTGTAACAACTATTCCCTATCCCCTATTTTGTAAAGGGAATGTCATAAAGGAAATACAAAATGGAACGCCTCAGTGAGGATTAAATTTAATTCCTGCAATCCCTAAGGATGTCGTGCGATTGGGACTTCTGAAGTTCAAGCGAAGATGCAATGCATTACTACCCTAATACAATTCTCCTTTTATTTTAACAAATTATTTAAATTTTTTCTATCTATTTATTAATTTGTTATTTTTTTTTCTTTTTAATAAGTGATTCTTTTTCTTTCTGTATTCCCCATTACTTTCAAGTTACTTCTTCCTAATGAACACAATATTCTTTGGAAGCTTGAATTTCAAGTCAGTAGCTCCTGTGGTGGGCTTGTTTCATATGAGTAGGGTTCATCATCTGCATAATAATAATAATAATAATAATAATAATAATAATAATAATAATAATAATAATAATAATAATAGGACACAAAAACAGTGAATTAACAGAGGAGTGTTGACAGCATTCCTGTAAGTTACCTAAGGGGTGGTGGTGGGGAATTGTTGATTTGCTAAGCAAAATTTTCCCACAATAAAATCCATAAAAGTAAAATGGGAAGTCAAAGAAAATAAAGAGGGATTAAAAAAAATAGAAGAGCAAAAGTAATGAGAGCTAGCAACATTCCATAAATTGAACATATAAAAAATTGAATTAAAAGTTACGAAAGGCAAAATGGAAAATAAAACGTATTTACTGAATTCAACAAACATGACGCAAAAGTCCAGCAGAAAGAAACCATTTTTAGTACTGGATTTTTTCTTGGCGAAATTTCTGGCACGTTATTTGCATTATTAGTTCCGTGGTTGAGTTAGCTTTATTGGCTTTAAACCCTCTCAATTACTGTAACAGACAGGTAATTGCCGAATCACCTTCGTATTAAGTCTTGGCTAACTGATCCATAGTTCAGACTTCCGTATATCTCGGTTATTTGTATCTTCACTTTCTCAGTCTTGTTTTCGTCGTGTCTGGCTAAACAAGGGTATTTCCATTTAAAAAAAACAGTGTCAGAGGGATTTTCCAATTAAAAACAGTGTCAGAGGGACTTTCCATTTAAAAAACAAAGTGTCAGTGGGCCTTTCCATTTAAAAAACAAAGAATCAGATGGCTTTCTCATTTAAAAAGTGTCATAAGGCTTTCCCATTTAAAAAACAGTGTCAGAGATCTTTCCCATTTAAAAAAACAGTGTTAGAGGGCTTTCCCATTTAAAAAACAGTGTCAGAGAACTTTCCCATTTAAAAAAAACAGAGTGTTAGAGGGCTTTCCCATTTAAAAAACAGTGTCAGAGAACTTTCCATTTAAAAAAAACAGAGTGTTAGAGGGCTTTCCCATTTAAAAAACAGTGTCAGAGAACTTTCCATTTAAAAAACACTGTCAGAGGGCCTTTCCGTTTAAAAAACAAAGTCCCTTTAAAAAAACAGAGGGCCTTTCCATTTAAAAAACAAAGTGCCAGAGGGCCTTTCCATTTAAAAAAACAAGTGTCAGAGAGCTTTCCCATTTAGAAGGTGTGTCATAAGTCTTTCCCATTTTAAAAACAAAGTGTCAGGGGCCTTTCCCTTAAAAAAAAAGTTTCAGAGGGCTTTCCCGTTTAAAAACTAAAGTGGCAGAGGGCTTTCCCGTTTAAAAACTAAAGTAGCAGAGGGCTTTCCCATTTTAAAACACAGTGTCAGAGGGCTTTCCCATTTAAAAAAAAACTGTGGGAGAGGGCTTTCCCTTTAAAAAACTGTCAGAGGGCCTTTCCAATTAAAAAAACAAAGTGTCAGAGGGCTTTCACACTTAAAAACAGTGTCAGAGGGTTATCACATTTAAAAAAACAAAGTGTAAGAGGGCCTTTCCCTTTAAAAAAAAACAATGTCCGAGGCCTTTCCCATTTAAAAAACGGTGTCAGAGGGCCTTTCCATTTAAAAAGAAAGAGTGTCAGAGGGTTTTTCTATTCAAAAAAGTGTCATAAGGCTTTCCCATTAAAAAACCAAAGTGTCAAAGAGCTTTCTCATTTAAAAAAGTGTCAGAGGGTTTTCCCATTTAAAAAAAGTGTTAGAGGGCCTTTCCATTTAAAAAACAAAGTGTCAGAGGGCTTTCCCATTTAAAAAACAGTGTCAGAGAGCTTTCTCATTTTAAAAAAATGTGTCAGAGGGTTTTCCCATTTAAAAACAAGTGTCTGAGGGCTTTTCCATTTAAAAAGAAAGTGTCAGAGGGTTTTCCCATTTATAAAACAGTGTCGGAGGGTTTTCTCATTTAAAAAACAAAGTGTCCGAGGGCTTTCCTATTTAAAAACAAGTGTCTGAGGGCTTTCCCATTTAAAAAAGAAAGTGTCAGAGGGCTTTCCCATTTAAAAACAAAGTGTCGGAGGGTTTTCCCATTTAAAAAAGTGTCATAGGGCTTTTCCATTTAAAAAAAGTGTCAGAGGGCTTTCCCATTTAAAAAACAAAGTGTCATCAGGATTTCCCATTTAAAAAAACAAAGTGTTATTGGGTCTTTCCATTTAAAAAACAGTGTCAGAGGACCTTTCCATTGGAAAAAGCATCAGAAGGCCTTTCCATTTAAAAAAAAAGTGTCAAAGAGACTTTCCATTTTAAAAAAAACAGTGTCAAAGAGACTTTTCATTTTAAAAAAATAACGTCAGATGGCCTTTCCATTTAAAAAAAACAGTGTAAAAGAGACTTTCCATTTAAAAAAAAACAGCGTCAGAGGGCCTTTCCATTTAAAAAAAAGTGTCAAAGAGACTTTCCATTTAAAAAAAACAGCGTCAGAGGGCCTTTCCATTTAAAAAGCAAAGTGTCAGACTGGGTTTCCCTTTAAAAAACAGAATACTTCAAGTTTGCTCCTATTTAAGAGTATTTCGGAGATCTGATATAAAAAAAAAAAAAGCATCTAAGCACTGCGGAAATTTCCCATTACAGTCGATAATCATTACAAATTACGTTTTTATTCGTTAATATTTTTCGCTGGCAATAAATTAATATTTTAATATTTCACTCTGGTTCTTGCAGTACGTTTATTCATGTGATCCTCGTGACGGTATAGCGTACGTATGTACGCATGTAAGTGTACGCCTTTGTGCGTTTATACGTGCTCGAGTGTACGCGCGTGCGAGCAGTGAATGCAAGCGTCTTTGTGCGAAGAGACTCCTGCGGTAAATGAGTTCATTCCATGCGTTTATTGCCGGCAATAACACCATTTAGGAAATGTTCGGTTTTTACAGTGGGAGAGCTTTATCAATATCATTAATTTATGGTTTTCATATGCAAGCAACTCTTCCCGAAAGCGGTGGACGCGTTAAATGCTCAGTCGTTAACCTTGGAACATTTGATATTCTGAGAATCTCAAGATTTGTATATCATTTCTCGTGTCTCTCGCTTTCTTTCTAAGGGAATTTTCAAGTTCCGTCTCCTTTCCTTCGCCGCCGTGTTCGGACGTAGGCGCCGGTCTCGTCTTTGGATTGGTCTAAATGTCAGCCATGAACCAACCTCCTGAATCTTCGTATTCATATCATTTAACTAAAAGAATTGATGGTTAAAATCAACTTCACAGCAAGTATAATCTGACGTTGCAAAGATATTATATAGTTTTCATTCTGTTACTCGTTCGGATCGCAGACATCCGAACGCATTCAACTTGAATATTGCAGCAACGTTGCCTCCGAGGGAACAGGTTCGTAGCGACGACGAAGAGACTCAGTGGGTTTTCAGCAGCTGGCGAGTATGGTCGTCGCTCGCGCCGTTCCTGGTGGTCGTCACAGCAACCACAACACCAACAAGAGTTGTTCTTCTTGCCTCCCTCCCCTCTCTACCTACTCCCCTCTCCCCACGCCCATCCCCTGCATTCGCAGATAGCGAAAGGGGAAGGAATATTCTCTAAATGAAAACGGTTTCCGTTACTTTAAATGGAGTGGATACGTGAGAGATTGGAAACTGGTTCGCTTTCCTAGAGGCGGATAGAAGATGACTGGTGGCAGTTCGCAAGTCTTGAAGAAAAACAAAGGCGTCCGGTGAACACACACACACAGACACGCGAGGTTGAGGGAGGGGTGGGGGAGAGAGAGAGAGAGAGAGAGAGAGACAGACAGACAGACAGACAAACACACACACAGGGATTTGATCAATGAAGATAAGGGCTCTGCTTCTATAATACCTTCTTGGGGCCTGAAAGCAGCTGTGTGCCGACGACAAGGAATGGAAAGACGAAGAAGAAGAAGCGGCGAGTTCTGTCGTAAACAAACATAGCGACAGCTTACTAAGGCTCAGGCACATGTGACCTTTCCCCCGCCTCCCCAGTGTCTCATTTCCCCACTTTCATTCCTTTTCTGGTGTGACACTTCTTTTCTTTTCTATTTTAGCTTTCCCCTTTTTTTTTATCTGATTATTTCTGTCCTTTGTGAATTAATGGGGCGGGAAAGCAGTCGACTCCGGAGGAAATGAATAGCACGCATAAAGGAAAATAACAGGTGAAGTACAAATGCGTGCGAGTGATCTGTGTGACCTTGTGAACGTTAAAGTGAATGAGTTGATGCACAAAGAAGCGAAATTCTTAAATAACTGTTGAAAATGTCATTAGTAAATCATTTAAGATACTAATCTTTAATTATACTCTCGGTGAAATCTTCATCAACATAAGGATACTCGTGACAACAGGCGATTCGAAAGTTCTGTTGCATGTTTAGTCAACATTCCAGTGACTTGCCCACTCTGGTGGCTCTCAGGTTTCGTTGTGACCCCTTATCACTTGCACCAGACCACTAAGGCCTGGTGCAAGTTCCAAAGATGTTTATCACCACGTTTTTACCTGCTAGTTTATAGAAAACGAACGACCATTGGGCCAGGAGCTAATGGTGAACAGAACAGTGACAGATGTATAGTTCTTACAAAAGAGAATCCATACGAAAGGAAATGATGGCCTCTTCTTCGAAGCCACCATCCCCTGCGCAGAGCGCAAAGAAGGTAGAAAACGCATCTGCTTCGACAGAGACCCCTCCCCCTCCCCCTCCCCCTCCTTCAGGAGGGGAAGCAGAGGGAGAAGAAAGGGGGAAGAGCGGAGTTCCCAGCATCACGATATCGAAAGACGCGCCAAAACAGATCACGCCGCCGCCGTTAGTGTCGAGCCCTCTGCCTTACATCGCACAAGACCCAGTCGATACGTCCAACGTCCTCTCGAATTCCTTCCGGTTGCCGAGGCCCGAGACCAGCAAAGTGCACGTCAGGAGCCCCGTCGTGGAGGACGCTAGGCCATCCACGGCCTCCGTCGGTGACGCTAGGCCTATGTCCTCCGGCGGGGACACCCACCTGGGCTTGAAGAACCCCCTGACGTCACACCTTCTGCACCACACGCCGAGGGGGACGTCTATCCTGCCGCCCGTGGCCTCGGCGTCCCACATCCAGACCATGTTCGGGAAAAATGGCGTGTTCACCATCACCAACAACAATCTCACAAAGACTCAGCCTATCATTAGCCAGCAGCCCATGGCCAGTTTCATTCTGGAGTCAGACGAAGCGATGAAGAAGAACAGTTTGGGCAGCTCGCAAAAAACCAGCGCAGAGAGCACTCGAACTCTGCCCAGGCTAAGTTCGATAGCCTCCTCTGCAGGCAGACGAAGGGATGAAGAAGACATGGATTCCCTGAATAAATTTAGGAGAAAGAATCGGGTGAGTAGCTCTTCCAGGGTTATTTATTCCGTTGCCGTTGCGTTCTTCAAGATGTCTGTACTTTGGTTAGTTTGCGTGTCTCTTAAAGAGTCTGGCTGTTAACAGTTTTACAAGAAAGTTACTGAATTTATTCATAATGATTTTTTTTTTACTACTTTATGCAGGCCTGAACCTAGAACCAGGAATTTTGGAATTTTTTTTTGCTTTAGTTATTGGTATTTTCATTGATGCATACATGAAGAAAATGGCAGTTGGTATTTGTAGATAAAAAATTAATTATGTTTTTTTTAATTCAAGAATAAAAAATAAATATTGCTCAGTATTTAAGTAAGGAGGATGATTGTACTGACAGAACCTTGCAATCTCTGATTGTCCACCTACCTTGTTATTTACAACAATTATGACTAGCTAAATGTATCCTATTTCCAAAAAAAGTAATAAATCTAAAGATAAAAATTTAACCCCCAGGTCCACATTCAATGAGAAACAAAAACAAGTAAAAAATGAGCAGAATTATCCTCGGCGCAATCGATTTTTCTGTACAGCATATAATGCTGTATGAAACTCTCTCAGCCACGGCCCGGTGGTGGCCTGTGTTGCCGGCACCTGTAGAGGTGCCAGACGCACGATCCATGGCTAAGCTTAACATTAAATAAAATAAAAACTACTGAGGCTAGAGGGCTGCAATTTGGTATGTTTGATCATTGGAGGGTGAAAGATCAACATACCAATTTGCAACCTTCTAGCCTCAGTAGTTTTTAAGATATGAGGGCGGACAGAAAAAGTGCAGACGGACAGACAATAGTTTTTTTTACAGAAAACTAAAAACGAAGCCCAAGTAAGTATACCTTAGTTTTTGCCAGACCACTCAAACTCAAACATAAGAAATATCACTAAAACATCAACTAGATGTAGTGCAACAGGAACTTTGGAAGTTCAAGCGAAAATGCAATGCATTACTATCCTATTACTATTCTCCTTACATTTTAATATTCTTTATATATCTGTTTACTATTCTTTTTCTTTTTTGATAAGTGGGATCTATTCTTTCTGTATTTCAATTTACTTCCTCTTAATGAACACCACAATATTCTTTGGAAGCTTGAATTTCGAGCAAGTGGGCCCTTTGTGGGCTTCTTCCATATGAATAGGGTTCATCTACTGAATAATAATAATAATAATAATAATAATAATAATAATAATAATAATAATAATAATAATAATAATAATAATAATAATAAATTAATACAATGTTGAATGAGAAACGTGATAAAACTGCAAAATTTAACTCTGCATGAAAAAAGATTGCTTGATTAAAGGGTACTTTCCCCTTCAGGTTTTTTTTAACTCATTTATTCATGATAGAGGGGAACAAAAATTAAAATGCTATCTTCTAATTCTTTTTACTCTCAGATTACTCCCCATCTCTCTTCCAATACCTCCCATCTCTGCTCCTCACATCTTATTTTTTTATATTTCCATTTCTCTTCCAATTCCTTCCATCCCCACCCCTCACATCTTAATTTTTTTTTTATATATTTCTTTGCTTCCATTTCTACGATTATATATTATTCTTGTAGAATATAATAAAAAATCTAATCTAGTTACATTTTTCCACCTTCAGCATATGAAGCTTGTTCAGTGGTTTGTGTTCTTGTATGATGAGTAGTTTGAGAAACAAAAAACCTCACCAAGAAACCTGCAGAACAGAAGAGGGGGGATGGTCCTTTGCATACCTGTTCAACTGGAAGGAACCTTGGACAAGGAAGAGAGAGGCACTTTGAATACTGGAAGGGACACAACTGGAAGGACCCTGGAATAAGGAAGAGAGAGGCAGGTCCTTTGCATAAATGCTCCTAAGGCTTCTGAAAAACCAATGGAAGGAACCTGGAATAAGGAAGAGAGAGGCAGGTCCTTTGAATACCAGTTCCTAAGGCTTCTGAAACACCACTGGAAGGAACCTGCAATAAGAAAGAGAGAGGCAGGTCCTTTGAATACCTGTTCCTAAGGCTTCTGAAACACAACTGGAAGGAACCTTGGACAAGGAAGAGAGAGGCAGGTCCTTTGAATACCTGTTCCTAAGGCTTCTGAAACACAACTGGAAGGAACCTGGAATAAGGAAGAGAGAGGCAGGTCCTTTGAATACCAGTTCCTAAGGCTTTTGAAACACAACTGGAAGGAACCTGGAATAAGGAAGAGAGAGGGCAGGTCCTTTGAATACCTGTGAAACACAATTGGAAGGAACCTGGAATAAGGAAGAGAGAGGCAGGTCCTTTGAATAAAGGCTTTGAAACACAACTGGAAGGAACCTGGAATAAGGAAGAGAGAGGCAGGTCCTTTGAATACCTGTTCCTAAGGCTTCTGAAACACAACTGGAAGGAACCTGGAATAAGGGAGAGAGAGGCAGGTCCTTTGAATACCTGTTCCTAAGGCTTCTGAAACACAACTGGAAGGAACCTGCAATAAGGAAGAGAGAGGCAGGTCCTTTGAATCTAAGGCTTTGAAACACAATGGAAGGAACCTGGAATAAGGAAAGAGAGAGGCAGGTCCTTTGAATACCTGTTCCTAAGGCTTTTGAAACACAACTGGAAGGAACCTGGAATAAGGAAGAGAGAGGCAGGTCCTTTGAATACCTGTTCCTAAGGCTTTGAAACACAACTGGAAGGAACCTAAGGAAGAGAGAGGCAATAAGGGAAACACAACTGGAAGGAACCTGGAATAAGCAAGAGAGGAGGTCCTTTGAATACCAGTTCTGAAACACCCTGGAAGGAACCTAAGGCTTCCTAAGGCTTTTGAAACACAATTGGAAGGAACCTGGAATAAGGAAGAGAGAGGCAGGTCCTTTGAATACCTGTTCCTAAGGCTTCTGAAACACCACTGGAAGGAACCTGGAATAAGGAAGAGAGAGGCAGGTCCTTTGAATACCTGTTCCTAAGGCTTTTGAAACACAATTGGAAGGAACCTGGAATAAGGAAGAGAGAGGCAGGTCCTTTGAATACCTGTTCAGGTCCTTTGAATACCTGTTCTTAAGGCTTTTGAAACACAATTGAAGGAACCTGGAATAAGGAAGAGAGAGAGGCAGGTCCTTTGAATACCTGTTCCTAAGGCTTTTGAAACACAATTGGAAGGAACCTGGAATAAGGAAGAGAGAGAGGTCCTTTGAATACCTGTTCCTAAGGCTTTGAAACACCACTGGAAGGAACCTGAATAAGGAAGAGAAAGGCAGGTCCACCTGTTCCTAAGGCTTTTGAAACACAATTGGAAGGAACCTGGAATAAGGAAGAGAGAGGCAGGTCCTTTGAATACCTGTTCTTAAGGCTTTGAAACACAACTGGAAGGAACCTGAATAAGGAAGAGAGAGGCAGGTCCTTTGAATACCTGTTCCTAAGGCTTTGAAACACAACTAAGGGGCAGGTCTTTGAAAACACAAGGCTTTTGAAACACAATTGGAAGGAACCCTGCAGTTCCTAAACAGCAAGGAGCCTGCAGAACAGAAGAGAGAGGAGGGTCCTTTGAATACATGTTCCTAAGGTCTTTGAGATGATGAGAATTCTTGGAATAGCAACTGGCAATCAGGTTGAAATCAGGGGAATTAGAATGCCAAAAGTATACAGTCCTGTGTTGATTCCATTGTTTCTTGATTCTTACAATAATCTCGCAGTAAATCGTTACCTACAGCAGTACTGAAAACTGTACCTTGACAGATCTTGCGATACAAGATGAAATTAAGTTGAAACTATTCATTTTAGTTGCACTTTTGCTACCCGACGAAGGAGTCTTCGATAAAGAAATGAATTACGCTTGCTAGTTGTCTTACCGTTGGAAATATTTATATTAACCCCCACCCCTCTCTCTCTCTCTCTCTCTCTCTCTCTCTCTCTCTCTCTCTCTCTCTCTCTCTCTCTCTCTCTCTCTGCTATGATTTTGCTTTGCATCAACACCTTCGGATCATTTATGGAAATTCGAGAGTTGAAATAAAAATATCACGCATATTCGCAGATGTACAGCATGTGTGAATAAAAGCATTATTATTATTATTATTATTATTATTATTATTATTATTATTATTATTATTATTATTATTATTATTATTATTATTATTCAAAAAATGTGCTTCTACCCACCCTAACGGGGGATATACAGAACCAAGAAGATGTCAAGAATTTTTAATATTATGATACAAAGAATTTTCAGTCAAAAGTGTTTTTCCCTGGAAGTGTATGAATTGAAAGAACGCGCGAAAAAAAATTAAACAAATGAGTTACGAGAACAGTGAAGTTAATTAGAAAACAAGGCCCCACGCGTGTAATTGTCTGCATTGTTAGCTAGTATGGTCGACGACACTGTGCATATAGTTATCTAATATTGCTTTGCAGGTCACGAAAGATTGCATGCAGTGTGCCTTCCTGGTGCTTTCAAGATTTTATTAGTGCAGTAGATAAAGTTCCGGTTCTTATCGCTTGTCAGATAGATCCTTTGTATATACGTAGAGAAAGGGGAAGAACTAATAATAATAATAATAATAATAATAATAATAATAATAATAATAATAATAATAACAATAATAATAATAATTATTATGATTTAAACGGATAAACGGATATAAGCATATATACATATATATGTATAAATATACATATATATATATATATATCGTTAGAATATAATTTGAAAAAAATATCTCTCTCTCTCTCTCTCTCTCTCTCTCTCTCTCTCTCTCTCTCTCTCTCTCTCTCTCATCATCATCATCATCATCACGCTTTGGAGATTACTCTCACTGGCTGCCTTGTCCTACGAGTCCCCAGGGCATTACAGGGTACAAACTGGAGTTCAGTTCGTGGACTTTGGCAGAGATACAGAATAAAATACAGGGTACGAATGAAATACAAGATGCAGAATGACACACAGGACACAAAATGAAATACAGGGTGCGATGCATAACTAATTACTGCTTGCAAAATGAAATGTATTTTAAAAAGAAGCCAAATGAAATCAAATGAAACTCGCGGAGCTTAGCAGCAGAGATATAGAATAAAATTCAGGGTACAAAATGAAATGCAGGATATGGATTGTAAGAAGTGTTTGAAAAATGAAATGTATTTTAAAGAAGAAACCAAATAAAATAATGACTTGGCACGAGAAGCAAAGGACGAAATAAAATAAAAAGTAAATAAAAAATGACAATAATATGATACCCATTTGATCACGTACCCATCAACACGGATTGACGATGCGTCATCTAATTCTCGTCGTTTTAGCATGCGGTGCACTGTAGGCATTGCTTAAGGTTCTTCGCAGCGTCCCTTCCTAAGGCCTCTAGCTGCAACCCCTTTCATTCCTTTTACTGTGCCTCCGTTCATATTCTCTTCCTTTTCATCAGGCTTTTCACCCTCTCTAACGCTGTCAGACCTTTCTACTCTTAATTTTCCCTTTTGAGCGCTGAATGACCTCATCGTCAAAGGTCCCAGCGCTTGGCCTTTGGTCCAAATCCTATATTCTGTTCTAATCTTAGGATATTCCTTCCTGGCACGGAACGACAGGATTAGGATGGATTTAGGATGCACAGAAATGGAGCCTTGGGAGGGAAGGAGTTTGTTTTGGGTATGTGATTTCTTCAGTGACTGTTATTGACGGGTTGGGTTGGGGGCGAACGGGGGCGGGGAGCGAACGCTAACAAAGAAGTGGATGCTTTGACAATTTAGCTGGGCGTTGTATTGGTTTTGATACAGGTCGTTTTATATAAGAGATATATATATATATATATATATATATATATATATATACAAAATATATAGGATATATACAATATGCTGCATATATACATACATACGACTTGTAGTATATATATATATAAAGGACAAAGTCGAAAGGAAAGAGAAACAACTCCATTGTTGCAAGGCCTTCGTGACTTTTGTCATTATTTAGCAGCACATTCATCAAGTTCCATATTCTCGTGATTCAGTTGTAGATATATATATATATATATATATTTTATCATTATTTATATATATATTATATATTCCATATCTATATGATTCAGTTGTAGTATATATTATATATATATATATATATATCATTTATATCTACATTTATATATATACATAAATTATATATTATATATATATATACACACACATAAAGAAAGAGACACAGTAAAAAAATCCACATAAAGAAACAGAACATGAAAGATAAAAAAAAAATTACACACACACATTCGACAAAGCAAAGGAACAGAGAAATATTACATGACATTCGATGCCATCCCCTTTACCTGAGTGTATTACAGGTGTGTGTCTGTGTCTGTGTGTCCGTGCGTGTGTGCGTGTGTTCCACCTGGCGCTTGCTTCCGCGTGTGGCATATATAACCTATTTTATGCACTTCGTGGAAAAACGCCGTGACTGAGATATATATATATATATATATATATATATATATATATATATATATATATATATATATATATATATATATATATTTGTATATTTGTATATATATATGAGTATATAATGTATGTACACACAAAAATATATATATATATATATATATGTGTCAATGACTTGGAAATAAAGTCGAAACCGGCCAGGACCTTATTTTTCACCTGTGTCAATGTGTGATAAATGAATCACGTACAAAATAAGTTATTATAATTATATCTACATAATATATATATACACATACATAAATACATACACATACAGTATATAAATACATATACATACATACAGATTGCGCATAAATACGGGAGAAAATGAATACCATGCCAATTACGTGTCACTTTTGAGATAGAAATATAGCGCTAATTTGGTCTGATAACCCAGGGTCCTGGGTAACCGTGGCACTTATAGATAATGGCTGCGTTGCTCAGAAATCATATTCAGAAGACGAATACGTTAAACGTTAATCCCTGCTTTGGAATACAATCGCGTGATACACACTCTACTGTATTGTAAACGATGGTTTCAGAATACATTTCTGATTGTCACAATTCTCTTTGTTAATTGGTCTTGACGTGCTGTAGAATTTTTAGCATAATGAATTATAATCCCTTGTTATTATTATTATTATTATTATTATTATTATTATTATTATTATTATTATTATTAATTCTGATTGTCGCAATTCCCTTGGTAATTGGTCTTAATGTTCTAGAATTCTCGGCACATTAATTTATACTTCTTCAATATTATTATTATTATTATTATCATTATTATTAATTTATATTATTCAATTATTATTATTATTATTATTATTATTATTATTATTATTATTATTATTATTATTATTTCTGATTGGCACAATTCTCTTTGCAAGTGGACTTAACGTGCTAGAATTCTCGGCACAAAATGTTATTATTATTATTATTATTATTATTATTATTATTATTATTATTATTATTATTATTATTATTATTTTTGACTGTTAATATAATATAATAATAATAATGGTGAAAACACCCACAATGGTGAAACATGTAAAATATATTAAAATATATATTTCTGATCTATATTTACATTGACACTATTGTGGATTTCTTCACCATTTTAGTGACTCATTCTATTGTGAGATTTTTATGAATAATAATAATAATAATAATAATAATAATAATAATAATAATAATAATAATCAAAGAACAATAGATGGAAATAACATCTCACCCATATGCAGGAAGTGCAATATGAAAGACGAGACCATAAACCACATAGCAAGCGAATGTCCGGCGCTTGCACAGAACCGGTACAAAAAGAGGCATGATTCAGTAGCAAAAGCCCTCCACTGGAGCCTGTGCAAGAAACACCAGCTAGCTTGCGGTAATAAGTGGTACGAACACCAACCTGAGGGAGTGATAGAAAACGATCAGGCAAAGATCCTCTGGGACTAGGGTACCAGAACAGATAGGGTGATACGTGCCAATAGACCAGACGTGACGTTGATTTACTAATCAAGAAGAAAGTATCACTCATTGACGTCGCAATTCCAGAGTAGATGAGAAAGAAAGAGAGAAAATTGATAAGTATCAAGACTTGAAAATCGAAATAAGAAGGATATGGGATATGCCAGTGGAAATTGTGTACCCATAATCACAGGAACACTAGGCACGATCCCAAGATCCCTGAAAAGGAATCTGGGAAAACTAGATGCAGAAGTAGCTCCAGGACTCATGCAGA
Source organism: Macrobrachium rosenbergii (assembly GCF_040412425.1). Lineage (NCBI taxonomy): Eukaryota > Metazoa > Arthropoda > Malacostraca > Decapoda > Palaemonidae > Macrobrachium > Macrobrachium rosenbergii. The sequence goes on along the minus strand of NC_089747.1, from coordinate 40,629,501 downwards.
GGAGTGTGCTACTAGAAACAGCGCACATAGTGAGAAAGATGATGGACTCCTAAGGAGGCAGGATGCAACCCGGAACCCCCACACACTATAAAAGCCCCCCAGTCGAACAGGATGACAGTGATAGACAAAAAAAAAAAATTAATAATAATAATAATGTTCATATCATTTAGGGAAACTTACTTGAATTCATTTCTAAAAAATGTATCTCTGCTCATGGAAGTAATTTTCTCATTTTAAGTAGAGTTTCCTGATGTGCTTTCGCCTTGCTAAGTAGAGGGAGGGAGAGAGAGAGAAACTGTATGTGTGCTCCTTTAAAATATACTTGTTCATTCTTCTCCTTTTTTATCCTTTTGCCTTGATATTTAAAATATCTCGGGTGTCTCGTTAATAATAATAATAATAATAATAATAATAATAATAATAATTAATAATAATAATAATAATAATAATAATAATAATTTCTGACGATAATATTTTCCTTTCAGTTTAGTTCTCCCGGTCATCATTATCATTTGCAACAAATTCCTCACTAAGGAAAAAGCTGAACTGCTCTCTCTCTAGCTTTTGCAACTTAGCAGTCAGGTGAGAATGTCCATCTCTCTGAAAATTGTCATCCTGAACCTCTTCTCACAAAATTCGTATTTCGCTTTCGGGATGTCACGAAAATTCTGGATAATCTTGATGGCTGGGGTGGAGAAAATCCTGGTCGTTTCTTCTCTTTGTTTTTTTTTTAAATTTTCTAGTGTTGTCTCCCAAAATTAGTTAGATTCTATTGATTTTTATGTCGACGTAGCATCTTTGCGGATGAGCGCAGGCTTAGCAATACAGTGCCTTTTCCAAAGAGTGGCACATCTGCAGACTGCAGTAACTACAGGCCAACGTCTATTCTCCCTGTGCTCTCCAGAGTTGCTGAAAAACTTATTTCTAAGCCACTGTATAAAATGTGGAATCTAAAGGATTATTTGCTGATAGTCAATATGCAGTTGGTTAGCTGCGATGCGCTTTTAGATATGTCATGCCATTTGCAAGAGAACCTTGATAAGGGTTTTGAGTGTAGAGTAATTCAAATTGACTATATTGCTGGTTTCGATTTAGTAAATCTTAAGCACTCATTTATAAACTTCAGAGTCTTGTAGTGGGTGGATATGTTTTAGGATTGCTTCAGGATTTCCTGACAGGTACACAGCAGCGAGTTGGTGTTGATGGGATCTTTAGTGAACCAAGATCTATTGTGTCTGGGGTTCCACAAGGTAGTGTTCTTAGGCCACTGATATTTTTAATGTAAACAAGTGATATGGTTGTTGGCCTGGAAAACAAGATTGTTTAGTATGCCGATGATGCAACACTTGTGGGTGTAGCAAAGTATTCACTTATAGGAAATAAAGCTGCCCTTAGGTCCAGTCGTCACGTGTTGTGGATTAGTGAGTGGTTCAGTCGGTGGGGTGTGAGACTAAACTCTAGTAAAACGAAAACATTATTGATTAACAGAGATTTATCTCTTTTAGACAGAGTGGTTCGTGGTGGTATATTTCTGTTTCCTAACATTATCTTATGCCTTGGACCACCGACGGATGGTCTCTTGTTTGTCAATTTTCCAAAAGTTTCATTTTAACAGAGATCTTTCACATTTGCAATTGACCCCTGATACCCTTTTCCCGCCGAGAGCCACAAGATTTCCTGAACAGAAGCACCATTGAGCAGCAAATGTGCCTCGCTGTCGAACCTCTCAGTTCCAGAGGTGCTTTATTCCTCACACCGTGGGACTGTGGAACAGTCTCCCAGAGGATGTTGTGCAATTGGAATCTGAAATCTCAGAAGTTCAAGCTGAGGAGCAATTCTCCTTGTATTTAATGATTTGCTTACATTTTTATCTATTTATGAATCAATTGTTAATTTATATTTTCTTTTCTAATAACAGAATTTTCTTTCTGTATTTCCTATTACCTTCTGTTACTTTTTTCAAAGGAACGCCAAATTTCTGGAAGCTTGAATTTCAAGTCAATGGCCCCTGTGGTGGGCTTGTTCCATATGAATAGGGTTCTTCATCTTCTGAATAATAATAATAATAATAATAATAATAATAATAATAATAATAATAATAATAATAATAATGATAATAATAATAATAATCAGACATTTTTACTTCTCATCAGTTCCTACAACAAATTTTGATAATAATAATAATAATAATAATAATAATAATAATAATAATAATAATAATAATAAAACCATGATATGTATATATGTATATGTATATATGGACTCCTAAGGAGGCAGGATGCAACTCAAACCCCACACTATAAAAACCACACAGATGACTGATAGACAAAAAAAAAAAAAAAATTAAAATAAAAAAAAAATTAAAATAAAATAAAATCATTATCATTACCGAGACATTTCACTTCCTCCTCATTTCCTTCGCCATGCGTCACTGACCTCATAGATCTGAAACACAAAAAATTCAAGGTACACATACTTTGTTCACGATTGCATTCCTTATCTTTATTGCAGCCCCATAAAAAAAAAATACCCCACCGTCATTCACGACTGCAAAGCCTTTTCCTGGTAAAAGTACATTCATCGATTGTCTACAGAGGTCACCCCCAAACCCCCCACCCAACTCCCCCCTTCCTCTTTCTCTTTCCCTCCCTTATGAAGAGATAACAAAGTTGGTAAGTTCGGACGCGTTTGGTGTTATCGTGTAGAACGCCTTTTATTCCGGTTTTTCGTGACCGGGGGCGTTCTCTTCGCTGTTTCGTATGACAGGAAGTGGGTGGTGGTTTTTCTGTTTTGTTTGTTGTTCTCTCTCTCTCTCTCTCTCTCTCTCTCTCTCTCTCTCTCTCTCTCTCAAAGTTTACATATATAATTTTTGTAAGTGCTTCCTCCCCAGTGGGATTCGAACCTCCGACTGGTTCAGAAGCAACGACATACAGCGACTTCTTTCAAATCTTCTCGTTTAGCAATTTAATTTAAATTAATTTTTTTTTCCTTTTTTCCACAATATCTTCCAAAAATGTTTAAACAAGCTTTGTAGCTTCCAGGTCCCGAATAGAAGTAAGGAGCGAGTAAAGTGGTCTACCAGTCAATATTTTTATTATTATTATTATTATTATTATTATTATTATTATTATTATTATTAAGAAGAAGAAGATGAACCCTATTCTTATGGAACAAGCCCACCAAAGGGGCCATTAACTTGAAATTCAAACTTCCAAAAAGAAATTATTATTATTATTATTATTATTATTATTATTATTATTTATTATTATTATTATTCAGAAGACGAACCCTATTCATATGGAACAAGCCCATCACAGGGGCCACTGACTTGAAATTCAAGCTTCCAAAGAATATTAAGCTGTTCATTAGGAAGGAGTAAGAGACGGCAAAGGGAAATACAGAAAGAAGAGATCTCACATATTGAAAAAAATAATTAATAAATTAATAAATAAATAAAAATGTATTAAAATGCAAGGAGAACAGCATTAGGGTAGCAATGCATCACATCTTCGCTTGAACTTCTGAAGAAGTTCCAATTGTAAGACATCCTCAGAAGAAGGGAGGCTGTCCCACAGTCCTCCAACGGTGTGAGGAGGAATAAAGGACCTCTGGAACTTTTGGAGAAGTTCGACAGCGAGGCAAAACGTTTATTCCATATTGGTGCTTCTGCTGTTCAGTGAATTTGCTCTCTCTCTCTCTCTCTCTCTCTCTCTCTCTCTCTCTCTCTCTCTCTCTCTCTCTCTCTCGGCAGGAAAATGGGACCAGAGATCAAGTGAGAAAAGTGACTGTTATTAATAAACGTCTTGATTTTCAGCGATAAGCTTTGGAGCTGTGATAAAGCGCTCTGACCTTCTCGAATGTTTGCTCAAATATGCGATATCAGTTTTAGCTTGAGTGCGACGATCAGCAGCGAACCATTATTATATACACGATACAAACACACCCATTCACACACTGCCCACACTCAACCACTCACTCTCTTATTCTGATTGACATCTGACGTCTGATTTGGCGTAATATGACGCAATGCACTCATACTGGTCAGCTGGTATAGTGGTTAGCGTCGTGGCGTGCCACTCAGATGTCGCGCTGGGTTCGCGTCTCTCGCAGGGCGATGAATAATCACTGGCTCTGTATCACGATCAGTCACTGCCGCAGTGTTGAGGGGGTCTGCTGCGGTGGGAGGTTGAAACCAACATTCTTTGGAGGCTTGAATTTCAAGTCAGTGGCCCCATTGATATGCTTGTTTCATTGAATGGGGTTCATCTTGAAATAATAATAATAATAATAATAATAATAATAATAATAATAATAATAATAATAATAATACTGATTCCTGGTACCAGTGGGGTCTGGCGTACATTGCTGGTCACCACACCAAGCACTGACCAAACATGTTGCCGTTTTTTCCACCCACCTAAGGAATAGCGAGCATCTTACTGCCATCATTGCTTTCCTGTTATGCTTCTACAAACAGTCGACGCAAAAAAATATTTCTAAGTCTGGATGTTGTATAAAAAAGAATTTAGTTCTAAGGCCTTTTTCCAATGGCAATAATTACCAAAAATTACCAGATGTAACGACAAATTAGTGAATAAATGCGTTTCTCTTATAAAATTTAACGTAGGAAAAATGTCTGCAAACTTGTTAGTCGTTTAAATCTTGATTAGCTTGCTATGCATGTATCCTATTGTTAATTAGCTTGCTTCCTAAATCCTATGTATTCTATTGTTGATTAGCTTACTTCCAAAATCCTATGTCTCCTTTTATTATTTAGCTTCCGAAATCCTATGAATCCTACTGCTAATCAGCTTACTTCCAAAATCCTATGTGTGCTTTTATTATTTGGCTTCCGAAATCCTATGTATCCTACTGCTAATTAGCTTACTTCCAAAATCCTATGTGTGCTTTTATTATTTGGCTTCCGAAATCCTATGTACCCTATTGTTAATTAGCTTACTTTCGAAATCCTATGTATCCTACTGTTGATTAGCTTACTTCCAGAATCCTATGTATCCTTTTATTATTTAGCCTCCGAAATCCTACGTATCCTATTGTTAATTAGCTTACTTCCAAAATCCTATGTATCCTATTGTTAATTAGCTTACTTTCAAAATCCTATGTATCCTACTGTTGATTAGCTTACTTCCATAATCCTATGCATCCACTACGTCTTTGGACTAAAATTCTAGATAAGAATGTGATTGTATTTCCAGGTATATTTATCTCCACAGCATTAAAAGATCACACGGCGTATATCCCTGATATTATCATATACCTATGATCCACCTTTTTTAAATATCAACGAATATGAAGACATCATGAGTATGATAATTAAATATGTCATACAGAGATAAGAAGCCAGTTTTGAAAACGATCAATATTTTCATGCGTTTTTTCTTTTGCCAGGAGATGTAATTTTTTTTTGCATCATTATTTATCTAAGATCCCGTTGCAACAGCAATACAGGAATGTGTAGAAATATGTAGAAATATGCATAAATTTGTGTTTTATCTTATTGCATATTTCAAATCGCGTCAAACAAATTTTAAGTGATATAGAAGCTATGTATGATCGCTGGGTATGGAAAGGTATGACTGGATAAAAGAAAATTATGAATATTGTGCAAATATGTAAAACCTTTTGGATTACGCGATTTTAACTCCGCTCTTTTTTTTTTTTTTCAAGGGCTATTTTTCGTTTTTGGGACACAGGCCAACAGTGCAGTGCCAAATGCAGTTTTCTGGATGGATTTAATGCTCTCACAAAACATGAGAGGCTACTTTTAGTTTTCTGTAAAAGAAAAGTATTGAGATGTCTGTCCGTCCGCACTTTTTCTGTCCGCCCTCACGTCTTAAAAACTGCTGAGGCTAGAGGGCTGCAAATTGGTATGTGGATCATCCACCCTCCAATCATCAAACATACCAAATTGCAGCCCTCTAGTCTCAGTAGTTTTTATTTTATTTCAGGTTAAAGCTAGCCATAATCGTGCTTCTGGCAACGATATAGGATAGTCCACCACCAGGCCGTGGTTAAAGTTTCATGGGCCGCGGCTCATACAGCATCATGCAGAGACCACAGAAAGATAGGTCTATTTTCGTTGACTTTGATTATATGCTGTAACGGCTGTACAGAAAACTCGATTGCGCCGAAGAAACTTCGGCGCATTTTTTTTTTTTTATTTCAAATTCAACTCATCTGACGCAGCCATAACTTTTTAATGGTATTTGTGATAAACAATTTTCAAACAAGTTCCTGATTTTTTCACAATTTCTCCTACGACCAATGTTTTTTATCCTTTATTCCCATTATTCAATAATAATAATAATAATAATAATAATAATAATAATAATAATAATAATATATATATATATATATATATATATATATATATATATATATATATGTATATATATATACATGTATATATATAAATATAGATACATATATATATATATATATATATATATATATATATATAATATATATATATATATAAATATATATATATACATATAAATACATATATATATATATATACATATATATACATATATACATACATACATACCCGCATTATTAGGCCGAAGAAAGTTACTAATTTGCTTATTTAAAGGAAATTCTGCTCTTAGTAGCAATGATAATGATAGCATGCTGATAACAGTAATTCTAGTAACTATGATTATTATTATTATTACCATTATTATTATAGTTATTATCATTGTCATAATGATTATGATAATGGAGCTTATCTGCTTAGGGGTTTGAGATCCTCATTAATCAAAATGAGATTTCATTAACCAGACGTAGGCTTCCATCTCTTTAATGAGACTGTTTTATTTTAATTAACAGACAATGGAAATCTCGTCTGGTAACAGAATGCGGCCGACAGATAGCGATAATTCCTTTACTTGTCAGAATTACTTTTAAGCCATTGTTAATCCGTCCACTCCGCTCTCAAAGTATGTATGTATGTATGTATGTATGTATGTATGAATGCATGTATGTATGTATGTATATACTTCCTCACCTACAAATGAATTAGGTACTTGGTAGTATTTAATATATCTATCTATCTGTCTATCTATCTATCTATCTTATATATATAATTATATATGTATATATAATTTACATGTATATGCATATACATATAAATATATACAGAAATATAAATATAAATATATATATACGTACTTAATTTGCGTGTATGCTTATATAAACAGAGAGAGAGAGAGAGAGAGAGAGAGAGAGAGAGAGAGAGAGAGAGAGATGGGGAAAGGAGTGAAGTTTAATAATCACCCTGATGTCGTAGGTAAACACCGTGAAAATAATTCCCCCGATTGACATTAGCGCCGAGTATAGGTAAGGGGAGGGGGCAGGAGGGGGAGAGAGAGAGAGAGAGAGAGAGAGAGAGAGAGAGAGAGAGAGAGAGAGAGAGAGAGAGAGAGGGTTCCAGTGTACTCAATCGATGAAGGGTCCTGTGCCGAGCCTTTGAACTTGAATAATTCCCCTCACAAATTCCCCAAAAATTCCTCTTTCCCCTTGATGGTCAAGCCGAGCCTTTGGCTCGGATAATTCCCCACGAATTCCCCACAAATTTTGACTTTGATTATTCCCCACAAATTTTGACGATGATAATTCCCCCACGAACTCCAAACAAATTCTGACTTGGACAATCCTGCCGCGAATTCCCCACAAATTTTTACATTGATAATTCCCCCACGGATTCCCCACAAATTCCTCTTTCACATTGATGGTCTGCCAACGTTTGGCTCGGATAATTCCCCCACATATTCTAATATGAATAATTCCCCGCACATTTTGACTTTGATAATTACCCACGAATTCCCCACAAATTTTGACTTTGATAGTTCTCCACAAATTTTTACTTGGATAATTCCTCCCGCGAATTCCCCGCAAATCTTGACTTGGATAATTTTCCCCACGAATTCCCTACAAATCTTGATTTGGATAATTCCCCACAAATTTTGACTTGGATAATCCCCCACGAATTTCCCACAAATTTTGACTCGGATAATTCCGCCCCCGAATTCCCCACAAATTCTCTCTCCCCTTGATGGTCTGCCAAGCCTCTGACTGGGATAATCCCCCTGAAATATTCACCAAATTCCAGTCTTTTCCCTCACCTGGGCTTCCCACTGAATTCCCCAAGTATTCCCCATGAATTCTTTACAAATTTACAGGTAGAGATTTATAAATTCTCCAGGTACCATCCATTCAAATCCATATGGATCGTTTAGGAATTCGCCCAGAAATTCTCCAATAATTTTCCCCAAGTCTCTCTCTCTCTCTCTCTCTCTCTCTCTCTCTCTCTCTCTCTCTCTCTCTCTCTCTCTCTCGTAAAGAAATATATATATACACACATGAAGTTTATTTTCAATCTTTTCTAACAAAGTCGTAGGGATGAAATCTCTCTCTCTCTCTCTCTCTCTCTCTCTCTCTCTCTCTCTCTCTCTCTCTCTCTCTCTCTCTCTCTCTCTCTCTCTCTCTCTCCCCTAAAAGCCTGGAGATTGTATGTTCCCCCTTTCTGGGACGTTTTTAAAAACATCCTACTCATCCATTGTCACGGCTCCTTTGATTTAAAAGCTGGCAAGACGGGGGTGGGGGGAGGGATCCCTATCTATCTTGCAAAAGACGTTATCACAGCAGAGTCAGTCTTTGTTTCTCGAAAGTACTGGGAAGTTCAACAACTTTATCATTATCATCTCGAAAAGATGAGAAACGTGTAAAAAAAATGCGCCGAAGTTTCTCCGGCGCAAACTGTTTTTCTGTACAACCACTACAGCGTATAATCAAGGCCACCGAAAATAGATCTATCTTTAGGTAATCTCGCTATAATGCTGTAAGAGCCGTTACCCATGAAACTTAAACCATGGCCCAGTGGTGGCCTGACCTATATCGTTGCCAGACGCACGATTATAGCTAAATTTAACCTTAAATAGAATCAAAACTACTGAGGCTAGAGAGATGCAATCTGGTATGTTTGATGATTGGAGGGTGGATGATCAACATACCAATTTGCCGCCCTCTAGCCTCAGTAGTTTTTAAGATCTGAGGGCGGACAGAAAAAGTGCGGACGGACAGACAAAGCTTTCTTTCACAGAAAACTAAAAATGGATAAAAGCCTGATTATTCTCGCTTTACAATACCAAACTCATTACTATTAAAATATCCGGGAAATCTAGATAATTTCGCTAAGTAAACACAAAAAATCTAGCTCTTAACTCGAAGATAATATCAGTCAAGAATCACATCAACGAAAGCAGTGCATTTATGTCCTATAACTGTTTCCTTCCCTCTTCAATATCATCCTCACCACTTTTAAAATGTCCGGAATATTAAAATAATAATTTCGTTAAGCAAACACAAAAATCTAGTTCTTGCCTTGAAGATAATATAAATAAAGAAAGAGAGCAACGAGAATAACCTATTTATTACAAAACTATTTCCCTCCCTCTACTGCCATAATTGTCCGTTTTCCTGAACACACGACCTAAGAATAAAAATAAAAAAAAAATGAAACTATATCGCCTCTCACCCTCTCTCTTTCTTTTCCTTGCCACTCTCTTTACCTCGCTTTCACCTGTCCAGGGATAGGTGGAAGGGAATATGTTACCAGACCTGTAATAATAACTGGCCTCTTCATCAAGAATAAATTGTCAATCTTAGCTCCAACCTTTCCCATCTGACA
>NC_089747.1:40579789-40609789 GCF_040412425.1 Macrobrachium rosenbergii | reverse complement strand
TAAACAATCACAATCAAAATAATGATGAAAAAGCATCCCAAAATAAAGTTACTTGAGCCATACACTGCTCTACACCATTAATAATAATAATGAAATGAATAATTATACCAAAATAACATCACTTACTAGAACAATACAGACAGCGTAAATAGATAAACAGACATTGCCAATAAACAAACAGGCAGCATAATCAATCAAACAAATGATAAAGCAACAACATGAATCACTAGGGGTAACACCGATAAACACAATCTCAATCTCCGCGGAGATAACACGACAGACCCAGCTGTCAAGAAGGATGAATGCAATCAGACGAACTCCTGTGAAGACACCAAAGCAGCCACCAACTGCTCAACTGGAACAAAGTCATCATCACAGATGAATTACAGGAGAAACGTCGAAACAGCACGTCTGCTGTTATGCAGGAAGATCCACGGAAGGAAGGCTATGATTTAGCTATCCCACCATCCTTCAGCTGATGAGGCCAACAGGTAAGGAATACCTGCTCTTCCAACAAAGACTCCATGTTGCTAAAGCTGCCTGGAACCTGACTCGCTGCTATGCTAAACCCGACTGACTCTGTCTAAAACAAGGCGACAGACGTCAACTCTCCACACCAAAAACAAACACAGGAGGACAGGTAAAACAAGGGAACAATCGAAATAAGATTGCCCCATTAAAACACATATATATATATATATATAAATATATATATATATATACATTTATATATCATATATATATAATATTTATATATTTATATATCATATATATATATAATATATATTATATATATATATATGTGTGTGTGTATGTATATATATATATGTATACATATGTATGTCACACATTACCACAGGTGAAAAATGAAAAATAAGAGTCGGGAGTGTAGGTCCTGACCGGTTTCGACTTTATTTCCAAGCCATTGACGAAGACTGATACATAATATTAGAAGTCACAAATATATATAGTACAGAAACAGTACTGACCAACATACACAGGCGGGTGTCAAGGTAGGAATGGCCTTCAAAACTCATTTGGCTAAAAATCACAATATACTCTCAGGGGACAATACTGATAAACGTACCCGACCATAGGAGACTACAGATCCACACCTGACAGGTGTCAGGGAGGCGGGATTGGAAAACTCATTAGCACTGCTGCCCCCGTACTTTGTTTACAAATATGATAATCTTACTTTCATACATCTCTACTGCCTACCTTAAAATTTAAACATTTAAATATTTCTTTTGATATTAAAGGATCAAGTTTATACATCCCTTGACTGATATTCATATTATGGCTGTAACTTTCTTTTATAAAGAGCTAGATTCAATGATATTCCTTTCCGGCGCGTTATTAGAATGTACAATCCTTGTTGCCCCTTCCCAGTTGATAGTCTGATTGTTTTCTAACTAACTTGTACAAAAATACCATTGTTCCCCTGTGCATATCTCACATTTTGGTGTTAATGTCGCATTTAAGAACAATTAAACAATGAAACAAGTACTTATCAAGAACTCTCCCGAAAATACTAAAGGATGTGTATATAAAATTCCATGCAAGTCTTTGCAACTTTTATATTGGCCAAACAGGTAAAAGTACTTTGAAATATGTTTTGCACAGGGAACAGTGGTATTTTTGTACAAGTTAATTAGAAAACAATCAGTGTAACTTGTTAGAAAACAATCAGTCTATCAACTGGGAAGGAGCAACAAGGATTGTATATTCTAATAACGTACCGGAAAGGAATATCATTGAATCTAGCTCTTTTTAAAAGAAAGTTACAGGCATAATATGAATATCAGTCAAGTTATATATAAACTTGATCCTTTAATATCAAAAGAAATTTGTAAATGTTTAAATTTTTAGGTAGGCCGTAGAGATGTATGAAAATAAGAATATCATATTTGTAAACACAGTACGGGGGCAGCAGTGTTAATGAGTTTTCCAATCCCGCCTCCCTGACGCCTGTCAGTTGTAGATCTGATGTCGCCTACGGTCGGTACGTTTATCAGTATTGTCCCCTGAGAGTATATTGTGATTTTTAGCCAAATGAGTTTTGAAGGCCACTCCTACCTGACACCCGCCTGTCGGTCGATCCGTAGTCGCAAACAGGTGTGTATGTTCGTCAGTACTGTTTCTGTATTATATATATTTGTGACTTGTAATACTCTGTATCTCTCTCTCTCTCTCTCTCTCTCTCTTTGTTAAAAAATATATATACTATATATATATATATTTGTTAAAAAAATATATATATATATATATATATATATATATATATATATATATATATATATATATATATATATATATATATATATATATATATATATATATATATATATATATATATATATATATACATACACACACATATACTTGAGCGTGTGATTTGCTTATGACAAAAGGATTCAGCAAGCACTCACCATACGGAACAACGAACCAAATACATTTGCATAAAAACTAATACACCACAATAAAAAAAAAATGCTCAAATGGCGCCGCAAATCACAATCCCAGCCCCTTAAAACTTACAGGGAAAAAAAAAACCCTGTGAAACATTACGCATCTGAAATATTATTCCCCTATATTTACAGCATCCCGACTTTGAAACAGTGCCTTTTGATGAAATAGGCATCTAATGAGTGCCGCCGAGTGCCACATTTTAATAATTAATTACCCGCCTCCGTGAAAAGCCATTAGGAATGTGGCCTTAATTACGCGCGAGAGATTCGGAATGACGTAAGAGGGAACGTTACAGCGAATAACAGCGGAAGAGAGACAGGCACGGACGAAAAGAGAGATATAACGGAATGGAGGGCTTTTGTTAAGCAGAAAACGCCAAGTTATTCACCGGAAAGAGAGATAGAGAGAGAGAAAGAGAAGAAGAACAAATCTCATTGTCATATTTTATTTATATTAACAGAGAGAGAGAGAGAGAGAATAAATCTGTTCGAGGTATTATTTCTTTTAACAAAGTGAGAGAGAGAGAGAGAGAGAATAAAGAAGAAATCTCATCGTAATATTTTATTTATATTAACAGAGAGGGAGAATGAATCTGTTCGAGGTATTTCTTTTAACAAAGTGAGAGAGAGAGAGAGAGAGAGAGAGAGAGAGAGAGAGAGAGAGAGAGAGAGAGAAAATCGCAATGTTATTTGTATTAACAGATTGAGAGAGAGAGGGAGATAGAAACAAAGTTGTTCGCAATATTATTTCTTTTAACAAAGAGAGAGGGAGTGAGAATCTGTTCCCAATATTATTTAACAGAGAGAGAGAGAGAGAGAGAGAGAGAGAGAGAATGAAAAAGAAATCTCATCGCAATATTTATAATAACAGAGAGAGGGAAAATAAATCTTTTCGCAATATTATTTATTTTAACAAAGAGAGAGAGAGAGAGAGAGAATGAAGAAGACAACTCATCGTAATATTATTTATTTTAAGAGAGAGAGAGAGAGAGAGAGAGAGAGAGAGAGAGAGAGAGAGAGAAAAGAAATCGCATCGGAATATTATTTCTTTTAACAAAGAGTGAGAGAGTGAGGAGACGTCGCTAACAATTACACGCGTGCGAGCACGCGCGAAAAGACAGACAAGTGCATACAAAGGGACACCCACACACAAAGGGGCAGACTCTGTCTCTCTCTCTCTCTCTCTCTCTCTCTCTCAGCGTCTGCATACACTACAGTCGTATAATAATGAAACCTGAACAATGGGGAGAAGGGATCTGCAGATAAGAGAGAGAGAGAGAGAGAGAGCTGAGAGGAAAGGAGGAACAAAGAGCAGAGAGAGAATGCGGGAAGACTGAGAGGAGAAAAAAAAAGAGAGAGGAGAGAGAAAAAGAGAGAGAGAGAGAGCTGAGACCGCTTCTACTTCATTGGAAATAGGAGTATATATATATAGAAAAGAGAGAGAGAGCTTTCATTTTATAGTTTCTCCTGGGTTAAGAACCAACAGAACACCTCTCATAACAATATAACAAATAACACTAAATTTATAACATAATCAATATTTTAGGAGAATATCGCTTACAGCGTACCTTGCAAAGACACACTGCAAACAGTAGTAAGGGCTTTCTGAACCGTCCCTTCTCATGCCCCCCACGTTGCAATGCCTTCTCTATTTTCCTATTCACCACCTCTCTTTTGGCTGTCCAACCTCTTTAACCTCACCTCGTTGCAGTTTTCACCTTTCAAACAGCAACAAATCCCAAAATAATGATGTGAGTCGCTATTTTTTTTTATTTAAGAATAAAAAATATGAATTTGAAAGTCCAAGCGCTGGGTATGAGGTCATTCATATATTGAGAGAAAGAGAGGTTTGAAAGGTGTAACAGGAGAAAGAGAGTTGCATTGTGAATCCACTGTTAGGAAAGAGTTGAGGAAAGTCAGACGGAAGAAAGAGAATATGAACGGAGGTACAGTAAGATGAATGCAAAGATTGGAAGAAACACCCAGAAAAGGAATGAAGGAGGATAAGGAAAATAAGATAAACAGAGAGATTAGAATAATGCAAAAATAACCAGAAAAGCGAATGAAGGAGTATAAGAAGAGGAAGATAAACAGAGAGAGATTAGAATAATACAAAAATAACCAGAAAAGCGAATGAAGGAGTATAAGAAGAGGAAGATAAACAGAGAGAGATTAGAATAACGCAAAAATAACCAGAAAAGCGAATGAAGGAGTATAAGAAGAGGACGATAAACGGAGAGAGACCAGAATAATGCTAAACTACCCAGAAAACGAATGGAAGAGGATAAAGAGAGCAGAATAAACGGAGGATTACAGGCAAGAGGAGAAGAAAAACGAACGAACAGGCGGCGAAAGAAGACGCAGAAGAAAGAAAGAGAGAACAAGAAAGAAACGGGAGAGAAATAAATACTCAGAAACGCTCAGCTTCTCAGAGATTACTCAGAGCAGGCAAGACCATTGTCCAGTGGATCTTCAGAGAACGGGCCACTTAACTGATGGAAGACCAATCAGGAAAAACAAGTAAAAAATCGAGTTTTCTGTACATCGTACAATCAAGGCCACCGAAAATAGATCTAGCTTTCGGTGGTCTCGGTACAATGCTGCATGAGCCGCGGGTTATGAGACTATCCTATACCGTTGCCAGACGCACGATTATGGCTAACTTCAACCGTAAATAAAATAAAAACTACTGCGGCTAGAGGGCTGCAATTTGGTATGTTTGATGACTGGACGGTGGATGATCGACATACCAACTTGCAGCCCTCTAGCCTCAGTAGTTTTTAAGATCTGAGGGAGGACAGAAAAAGTACGGACGGACAGACAAAGCTTGGCACAACAGTTTTCTTTTCAGAAAACCAAAACTAAGAATAACACAAAAGTATAAAGAGAAAACCATCATTCTTATGTCTATTCGCCTTTCATTCGTCTAGTGACTCTTTCTCTATGTCCAATAATTATTCGTCAAAGTAATGTCGCCTTATGAATTCAAATCAGAATTCTCAATTCAAATCGGAATTATCTCTCCGCATCTCATTATTCTTCGATTTGCTTTTTAACCACTCCTTTCTCTCATAATTCTCTACTCTCCTCTTTATCCTAAATTATCACAATATTTCTTGTGCCTTAATTTTCCTTATTCCTCTTTTTTCAGATTTTTTCGTCTCGTATTATTCTTCAATGTGCTTTTTAACCACTCCTTTCTTTCATAATTCTCTATTCACCTTTTTATCCTAAATTATCACAATATTTGCTATACCTTCATTTTCCTTTATTCTTCCTTCCTTTCTGCTTTTTCCACCTTTCTCCGTTTCTCTTGCACTCTTCTAGTTAATTACCGGTCTTCCATTTCTATGTATTTTTATTCTTAAAACAACTACTTTCCTCTCTTCACGTCATCACTCTGGGAACCCTAGCTCATTTCTCTATTGTTTTACTTTTGCAGTTCATTCTTTTGTTTATTAGACTATATTATATATGTCTCTGAGAGAGAGAGAGAGAGAGAGAGAGAAGAGAGAGAGAGAGAGAGAGAGAAACAGTGACCTTTGCATGTTTCATTATCATTGTCAAGACAAGGCATACATTAAGGTATTTATAGAATATAATGTATGCAGGCATGCATTTCCCACATTATATTTGGTAGGCCTGTTATGTGTGTATGTGTATGTATTGTATATGTATATGTATATATATGTATGTATGTATGTATATATATATATATATATATATATATATATATATATATATATATATAAATGGTTGGGGAATATGTTGCTATCCTAATGAACCTCTATTCAACCTCATTGCAGAACAACCCTAAAAGAGTTACATCATTAATTGCACAGAGGAATAAACAAATCATTTGAACGTTAATCTAACTATATATATATATATATATATATATATATATATATATATATATATATATATATATAATAAAATATCCCTACTTGTTATATAACAGCATCTTCGATCCAGTTGAGACAAATGACTCCAGCAGACCTTTATATAAACTCGCCCAAAATAAAATGAGAATCTGTTTCAAAACTGGTATAAATAAAATAAATAAATAAATAAGCCTATTAACGACTTCTTAGAAACCGCACCTAAAACGAAATGGGGTCTCTAGTCCTGGCCACAGGTGACGTAAAATCGTATCTCTCTCTCATTCATTATATATATTTATACCCTTTTCCTATCAAACGCGCGGTTCTCAGAATGATCAATATCAAATGGAAGACTGCAATATCTGCAAAATACAAAACTGAGAAAATAGATATATATTTTGCAGGTACTGCAAATGGGACCCCTAAATATAACATGAAGAATCATTCTGAAACTGCAAAGTACAAATTCTGAAATTTGAAAAATTACTCCCTTGCCTTACTACTGATTCTGCAGAAATTAAATAAACAATGAAGAATCATTCTGAAACTGTAAAAAAGTACCTGAGAAATGGACCTTACTACTGATTCTGCAGATACTGCAAGCAGGACCCCTAAATATAACACTGAAGAATCATTTGAAACTGCAAAAGTACAAAACTGAGAAAATGGCAGATCAACCTCATCATTCTGAAACTGTAAAAATACAAAACTGAAAAAACAGCCTTGCCTTACTACTGATTCTGCAGTGCAAACGGGACCCCTAAATATAACACTGAAGAATCATTCAGGTACTGAGAAAAATACTTAATTCTGCACACAGGGCTAAATAAAGCAATGAAGGCATAAAATACAAATTTGAGAGAAAAAACGTAGCATACCTATCTGCAGATACTGCAATCATGAAGAATCATTCTGAAACTGCAAAAGTACAAAACTAGAAAAATATATACTACTGATTCTGCAGATACTGCAAACGGGATAAATAAAGCAATGAAGAATCATGCAAAAATACAAAACTGAGAAAAATATACTCCTTGCCTTACTACTGATTCTGCAGATATAAACAGGATAAATATAAATGAAGAATCATTCTGAAACTGCAAAAGTACAAAACTTGTTCTTTTCCTAATATAACAGCACAAAACTGAGAAAAATGCAGATCCAGTTCAGCCAAATGACATTCAGCAGACCTTTTTTATAGAAACTGCAAACGGGACCCAAAATAAAATGAGAATCATTCTGAAACTGCAAAAATACAAAATCTGTTTCTGCAGATACTGCAAACGGGAAAATGGTAAAATAAATGATTCTGCAGATACTGCAAACAGGACCCCTAAAGCAATGAAAGAAAAACTGTAAAGATAAACTGTAAAAGTACAAAATAAATAACTGATTCTGCAGATATTAACAGGACTTAAATATAACAGAAGAAACTGCAAAAGTACAAAACTGAGAAAAAACGAAATGGGGTCTCAGGACCCCCTAAATAAAGCAAGTCCTGAAACTGCAAAATACAAAACAGGTGACTGTAAAATCGCACTGAAGAATCATTCTGAAACTCAAAAATACAAAACTCTCTTACTACTGATTTCAGATTCAGGATTAAAGCACTGAAGAATCATTCTGAAACTGCAAAAGTACAAAACAGAAAAACATTATTAGATTTGCAAACAGGACTAAATAAAGCACTTATTTTCAGCCCTTGATTCCAGATATCAAAAGCACTGAAGAATCATTCTGAAACGGTTCTCAGAATGATCAAAAAAGGTAATGCAATGATGCTCATTCAAATGCAAAAAATTCAAAACTGCAAAAATACAAAACTGCCTTACTACTGATTCTGCAGATACTGCAAAAGGACCCCTAAAACTGCAAAAGTACAAAACTGAGAAAAATGGTAGATACAAACAGGACCCCCTTGCATTCTGAAACTGCAAAAATACAAAACTACTGATTCTGCAGATTCTGCAAATGGGACCCCCTAAATAAAGCACTGAAGAATCATTCTGAAACTGCAGTAACTTGTGAAAATTAGTGTTTCACGAGCCCATTCTGAAACTGCAAAAATAGGTGGCATATCCCACTGAAGAACATTTTGCAGATGCTGCAGTTTTCCATTTTAGGGCAGTATTTTCCATGAGGGTACCGTTCTGGTATCTAATATAACGGAAATACACTGAAGAATCAGTTCTTTGCATAATGTACAAAACGGAGTAACCATCTTTTAAATAATATTCTGGAACTGCAAAACAGGAGCCACTTCCACTTGGGATAGCCTTACTACTTTTTAAAATAATCTACTAAAAGTACTGAACAAGGTGCCATTTTCCAGGACAGGGAATCATTCTGAAAACCAAAAGTACAAAACGATAGTTTACAAGAACAGGACAATGAAGAATCATTCTGAAACTTCAACAACGCTAGTCCTGCAAACAGGGGACCCCCTAAATAAAGCACTGAAGAATTTCCTGATACAAAACTGAGAAAAATGGTATATACTCCCTTTCCTTACAATATTCTTCCACCAAAAACAATCATTCTTAAATTAATTATTATTATTATTATCATTCTTTTTTTTGGGTCTATTTTACAGTCATCCTATTGGACTAATTTAACGGGTGTAGGGGCAGTTATTTGGATAATGGGTTGCATCCTGCCATCCTTAGAGTCCATCACCATTTTTCACAGGAAGGCGACCCTACAATAGTTTGAACAGGCTGTGTCTAGTAGCACACTTGAATTTTATTATTATCTTCTGCATGAGTCCTGGAGCATCCTGCATCTAGTCCATTTTCCTCAGATTCCTTTTCAGGGATCTTGGGATCGTGCATCTAGTTATTATTATTATTATTATTATTATTATTATTATTATTATTATTATTATTCAGAAGATGAACCCTATTCATATAGAACAAGCACACCAAAGGGGCCACTGACTTGAAATTCTACCTTCCAAAAAAATATTATGGTGTTCATTCGAAAGAAGTAACAGGAGGTAATGGGAAATACAGAAAGAGATCATTTATGAAAGAAAAACAGATAAAAGTAATCAAATAAGTAAATAAAAATGTAAAATATTAAAATGAAAGTTGAATTGTGTTAAGCCGAGTAATGCATTGCAACTTCGCTTGAACTTCTTCTGAAGTTCCAATTGCTCGACATAGCCCTGGGAGACTGTTAGCTCACAATGTCTCTCTGTTCCACGAAGGGGAACAGTTTTTAAAATAATCCAGGGGAAACACTACCCCACTTTCCCAAAGGGAACATTTCATAAAATACTTTAAGGAACAAGGCCACTCTTCCACACAAAGGGCTGTTCAACAAATCTACGAGACCTTGCTTTCATGTTACGCCAAAGGCTGTTTCCCGAAATAATCTAACGGACCATCACGCCACTTTTAGATAAATACAATCGATGCATAATTTCTTAATTTCAGATATTTACGTCTTCCTTCTAATTCCTCGTTCCTAACCTCTCGCCTTACAGTTCTTTTCAGCGTTTAATGCCTAGGCATTATCAGAATATTATGATATTTAAGATCAAAATGATTTTAACGTCAATAGGCATTCACGATTCTGCGTGTTTTGCATTGCTAAAACGACAAGACGTCTTCAGAGAAATGCGTTTTGTCTTTCATAGAAAACAAGCTGATTAGCAGCTCTTCTAGGGCTGGCCCGAAGGATTAGATTTATTTTACGTGGCTAAGAACCAACTGGTTACCTAGCAACGGGACCTGCAGTTTATTGTGGAATCCGAACCACATTACAACGAGAAACGAATTTCCATCACCAGAAATAAATTTCTCTAATTCTTCATTGGCCGGTCGGAGAATCGAACGCGGGCCCAGCAGAGTGCTAGCCGAGAACAGCCTCTCTTAGCTCTCTTTGTACGTTCAAGTGTTGCCATACACCAGTCAGCTCTTTTATCCGTGGTGAAGGGCGACGCCAAGAATCACAAACTGTTAAGGTATCTGGTTTGCTCACGTCGCTTCTTCGGATAAGCATTTCACTCAAAGAACGCTCGCTGACGACCATGTTTTATTCATGCAGCAAAATTGTTTTCTTTTTTTGTAATCTACATACTTTAGATGGAGAGAGAGAGAGAGAGAGAGAGAGAGAGAGAGAGAGAGAGAGAGAGAGAGAGAGAGAGAGAGAGAGAGAGAGAGGGTGCAATGTTGTTCAAGTTTACTCTTCATGAGAGAGAGAGAGAGAGGGGTAGTGTTGTTTAAGTTTACTCTTCATAAAGAGAGAGAGAGAGAGAGAGAGAGAGAGAGAGAGAGAGAGAGAGAGAGAGGGTGCAAAGTTGTTCAAGTTTACTCTTCATAAAAGAGAGAGAGAGAGAGAGAGAGAGAGAGAGAGAGAGAGAGAGAGAGAGTTAGACTGATGAAGTGAGATTAGCTTTTTGGTAAGAACAAGAGAGAGCCAGGGAGATTATCAATAAGATTCCTTTACCTCATATTAAAAAATTCCTTATCTCTCCTTGACTCTCTCTTGTTCTTACCAAAAAACTACTCTCTCTCTCTCTCTCTCTCTCTCTCTCTCTCTCTCTCTCTCTCTCTCTCTCTCTCTCCTCTGTTCCCTAGATAAGAGGGTCATCTTTATTCTGACAGATTACTGTCCTAGGAATGCCAACGCTATGTCGGTAGGCCATTATCCTAAATATTTACTTAGTGTCTTCGAGACAAGTCAGTTTTTCTGGTGAAAAATTCACGATAGCCTTTAACAAACGCCCATGGTCTTCTCGCTTTCCCTAATACTATTCTTCTTGCATTTTAATACATTTATGTCTATTTATCTATTTGTGAATTTATTTTTTCTTCTTCAATAATAAATGGTATTCTTTCTAATGAACGCCATAATATTCTCTGGAAGCTTGAATTTCAAGTCAATGGCCCCTTAGGTGGGCTTGTTCCATATGAATACGGTTCGTCTACTGAATAATAATAATAATAATAATAATAATAATAATAATAATAATAATAATAATAATAATAATAATCATAAGTTACATCCGCGTTTCTCGCAAACCCCCAGAAAAAGCTATCACGTTTCCCATCTTCTTCTCTCAGTCCCTATTTCCGGATGCCCCTTTTTTGGGCAGAACCCTCCCCCCGAGGACCCTCGCACCTAAAACTTAAACAATTCGCTGATTTACATAACTAACGAATTAACCTGAAAAGGGACAATTCTGATAAGTGGCGCTGCATCTGTGATGAATAAGGCCTCCTCAGTACGGCTTATCCGGAAACGAGGTCACCTATTTTGCAGGGGTCACGGAATTCATATGCATGGGGGGGTCCAGCGTTAAAAAAAGCACCTGTTGTTTATCTTTGAATTGCACTTCGTGTTTGGTACAAAGGTTTTCCATAAGAGCATCTGCTGTGCATTTGCATGCGTAAGCATCTGTCATAACTAAACATAGGTTATGATATTCTCAAGATCGTATGCTTGCTATGAATAATGAATTGTACTTGTATAAACATATAAAATGCCGATTATTTATTTATTCATCACTTGCGGGTACACAAAAGAGAATTTGCAATTTAATTATACAAGATTTCGCTGGCAAGGAAACTAGCAACTTTCAACTGTTATGCATTTAAACAAATTTAGCGGTTGTTAATATCTACAAAATAAATTTCGTAGAAGTGCTTCTTTTGAACACAAATTCTGATATATATATATAATATATATTTGTGTTTGTATAATGTATATATACACATACATAAATATATAATGTATATATACACATACATAAATATATATACATACTGTATATATATATACATATACATATACATAAAATACAAAATCATAATCTCACGAATAAATATTCTGTTAACTATTTACAAAATTATTTCTCAAAATACAGGGACGAAAGTTAATATTCTTGTGACATTTCAAAACGATCGTATCTGATTATTCTCAGGGGTATGTATGCTAAGCATTCAACCTTCCCCAAATATGTGCAAAGGATTTTCTTGTCACAATCGATTGCATGTCAGGAGGCGATGTCAGCCTTATGAGACAAGCTCACGTTTGGGAAACGACTCTTACACTGGAGCATAAAGTAAAGTAACGTATGTTTACATACATGTATGTACATATACATACATACACATACACACACAATATATATATACATATATATATATATATATATATATTATATAGATAGATAGATAGATAGATAGATAGATAGATAGATAGATAGGTAGATAGATATATAGATAGATAATAGTAAGAAAAAATTTAGGGAGAGAGAGAGAGAGAGAGAGAGAGAGAGAGAGAGAGAGAGAGAGAGAGAGAGAGATTTCTTTGAATATGACGCGTACACGAGAAAAAGGAGAAAATGTTGCACCATCTCTCCGTCGCCAGTTGCCACATTATAATTTCTCTTTCTCTCTTTTTTCTTTCTTATTTATTTTGTCTATCTCCTTGTCTCTTTTTACTCATCTTTCCCCATCCGTTTCTCTCACTGCTTCATTTCAATCTCTCTCTGTCTTTCTGTGTGTGTGTGTGTATTCCTTACTCCTCTCCACTCTCTCTCTCTCTCTCTCTCTCTCTCTCTCTCTCTGTATCCCTTACTCCTCTCCACGCTCTCTCTCTCTCTCTCTCTCTCTCTCTCTCTCTCTTTTAGCCCTAACTTTCTCTCTCTTTCTTCTACTCATCACTTTCTTTTTCTCTCTCTCTCTCTCTCTCTCTCTCTCTCTCTCTCTTTTAGCCCTAACTTCTCTCTTTCTCTCTCTTTTCTCTCTCTTTCTTTTTCATCTTTCTTTCTTTCTCTCTCTCTCTCTCTCTCTCTACTCTCTCTCTCTCTCTCTCTCTCTCTCTGCAGACGGGAACCAAGACACTCTAGCTCGAAGAGAGTCCTCGCCCATTGTCCGGACTGTTTCATTAAAAGCGTAAACTGCAGCGAGTCTTTGTGTCAGTATATATGCCAGTCCTTTCTTTAAGTGCGGCAGTTTCTTCGCGTGCATTCTTTCCTTCTTTCTTTCTCTCGGTTCTCGTTCTTATTGAGCGCGCGCGCGCGCTCTTCTCGGTATAACGATGTGTGTTTATATATTCGTTTGATCTTTTCCGTAATCGTTTGTTAGTGTTGTTTAAATGAATGACTGTCGTGAGGTAGTGTTTTATATGTCACAGGGTTTTCTGATATATATATATATATATATATATATATATATATATATATATATATATATATATATATATATATATATATATATATATATATATATATATATATATTATATACCAGAAAAAACCTGTGACTGGTATCTGCCCTCCGAAAAAAAAAATTAGCTGAGAACTTGAATTCTAATACCCTGTCATTTTTCCAAGAGAGTCGCCCCTTTTTTAAAGAATAAAAACAACCATCTTCAATAATTTTCTATCCATTTCTATCCTTTTCATCTACTTACAAATGTGTCTACTACATGCCTCTCACCCCCCCCCCACCAATGTCTTTCCAACAACCGAAAAGCAATCTTTCTTTTTTTCGTCCCACTTCAAGTGATGGGAATCAATCTGTCTGGATCTTGAAAACAAAAGTTGAAAGAAATCTCTTCCTTTGAGGATTTACCTGTTGTTCACTGTGACTTTTGTTTTTTCTTTTTTTTGTTATTATTTCTTTTGTTATAAAGAAATCCCTTTAAGAGCCTATTTATAATTCGTCGATGGGTTGTCAGTTTATAATTTTAATTCCGTAAGTGGCGTGTTCTTATTCAAGGAGTCTGCTGAAGTGTTTGTTGGAAGAATGTTGTTCTGACGAGTGCTTTTGTTGGAAGAGGGTTCAGCTGACTAGTGCTTTTGTTGGAAGTGAGTTCAGCTGACGAGTGGTTTTGTTCGAAGAGGGTTCAGCTGACGAGTGCTTTTGTTGAAAGAGGGTTCAGCCGACGAGTGCTTTTGTTGAAAGAGGGTTCAGCTGATGAGTGCTTTTGTTGAAAGGGAGTTCAGCTGACGAGTGCTTTTGTTGGAAGAGGGTTCAGCTGACGAGTGCTTTTGTTGAAAGAGGGTTCAGCCAACGAGTGCTTTTGTTGAAAGAGGGTTCAGCTGACGAGTGCTTTTGTTGGAAGAGAGTTACCCTGACGAGTGCTTTTGTTGGAAGAGGGTTCAGCTGACGAGTGCTTTTGTTGGAAGAGAGTTACCCTGACGAGTGCTTTTGTTGGAAGAGGGTTCAGCTGACGAGTGCTTTTGTTGGAAGAGGGTTCAGCTGACGAGTGCTGTTGTTAGCAGAGGGTTCAGGTGACGAGCGCTGTTGTTGGAAGAGGGTTCAGCTGACGAGTGCTGTTGTTGGTAGAGAGCTATGCTGACGAGCACTGTTGTTGGCAGAGGGTTCAGTTGTCGAGCGCTGTTCTTGGCAGAGGGTTCAGCTGACGAGTGCTGTTGTTGGTAGAGAGCTATGCTGACGAGCACTGTTGTTGGCAGAGGGTTCAGTTGTCGAGTGCTGTTGTTGGCAGAGAGTTACTGACGAGTTGTTTTTGTTGGAAGAGGTTCAGCTGACGAGTGCTGTTGTTGCAGCAGAGAGTTACGCTGACGAGCTTGTTGTTGGCAGAGGGTTCAGCTGACAGCTGTTGTTGACGAGGGTGCTGTTGTTGGCAGAGTTACTGACGAGTGTTGCTGTTGGCAGAGGGTTCAGCTGACGAGTGCTGTTGTTGGCAGAGTTACTGACGAGTGTTGTTGTTGGCAGAGGGTTCAGCTGACGAGTGCTGTTGTTGGCAGAGTTACTGACGAGTGTTGCTGTTGGCAGAGGGTTCAGCTGACGAGTGCTGTTGTTGGCAGAGTTACTGACGAGTGTTGTTGTTGGCAGAGGGTTCAGCTGACGAGTGCTGTTGTTGGCAGAGTTACTGACGAGTGTTTGTTGGCAGAGGGTTCAGCTGACGAGTGCTGTTGTTGGCAGAGTTACTGACGAGTGTTGTTGTTGGTAGAGGGTTCAGCTGACGAGTGCTGTTGTTGGCAGAGTTACTGACGAGTGTTGTTGTTGGCAGAGGGTTCAGAGTTGAGTGCTGTTGTTGGCAGAGTTACTGACGAGTGTTGTTGTTGGCAGAGGGTTCAGCTGACGAGTGCTGTTGTTGGCAGAGTTACTGACGAGTGTTGTTGTTGGCAGAGGTTTGACGAGTGCTGTTGTTGTTGCAGAGAGTTACGCTGACGAGCTCTGTTCTTGGCAGAGGGTTTGACGAGTGCTGTTGTTGGCAGAGAGAGTTACACTGAAGAGTGCTGTTGTTGGCAGAGAGTTACACTGAAGAGTGCTGTTGTTGGCAGAGAGTTACACTGAAGAGTGCTGTTGTTGGCAGACGAGTTACACTGAAGAGTGCTGTTGTTGGCAGAGCTGACTGTTGCAGAGTTACTGACGAGTGTTGTTGGCAGAGGGTTCAGCTGACGAGTGCTGTTGTTGGCAGAGTTACTGACGAGTGTTGCTGTTGGCAGAGGGTTCAGCTGACGAGTGCTGTTGTTGGCAGAGTTACTGACGAGTGTTGTTGTTGGCAGAGGGTTCAGCTGACGAGTGCTGTTGTTGGCAGAGTTACTGACGAGTGTTGCTGTTGGCAGAGGGTTCAGCTGACGAGTGCTGTTGTTGGCAGAGTTACAGACGAGTGTTGTTGTTGGTAGAGGGTTCAGCTGACGAGTGCTGTTGTTGGCAGAGTTACTGACGAGTGTTGCTGTTGGCAGAGGGTTCAGCTGAGAGTGCTGTTGTTGCAGAGTTAATGACGAGTGTTGCTGTTGGCAGAGGTTCAACTGACGAGTGCTGTTGTTGGCAGAGTTACTGACGAGTGTTGCTGTTGGCAGAGGGTTCAGCTGACGAGTGCTGTTGTTGGCAGAGTTACTGACGAGTGTTGCTGTTGGCAGAGGGTTCAGCTGACGAGTGCTGTTGTTGGCAGAGTTACTGACGAGTGTTGTTGTTGTTGTTGGCAGAGGGTTCAGCTGACGAGTGCTGTTGTTGGCAGAGTTACTGACGAGTGTTGATGTTGGCAGAGGGTTCAGCTGACGAGTGCTGTTGTTGGCAGAGTTACTGACGAGTGTTGTTGTTGTTGGTTCAGCTGACGAGTGCTGTTGTTGGCAGAGTTACTGACGAGTGTTGTTGTTGGCAGAGGGTTCAGCTGACGAGTGCTGTTGTTGGCAGAGTTACTGACGAGTGTTGTTGTTGGCAGAGGTTCAGCTGACGAGTGCTGTTGTTGGCAGAGTTATATGACGAGTGTTGTTGTTGGCAGAGGGTTCAGCTGACGAGTGCTGTTGTTGGCAGAGTGACGAGTGTTGTTGTTGGCAGAGGTTCAGCTGACGAGTGCTGTTGTTGGCAGAGTTACTGACGAGTGTTGCTGTTGGCAGAGGGTTCAGCTGACGAGTGCTGTTGTTGGCAGAGTTACTGACGAGTGTTGTTGTTGGCAGAGGGTTCAGCTGACGAGTGCTGTTGTTGGCAGAGTTACTGACGAGTGTTGCTGTTGGCAGAGGGTTCAGCTGGACGAGTGCTGTTGTTGGCAGAGTTACTGACGAGTGTTGCTGTTGGCAGAGGGTTCAGCTGACGAGTGCTGTTGTTGGCAGAGTTACTGACGAGTGTTGCTGTTGGCAGAGGGTTCAGCTGACGAGTGCTGTTGTTGGCAGAGTTACTGACGAGTGTTGCTGTTGGCAGAGGTTCAGCTGACGAGTGCTGTTGTTGGCAGAGTTACTGACGAGTGTTGTTGTTGGCAGAGGGTTCAGCTGACGAGTGCTGTTGTTGGCAGAGTTACTAACGAGTGTTGCTGTTGGCAGAGGGTTCAGCTGACGAGTGCTGTTGTTGGCAGAGTTACTGACGAGTGTTGTTGTTGGCAGAGGTTCAGCTGACGAGTGCTGTTGTTGGCAGAGTTACTGACGAGTGTTGTTGTTGGCAGAGGGTTCAGCTGAGTGCTGTTGTTGGCAGAGTTACTGACTGTTGTTGGCAGAGGGTTCACCTGACGAGTGCTGTTGTTGGCAGAGTTACTGACGAGTGTTGTTGTTGGCAGAGGGTTCAGCTGACGAGTGCTGTTGTTGGCAGAGTTACTGACGAGTGTTGTTGTTGGCAGAGGGTTCAGCTGACGAGTGCTGTTGTTGGCAGAGTTACTGACGAGTGTTGTTGTTGGCAGAGGGTTCAGCTGACGAGTGCTGTTGTTGGCAGAGAGTTACGCTGACGAGCTCTGTTCTTGGCAGAGGGTTCAGCTGACGAGTGCTGTTGTTGGCAGAGAGTTACTGACGAGTGTTGTTGTTGGTAGAGGGTTCAGCTGACGAGTGCTGTTGTTGGCAGAGTTACTGACGAGTGTTGCTGTTGGCAGAGGGTTCAGCTGACGAGTGCTGTTGTTGGCAGGTTTGACGAGTGTTGTTGTTGGCAGAGGTTCAGCTGACGAGTGCTGTTGTTGGCAGAGTTACTGACGAGTGTTGTTGTTGGCAGAGGGTTCAGCTGACGAGTGCTGTTGTTGGCAGAGAGTTACACTGACGAGCGCTGTTCTTGACAGAGGGTTCAGCTGACGAGTGCTGTTGTTGGCAGAGAGTTAGTGCTGTTCTTGACAGAGGGTTGCTGACGAGTGCTGTTGTTGGCAGAGAGTTACAGCGACGAGCGCTGTTCTTGACAGAGGGTTCAGCTGACGAGTGCTGTTGTTGGCAGAGAGTTACAGCGACGAGCGCTGTTCTTGACAGAGGGTTCAGCTGACGAGTGCTGTTGTTGGCAGAGAGTTACACTGACGAGCGCTGTTCTTGACAGAGGGTTCAGCTGACGAGTGCTGTTGTTGGCAGAGAGTTACACTGACGAGCGCTGTTCTTGACAGAGGGTTCAGCTGACGAGTGCTGTTGTTGGCAGAGAGTTACAGCGACGAGCGCTGTTCTTGACAGAGGGTTCAGCTGACGAGTGCTGTTGTTGGCAGAGAGTTACAGCGACGCAGCGCTGTTCTTGACAGAGGGTTCAGCTGTTGCTGTTGGTTACAGAGAGGGTTCAGCTGACGAGTGCTGTTGTTGGCAGAGAGCGCTGTTCTTGACAGAGGGTTCAGCTGACGAGTGCTGTTGTTGGCAGAGAGTTACAGCGACGAGTGCTGTTCTTGACAGAGGGTTCAGCTGACGAGTGCTGTTGTTGTCAGAGAGTTACAGCGACGAGTGCTGTTCTTGACAGAGGGTTCAGCTGACGAGTGCTGTTGTTGGCAGAGTTACTGACGAGTGTTGTTGTTGGCAGAGGGTTCAGCTGACGAGTGCTGTTGTTGGCAGAGAGTTACGCTGACGAGCTCTGTTCTTGGTAGAGGGTTCAGCTGACGAGTGCTGTTGTTGGCAGAGAGTTACACTGACGAGTGCTGTTGTTGGCAGAGGGTTCAGCTGACGAGTGCTGTTGTTGGCAGAGAGTTACGCTGACGAGTGCTATTGTTGGCAGAGGGTTCAGCTGACGAGCGCTGTTGTTGGCAGAAAGTTACGTTGACGAGTGCTGTTGTTGGCAGAGAGTTACTGACGAGTGTTGTTGTTGGCAGAGAGTTCAGCTGACGAGAGCTGTTGTTGGCAGAGAGTTACACTGACGAGTGCTGTTATTGGCACAGGGTTCAGCTGACGAGTGCTGTTGTTGGCAGAGAGTTATGCTGACGGGTGCTGTTGTTGGCAGAGGGTTCAGCTGACGAGCGCTGTTGTTGGCAGAAAGTTACGTTGACGAGTGGTGTTGTTGGCAGAGAGTTACACTGATGAGCGCTGTTGTTGGCAGAGGATTCAGCTGACGAGTGTTGTTGTTGGCAGAGAGTTACACTGACGAGTGCTGTTGTTGGCAGAGGAGTCAGCTGACGAGTGCTGTTGTTGGCAGAGAGTTACACTGACGAGTGCTGTTGTTGGCAGAGGGTTCTACTGACGAGTGCTGCTGTTGGCAGAGGGTTCAGCTGACGAGCCCTGTTGTTGGCAGAGAGTTATGTTGACGAGAGCTGTTCTTGGCAGAGGGTTCAGCTGACGAGTGCTGTTGTTGGCAGAGAGTTACACTGACGAGTGCTGTTGTTGGCAGAGGGTTCAGCTGACGAGCGCTGTTGTCGGTAGAGAGGTATGCTGACGAATGCTGTTGTTGGCAGAGGGTTCAGCTAACGAGCACTTTTGTTGGCAGAAGGCTCAGCTGACGAGTGCTGTTGTTGGCAGAGAGCTATGCTGACGAGCGCTGTTGTTGGCAGAGGGTTCAGTTGACGAGCGCTGTTGTTGGCAGAGGGTTCAGCTGACGAGCGCTGTTGTTGGCAGAGAGTTCTGCTGACGAGCGCTGTTTTTGGCAGAAGGTGCAGCTGAAGATCGCTCTTGTTGGCAGAGTGTTCAGCTGACTAGCGCTGTTGTTGGCAGAAGGTTCAGCTGAAGATCGCTCTTGTTGGCAGAGTGTTCAGCTGATGAGCGCTGTTGTTGGCAGTGCATAAGGTAAAATTTTGTAACAGAATATTGGGTAAATAATGTTGGGTGACTTTGAGTAAGGTTAGTTTTGTCACCACATGAAAAAAAAAAAACTGCTTGCAAACGCACGAAGGTTTAGCTCAAAGTCCATCAATACAAAAACAAGTTTATACGACTAAAAGCAAAAGCTTGCAAAAGCACGCAACGCCGACAAGCACGTTGCAAGCAGACTGACACGCAAAAACACATCGATTCGGTCGTACTGGTCTGCTGTCGTGGTCACAAGGTGTCATGATAGCAACATGTGCTTCTCTTCAAATTCAGTTGCAATCAAAATTCTTACCACTTATTTTCCTCTTAGACATTTTACTCTTTTTCTCTTTTCTTTTAATCTGGAAAGAGTAGAGTAAATAGAATGTAGAATTCAGGCCAATGGCCGAAAGTGCTGGGACTTATGAGGTCATTCAGCACTGAAACGGAAATTGGCAGTAAAAAGGTTTGAAAGGTGTAACAGCAGGTAAACTTCGCAGTTGCACTTTGGAACAAATGTCAGGAGACGGTTGAGGAAAATAAGATGGAAAACAGAGAATATGAACGGAGGTACAGTAAAGGGAATGAAAGGGGTTATAGCAGCTAGGGGCCTAAGGAAGGGACGCTGCAGAGAACCTTGAGTAATGCCTACAGTGCACCAACTAAAAGTTCACACATATAACCCTGCCTTCTGTGACAGACAGGGGCACGCAACCTCATTCCTCGTGTAAACTATATATAAAAGTTCTCACCTAGAGTAAAATGGAACATGGAGACTACTGGGGGGAAAAGGGACAAGGGTAGGCTCGCAACTTCATATCTTTCGTAAATAAATAAAAATGGAATATTCTCGCTTTTATCCAACAAACCTCTAACAGGAGAGAGAGGACGCGACGGGGGCGCTTGCTACCTCACCCATCGTGTAAATTGTATATAGAAAGGAAAGCCCTTAACTTTCTGGGAACGCACTTTGAAAAGAGTGGCTGAGGATGTATTTCTCGCACCCGCATCCCACGTTAAATGAAAATAACCAGAAAAAACCTACTGATAAAAATGACTGTTAGGCTGCGAGTGAATAAAGGGATTATTCATCTGGACAGAAACCCGAACAGTAATTGGACCCACTTTTGTGTGTTTGTTTGTTAGTTTTGTTTTGCTAGCTGCACGCATCAAACATAAAGAAGGATTATGAAGGCTACTTCTTGCTGCCTTATGACTGTTTGTTTTAGATTGTAAAGTTCAGTGTCGATATTTCTTTAAATTGTTTGATTGTTGTCATATATATTCTGAATGGGATGGAAGCCAGTCTTGAGATTTTCCTAATAATAGGCAAAACTTTCCACGCGACTAACTTTTCTCTAAACACACGAATGATTTAAGCAGAGACCGAAATCGATCATTTATTATTATTATTATTATTATTATTATTATTATTATTATTATTATTATTATTATTATTATTCAGGAGATTAAAATACAAGAATAGTATTAGGGTAGTAATGCACTGCCTCTTCGCCTGAACTTCTGAAGTGCCAATTGCGCGACATCCTCTCGCTTAACAGTCAAATAAGAAGATCAGAGAACGCATACTTCCGCACCCCTCCCTCCCCCCCTTTTACAATCATCCTGAACTCTAAATCGAATAGACCTATCCAAAATAAAATTTTATCGAAATTCGCTGATGCATTCTCGAGCAATCTCACATATGATCTTAGTTCAGCATCGTCGGAAATCTAATTAACACCAAACTTGGCCCACGGTTCACTTCTCGAAGAAATTCCGTCGAAATCATTTGACATAACTTCGAGGATTTTGCAGACGGGCAATTAAGTCTAAATACAAAATCTTCCACCAACTTGGTTGGCAGAGATATCTGAAGAGTGGAATTAGATACACATCTTATGTAACTCGATATTCTTTGTGGCTAATGTGGTAGCCATGTGGGCTTTGGTACTGGAGAACGTCCGTTCAGAGTTTATTCTCCACTGGACAAAAGAGGAAATAAATTCAATAAAGTAATGAATCAAATAAAGATCTTGGAATAGTATTAACTAAAGTTTAAACATTTCTTTTTGCTGAAACAAGCTGAATATATATATATATATATATATATATATATATATATATATATATATATATATATATATATATATATATATATATATATATATATATATATTATACAACTTCTGACTCCCACCAGGACCTAGCCCAGGTCTTTCAAATGAGAGGCCAGGGCATCATCAATCCACCCACACAAGTCAAATGACCTGTGTGGGTGAATTGCTAACGCCCTGGCCTCATATTTGAAGGGACTGGGGTTTGGTCCTGATGTGGGTCAGAAATTTATTTCTGTGAAACACGTTCTCGTGTCATTTCTCTCTATCTCTCTCTCTCTCTCTCTCTCTCTCTCTCTCTCTCTCTCTCTCTCTCTATATATATATATATATATATATATATATATATATATATATATATATATATATATATATTTATATATAATCTATTGTTAGTAGGAGAGATAAGATATCTGGTCATTTGAAATATTTCAATCGCAGCTCAGCCAGACATCTTGCTCAGACTTTTGCAGACACCAGACATTAATGAACTTGCAACAGACCTTTGCGGTCTGGTGTCAAGGGTATGGGTCACGATGAGGCCTGTAAGACAGCGGTGAAAAAAAGGAAAGAAAACTCTTGACGAACAAGTGATAAAGTACAAGTCAATGAAACAAATTCTTCGAGAACAATACAAGAGTAGATTAAATACCCTTCCTTGAAGAATGATTAGATTATTATTATTATTATTATTATTATTATTATTATTATTATTATTATTATTATTATTATTATTATTATTATTACTATTATTATTATTATTCAGAAGATTAACCCTATTCACATGGAACAAGCCTACCAAAGGGGTCATGAACTTGAAATTCAAGCTTCCAAAGAATATATTATTATTATTATTATTATTATTATTATTATTATTATTATTATTATTATTATTCAGAAGATGAAGAACCCTATTCATCTGGAACAAGCCTACCAAAGGGGTCATGAACTTGAAATTCAAGCTTCCAATGAATATATTATTATTATTATTATTATTATTATTATTATTATTATTATTATTATTATTATTATTATTATTCAGAAGATGAAGAACCCTATTCATCTGGAAAAAGCCCACCAAAGGAGCCACTGACTTGAATTCACGCTTCCAAAGAATATGGTTCTTGTTAGGAAGAAGTAAGATGAGTTTCATTAAAGGAAATACAGAGAGAAGAGATCTCACTTATTAAAAAAAGAAAAAAGAAATTAATAAATAGATAAAAATGTATTAAAATGTATGGAGAACCGCATTAGGGAAGTAATGCATAATCCTCTTTCAGAAACGATGAAAGGATAGATTCAAACAGACTTCGTTTCAAGAAACAACGAAGTGTAGGATTAAATACCCTTCCTTTTAGGATAATTATATAACAGGCACAAAGACTTTCATTTAGGAAAATGACCTAGGAATATTACAACATATAAAATATACTTCCTTTCAGAAAACTAACGATAGTTTTTGAAGAAAAATATGAGAAAATAAATTAAAATTCCTTAAAATTACCAATAAGCTTCCATCAAGCAAAACAACGACAGAACGTGACTGGATAGATTGATTGATTGAGTCATGGTTACTAAAACTGGCGCCACACCATCTAGGCATACAGAACTTGATCAAAGATAATTCCCCCCCCCTACCAACATGGCCGATACGTAGGGTTTAGAAACAGGTATAATGCGCTTTCTGCAACACACACAAATAATTAGTGGGGTGGTGGGGTTGAGTGTTTGTGGGTGTGGGGATGTGGGGTTGTGGAGGGCAGAATTACCTTTCCTTTACCTCAATGGCCGCCCCCTGACCTTTCAAGATCCCCAAGACGGTCCGACTAATCGATGGAATGGTTAGGCTGAATAATCTCTTGTTTTGGGTCTACAATATTCCCAGGTGGATTCTCACTAATGCCTGTTCTCTCCCTGGTGCATAATGGGATTTATAGCAGGTCGATTCCGGATCTTCAGTTTTGCAGAAAAAAAAAAAAAAAAAGAAAACAAATTGAGGGATTTGGGAATATTATGTTAAATTTATTTCTGCTTTTGTGATGGAGGTGTTATTTTGATTGCTATTGTTTGAGGAGAATTTAAATGGTAAGAGAGGGATTTTATTGATAGATTTATTTGTATGTTATATATATACACACACACATGTATATATATATATGTGTGTGTGTTTATACTCAACTCTTGTAATCAATTTCAAATTCTTAAATATATATATATATATATATATATATATATATATATATATATATATATATATATATATATATATATATATGTATGTATATATATATGTATGTATGTATGTATATATACACATATATAAAATATGCAGTATACATATTACAAAATACATTCAAAAGTGTGCTAATAACAAATAATAACGATAATAACTTATGAAAATCTCATAATCACACGAGTCACTATAATGGTGAAGATTCCCACAAAGACATAAGCATAAATATATATGTAAATATAAATATACATTCTGTTTTTTAATATATATTTACACTTACATCAACGTAGATTTCTTCACCAATAATAATAATAATAATAATAATAATCATTCCTCTAATCCCTGCGTGCCAAAGTAATATCGTTAAAACATTTTCCGCTCCAGCCTGCTCCAGATTTCTTGTTATTCTCTGTTATGTCCATCAGAAAGTTCCCCACATTACGCACAGTTCTACACGCTACCGACCTGCCAACAGTACGTGTCATGAAGAGATTAAGCAACGTTGAGTTTAATCAATATTTGGTTGGGTAACCACCAAATTCCGGCAGTTCGGTCCAACCATTAATTTTCTCTGTTAGCGAAGTTAGGTAGATCTGGTCAGTATGTGGATGGGTGTTTGGTCAATAAACCCAGTAAGTTTCTTGGTCAGCGAAGTTAGGTAACTATAGATAGCTCTGGTCAGTATTTGGATGGGTATTGGGTAAATAAACCCAATAACTTTCTTGGTCATCGAAGTTAGGTAACGATAGATAGCTCTGGGCAGTATCTGGATGGGTATTTCGTAAATAAACCCAGTAAAATTCTTGGTCAGCGAAGTTATGTAACGATAGATCAGGTCAGTATTTGGATGGGTATCTCTGCTACATAAATTCTGGTAAGGTTTATTGTATAATGACGAAAGCCCTTGCCCTTAGAATTCTGGTTTAAGCGTTAATGAATCACACTGAGCCCCGGAAAGCTCGAGTGTTTGAGAGAGAAAGCGTGTCTTATATTTCTACGTTTTAGTTTTCTGTTAAAGGAAACTACTGAGATGGCTATTTGTCTGTCCGTCCGCACTTTTTTCTGTCCGCCCTCAGATCTTGAAAGCTACTGAGGCTAGAGGGCTGCAAATTGGTATGTTGATCATCCACTCTCCAGTCATCAAGCATACCAAATTGCAGCCCTCTAGCCTCAGTAGTTTTTATTTTATCTAAGGTTGAAGTTACCACAATGGTGCGTCTGACAACGACATAGGACAGGCCACCACAAGGCTGTGGTTAAAGATTCATGGGCCGCGGCTCATACAGCATTATACCGAGACCACCGACAGATAGATCTATTTTCGGTGGCCTTGATTATGAGCTGTAGGTGTCAACAACACAAGCCACCAACGGGCCGTGGCTTAAAGTTTCATGGACCGAGGCTAAGAGTTTCATGGGCGGTGGCTGAGAGTTTCAGACAGTATTACACGCTATACAGAAAACTCAATGGCGCCGAAGAAACTTCGGCGTATTTTTTTACTTGTTTCAGTTAGAATTGACCATAAAACATCCAGTCTTCAAACATAAGCAAGGATAAGCAAGCAACTGAACCCCCAGAAAGCAAAAAGCACAAAAAAGAGATTAAAATGCCTTTCCATCATCGTGCTGCATAGCCGCGGAGCAAGTTCATGCTCCCAGGAAATAAAAAAAAAAAAACTTTATTAAACAAGTAAGACATTCCTCATGTTTTCATCGATCCAGCTACTCACTGAGTTTGTTTTTTTTTTTTTTTTTAGATGTTTTAGTCACGATGTAGAAAGATTTTTTTGTTAGGTTTTCTTTATGTTTTTTTTTTATTATTTTTTTATTGTTCGTCGACTGCCAAGGTTTAGAATTGGCCTGTTCCATGTTTCCTGAATCTTTCGATAAATTTCAAGTTCTTTTACAAGATGGTTTATACGTAGCTTCGTTCTTGAATAAACTCTATTTTCTCTT
Source organism: Macrobrachium rosenbergii (assembly GCF_040412425.1). Lineage (NCBI taxonomy): Eukaryota > Metazoa > Arthropoda > Malacostraca > Decapoda > Palaemonidae > Macrobrachium > Macrobrachium rosenbergii. The sequence goes on along the minus strand of NC_089747.1, from coordinate 40,583,770 downwards.
ACACTCCCCTTAAGGTACCCCACCCCGTCGGCCTCTCCCTTAAGGAAACTGAACAATAATTAGACGAAAATGTGTAAAGAATAAGAAAGCGTGTGCGAATACACATTATATACTATATATATATATATATATATATATATATATATATATATATATGTATATAGTATAGATATATATGTATATAATATATATATATATATATATATATATATATATATATATATATATATATATATATATATATATATATACATACATACATATATATATACTTCATTGACGGGTGGGTACCGTTCTCAGCTAGCACTCTGCTGGCCCCATGTTCGATTCTCCGACCAGCTAATGAAGAATTAGGGGAATTTATTTCTGGTGATAGAAATTCATTTCTCGCTATAAAGTGGTTCGGGTTCCACAATAAGCTGTAGGTCCTGCTCTAGAAAAGCTGTTAACCAGCTCATTGGTCTGGTTAAACTTATATATATATATATATATATATATATATATATATATATATATATATATATATATATATATATATATATATATATATATATTACTAACAGGACCTCATTCAAACTGGATGGCATCTAGTGGAGATATTTATTCAGAAAAAGTTACAAGCTTTCTAGGGCAAACAGTCCTCATTCTCAAGTATCCGTACAATGACCAGACGCGTAGTCCAGCTGTATTTATATCTGTGTGCTGGGTCCTTTAATCCTGTAATTGCCTTCCCCCTCCTGTGTGACCCCCACCCCCCTCGTGACCTTGGCCTTTCTCTGGCCTCATCTTCATTCAGGTGTTCGTTTCCTTGCTACTGTGGAGTGGACGGTTTTTCTTGAGATGCTGTCTTCAAAGCCGTTTCCGGTGTTCCTGCCATTGTGTTGTTGGCGCATGTTATGAAGGCGTTCTCTACAACCAGTCTGGCTGTTTTGTTGGTGTTCCTGTACAGAAAACTCATATTTTCCCAGTCTATTCTGTGATCATTTTCCCAAGTGTTTGGCAACTGCCGACGTCTGATTATAATGCCTTATGTTCTGCAGATGTTGTTTGCTTCGCTCTTTACATGATTTGCCAGTTTCACCATAGTACCCATCTTCACAGTCTAGACACGCTGCCATATATACCCCACCCCCTTAATCTCTCCCTACTCTACCAACCTTTTGTTTCTAACTATTTTATTCCTAACGGTGTTTTTGTAGCTGCCTATCAATTTGAAATTATCTAGCGTCCTGTTGATGGGTGTAATAAAGTAGTTGTCCGGGACTGTAATTATTTTCTTCCCTACCAAATGTTCCTTTTCTATCCTTTCCCTCTCCCCAAAAGAGTTTTTCTTGCCCTGATGTGTGCCCGCTCCCACCAGTACTTAGGGCATGCTAATCTCCTAAAACTCTCCCTCAGGCATTCCATCTCACCATCTAAGAAGTCGGGACTGCAAATCCTATGACCCCTAATGGCCGACCCTGTCGTTACTCCCATTTTTATTTCTTTCCTGTGACTGGAGAACATATGTATGTATGAATTGGTGTGTGTCTCCTTCCTGTAGACCTTGAATTTTAAATTTTCCCCTTCCCTCTTGACCAGTACGTCCAAGAAAGGAATTTCTCCCTCCTTCTCTTCTTCTATTGTGAACTTTGTGTTCATTTAGTTTATTTATGTTTTCTAGGAAGTTGTGTAGATCTTCCCTTTCTCCCTTGTAAATAATCAAGATGTCATCCACGATATTCAAGTTCCCTTTATTTATTTTGCCCACCTCCTCCGTTTCAAGCCATTCCATAAAGATATTAGCTAGGACTGGCGAAAGACTCGAACCCATGGCCACGCCATCTTTTTGTATATAATGGTTTTCGCCCCAATTAAACACATTAACGCTGAGGGACGCTGACAACAATTTTATCAACACGTCATGACCTAAGTCGCATGTATAAACCCCTTCCTCCATATTCTTTTTTGTTGCTTCCATCGTCGTCGTTGGTGAACAGGGAAAATTACATCCAAACTTGCAAATTTACAATCTTTCACGTTGATTTTAGATCATTCATCTATAAATTAAGTATACCTTAGTTTTACCAGACCACTGAGCTGATTAACAGCTCTCCTGGAGAGGGCTGGCCCGAAGGATTAGACTTATTTTACGTGGCTAAGAACCAATTGGTTACTTAGCAACGGGACCTACAGCTTATTGTGGAATTCGAACCACATTATAGCGAGAAATGAATTTCTATCACCAGAAATAAATTCCTCTAACTCTTCATCAGCCGGCCGGGGAATTGAACCCCGGCCCATCGAGTGACAGTCCGCAGCTCTACCGACTCACCCTACGAAGAGCTTGATTCATCTATAAAGTTCTTGATATGTTTCAAATGCCCTTCAGATTATATAGGATTAAAGTACCCAGCACGCAGATGTAAATACAGCTGGACTACGCGTCTGGCCACTGTACGGATACTTGAGAATGAGGACTGTTTGCCCTAGAAAGCTTGTAACTCTTTCTGAATAAATATCTCCACTAGACACCATCCAGTTTGAATGAGGTCCTGTTAGTAATTGCAGTAATGCACAGAACAATTGTGTATGTGATAAAGTTAATATATATATACATATATATATATATATATATATATATATATATATATATATATATATATATATATATATAATATATATATATAATATATACATATAAATGTATATAATACGTACGGGTGTATTATACTATAAACGCTGCCAACTGCACACAACTCTGGAAAAGAGTTCCCAGGGAAATTAATGTTTTCCGGCCATCGGGGTATCATTCCCAACTAAATTCAGAATTCCAGCATTCCACCCAGAATTCCGAAGTAACAAAACAGGGTCGCAAAAACAAAAGGCATTCCTATTAAAACTTCGGATCTTGTGTCAACATTATGTTTTGATTGAATCGAGCTTTTAAATTATCAACAAAAAAAAAAACACGCATACGCCAGTGATTGCATGTTGTTGATGCCTGCTTCGATTTTTTTTTTTAATTTAATGGTCCCCGTGTATTCCGGTATCGGGAAGTTTGATTACAGCGTTTGTTCGTTATTGAGTGGCAAGTGTCTTTGTGTGTGTGTGTGGAATAATTCTTTCATAAAGAAAGTCAGTTGGCATATCATCCACTTTCGCTTGAAGAATGGGAAATTGCAAGAATCAGGGAAAAGAAAAAAAGAAAGTTTAACACAAATCTTGTCAACAAACAGGCTGATACGGCACAAATACATATGTATATGCAAACATACGTAACTGTGTACATATGATACATGCATACCTTTCGCATCGACAGACCTACTGCGTTCACACATTCGCTATTCTGATACGCAGTGAGCATTGGCGTTGTTTTTTAACATAATTATATATACATTCATATATGTATATATATGTGTGTGTGAATATATATGTATATATATAATATATACATATAGATAGATAGATAGATAAGATAGATATCTGTATATATATATATATATATATAATACACACACATGTATATGTACATACATGAATGTATGACTGGAGGAACAACAATGCTGCAGCAACATTGCGGCAAAGAGCAACAACAATGGCACGTGCTACAAGGCCGTAAAGGCCAAGTCAAACAGAGGGTTTCCCGAAACAAAACAAAAAACGTATAGCGCAGTTTGCAAAAGCTATTTGAAAACCGCAGGTTTCTACGATGGCTTAAAGCTTTCAAATAAAACTAAGAGAGGGGGGGGAGGGGATAAAAGAGCATAAAAACCACGCAGTTAAAAGCTGGATGATAAACCTCCCAAAACGTAAAAAAAAAAAACACCTAAAGTTTCATAACGTTTATACCGCTAGAGTCGTACCAGAACAAACGCTAATCGCCCGAATATTTCCATCTAACTTTGTGTCATCCATAAACTCTCTAATTCCACTTTCACTAGAGCAATCTGCGACCTATCCTCTCCATCTGCATGATTCGTTATCTCCAAAATTCCAACC
>NC_089747.1:40572289-40577289 GCF_040412425.1 Macrobrachium rosenbergii | reverse complement strand
AGAGGAGGAGGAGGAGGGGGAGGAGGAGGAAATAAAAGTGCATTAAGAGTCATTCTGCCTCGTCTCTCCATCGACTTTCATCCATATTAGCGCATGAAAGTGGCCTGGATAAGATTATTTCATAAACTGACGTCGACCAGACCAGGACAAGATGGAACCCCCAAAACTTCCTGGAATTTTGGTCACTGAGCTTTGGAATTTTCTCCCTGACTTTGGCTTCCCTGATTCACTTTATCTAATTATGGGGAATAAAAGTCACTTTATATAATTATGTGGGAATAAAAGTCACTTTATTTAATTATGTGGGAATAAAAGTCACTTTTTATGTGGGAATAAAAATCACTTTTTATATGTGGGAATAAAAGTCACTTTATATGTGGGAATAAAAGTCACTTTATATGTGGGAATAAAAGTCACTTTACATAAATATGTCGGAATGAAAGGGCCACTTTATTATATTTATGTGGGAATAAAAGTCACTTTATATAAATATGTCGGAATAAAAGGGCCATTTTTATATTTATGTGGCAATCAAAGAAACACTTTATATATCTATGTGGAAACTAAAGAGTTACTTTACATATTTATGTGGAAATTAAATTCATTCTATATATTAATGTGGAAATAAAAGTCACTATGCAAATTAATGTGGAAATAAAAGTCGCTCTACATATTAATGTGAAAATTAAAGAATATATATATATATATATATATATATATATATATATATATATATATATATATATATATATATATATATATATATAATGTCATCAAAACCCACTCATCAATCATGATGACACATGACATTTGACAACTTATAATACGTAGCCCACATCAGTTCAATAAGCAAATTTACAAAAAAAAAAAAAAAGGAAACATGCAATGAAATGCACTGACGTAGAAACTAAAAAATAAACAAATATGCATTAGACCTTTCCAGTCTCCAGCAAAATGTGCTTCCGGTACAAGGGAAAACATAAAGTGGATCTCCTTATTCAATCAAAAATAAAAGAAAAATTAATAAGCAAATAAAAATTTGAATCTATTTCCAGAGTTTCAATCCTTCTTATCAAGGGAAAGTCACAGTTTCCGGTATTTTTAAGCATTTTGTTGAGCTGCTGATGAATTATTCATTCTGGTGCTTTAAATATAGGTTTTAGGTTTATTTTTCTCCCCGTTTTCGCCACATGTGCAGACCACATGTTGCAAATGCTGCATTCGAAGTAAAGTTTTCGATCAACGGTTTGGAATTATATTAATTAGTTTAATTTCTTGAGTTTATTTTTTGCCTAATGAAAATGGTCATATTTTTCAAGGACACCACAAAAAAGTAAATCACAAAAAAATAAAAATCATTTCTGAGACTTTGAATTGAACTCATGAGTAGACTACATTTTTCTATGAAAAAAATTAAGCATTTAGCTTTAGTTTTCCTTTAATGAAAACTGCATTACTTCGTTATGCAAGCAAAATATAGTAATAAGTGATAAACTGACAATTACTCAGGATAGCTAATGACCTGGTAGCTAGTAGTTACCAAGTTATTAGGAGAGAAAATTACATAGTAACTATATGAACCGAACTGAATGGAGGTAGTAAATTAGTAATTAAATGGGTGAATAACATAACGGTTATGGAAATAAATTGCACAAATCATTATACATTACATTATCAAGCAACAATACATGATATTGTAATTAATAAAAAATTACCCAGGAAGAGAGCAAATGACTCATGTAATTGGGCTAAATTACCAAGTAATGGGCAGCGAGGTACCGTAATGCCTAGTAAATATGACTGCTAATATATCTCTGTATAACAGAACACGTTTTGTATCTTTATATTTCTTTTTCTGTGTGTAACAACGATAATTTAGTAGTGAAGAACTGTTCGATTACACTTCCCGTCATCCAGCCCGTGGATAGCTCCTCTCAAAACTGCCTCCCACATAAGTATGCAGTATGAAGGTATCATAAAACTAAGGTACACTTAACTTAACTTTAATCATCCGATCTTGGAGACGGTACTTAACGTCTCAAGGGACGGGACTTGACGTCTCGACCCTCTCACGTGTTACCGTGATTTTAACGACATTAGTGAACAAGTAAATAATGCGCCAAAGTTTCTTCGGCGCAATCGAGTTTTTGTACAGCGTATAATGCTGTATGAAATTCTGAGCCGCAGCCCATGAAACTTTCAGCCATGGCCCGCCCGTGGCCTGTGTTGTTGGCACCTATAGCGGTGCCAGACGCACGATCATGGCTAACTTTAAAATTAAATAAAATAAAAACCACTGAGGCTAAAGGGCTGCAATTTGTTATGCTTGATGATTGGAGGGTGGATGATCAATATACCAATTTGCAGCCCTCTAGCCTCACTAGTTTTTAAAATCTGAGGGCGGACAGAAAAAGTGCGGACGGACAGACAAAGCCATCTCATTAATAGTTTTCTTTTACAGAAAACTAAAAAGTTGTTACAATAAATAACGAGTAATTCTTATAAAAAAAAAGGGCGACCTCGTAACTGAAAATCAATTGCTGAGGAATTCTGAGAATAAAATAATTTAGGGATGAAATTCCCTCTCCCATTAGAAAGCAAATTCACATCCAAATAAATGAGCTTACATTACTCGAAATAGAATCTCTCGTAAAATGTGGGGGGGAGAGAAAGGAAGGGGAAGGGAGAAGGGGGAATTAATCCACAGAAAAAAATTCCACCCAAATTCATCTAGACACAACTCACATTCATTTATTGAAAATAAATTCGACACATATTCCCCACTCCTTTATGATACATCTACAACGCTCGCGAAAGGACCGGCATAATTCATGAGGGGAATAAGGTCGAAAATTCTCTGGCCCTCTTCACAATGGCCCCCCCCGGGGGGGGCGGGGGCGGCGGGGGCAAGGCTAGCCTGATAAATAATACATCAGAGTTAGTGGAGTTCCAAGCGGCTTCTTCCCTTTGGACGAGACTTCATTTGCTTCTCTACTTTATTGTCGGGTGCTTGAGTTCGCGAAGTCAGCAAGGCAGTGACGTCAGGTGACGTCAGGTGGATGGATGTTTACGTACCTGCACGTGCAGAACGTTTACGTACCTGAACATATACATTTACGTACCCGCACGTAAAGAATCTTTACGTACCTGCACGTTGAGAATATTTAACGTACCTGTGCGTAGAGAATATTTACGTACGTGCACGTATAGAATAGTTACGTACCTGCACGTACAGTATGTTTACGTACCTGCACGCGGAGAATAAGTATTTATGGATCTGCAGGTACATAATATTTACGTACCTGCACGTAAAGAATATTTACGTGCCTGTGCGGATAAAATATTTACAAACCTGCACGTACGCAGTACTTACGTCCCTACACGCGCACAATATCTACGAACGTGCACGTACAGAATATTGACGTACCTGCGCGTACAGAATATTGACGTACCTGCAAGTGCAGAACATTTACGTACCTGCACGTACAGAATATTGACGTACCTGTCCGTAAAGAATATTTACGTACCTGCACGTACAGATTATTTACATACCTGCACGTACAGATTATTTATGTGCCTGCAAGTTAAGAATATTTACGTACCTGTCCGTACAGAATATTTACGTACCTGTCCGTACAGAATATTTACATACCTGCACGTACAGAATATTGACGTACCTGCAAGCCAAGAATATTTACGTACCTCAACCCCGTTGTATCGCATGATTGCTATTCATTACCAAAGCCTAACTTTTTTTCCTCATTCATCTTCTATATTTAAAACATCTCTCTTCCAACTTTCCTTTCTTTTTCTCTCATCCAATTTTCCTTCCTTTTATTATTTCTTCCAATTTTCCTTTCCTTGTTCCTCTATGGGTGGAAGAAGAGCATTTCGAAAAATGAACACACGGAAAATATGCTGACCTCCATTTTGCAATTCATCTGGGAGCTGGGCACTAAAGTGCGCGCTATGTTTTACCTGGAAATGTTTCGTACATGAATATTTCATGTGTGTGTGTGTGTGTTGGGAAGATGTGTACATTATATATATATATATATATATATATATATATATATATATATATATATATATATATATATATATATATATATATATATATATATATATATATACTTATGTATATAATATACATGTATAACTTATTATATATATTATATATATATATATCTCTATCTACACACCTGTGTAGATACACCATCCATTAACACCTCCGCCAAACTAATTAGATGAAAAGTCATTTGCTCATTCTCAAAAGAAAACGCTATTTGTAGATTCCAAATTTAATGTCGAGTGGGCGTCGGGCTGTCGTCAGTGAAGAGTTTATTTACTTTTTTCTTATTTATTTGTTTATTATTTTTTAAATATTTTTAATAACGTATCGCATCTCCTCTGACCTACTATTTGGCGAAAGATCAGTTGATTCGCGAATGTTCATTCTGAAAAGCTGTTTTTAGACTTTGTTTTTTTTTTTTTTTAAGTTTTGTTTTGTGTTTTTAGCCCTTTTTAGTTTTCTGTAAAAGAAAACTGTTGTGCCGGCTTTGTCTGTCCGTCCGCACTTTTTCTGTCCGCCCCCAGATCTTGAAAACTACTGGGGCTAGAGGGCTGCAAATTGGTATGTTAATCATCCACCCTCCAATCATCAAACATACAAAATTGCAGCCCTCTAGCCTCAGCAGTTTTTATTTTATTCAAGGTTAATTAATGTTAAACAAGGTCGTACGTCTGGCAACGATACAGGAAAGGCCACCATCGTGCCCTGGTTAAAGTTTCATGGGCCGCGGTTCATACAGCATTATACCGAGACCACCGAAAGATAGATCTGTTTTCGGTGGCCTTGATTATACGCTATAGCGGCTGTACAGAAAACTCGATTTCGCTGAAGAAACTTCGGCGCATTTTTTACTTGTTTTTAAACTGTCCGGTCCTCCAAGCTAGTCCTTCGTCTTCTCTCACGCATTTAAATCTCTCTCTCTCTCTCT
>NC_089747.1:40539789-40567289 GCF_040412425.1 Macrobrachium rosenbergii | reverse complement strand
TTTTTGTAGGGGGTAGCATTGCTGTCAGTGCACCTCACGCTGTGCACTGTAGGCATTACTTAAGGTTCGTTACAGCGTCTCTTCCTGAAGTTCCTAGCTGCCGCAACCCCTTTCATTCCTTTTACTGTACCTCCGTTCATATTCTCATTCCTCCATCTTACTTGCCTAAACCCTCTCCTAAAAACTGTTTCATATCGCAACCGCAAAAGATTTTCCTCCTGTTACACCTGTCAGACCTTTCAATCTCAATTTTCCCTTCAGCACTGAATGACCTCATCAACAAAGGTCCCAGCGCTTGGTCTTTGGCCTAAATTCTGCATTCCATTCCATTCCATAGTTTTTTTTTTTCTTATCTTAGAATCAGCCCTTATTACAAGAAACGGCTAATGTTGGAAAAAAAAATTATGAAAACTAATTATGATTTTTTTTTACCTCCGTTGAGAAAACTTATTTTTTTAATTCACTATTTGAAAAAATTCTGGATTCCAACTTGCGCTTATTGGTTAACGTGAGCTTGCATGCAATAAGGGATTGTCCAGTCACACAGATGCTTGGGCATGCATATTCATGAGGGCGTTGGGCCTAGGGCGGTTTCTCTAGATACAGGGCGCGAGTGTGTGTGTGTATGTGTGTGCGTGTGTATTTTATATATGTATATATATATATATATATATATATATATATATATATATATATATATATATACATATATGCATATGTATCTCTATATACTATATACTATATATATATAAATATATAAATAATAAACACTTTTACTGCAAAACCACTCGGCTGAAAAAGTCACAAGAAAAAAGTCACAGGAAAAAAGTCGCAGGGAAAAAAAAGTCGCATTAATATTTCCTAGATGGTGACCGCCGGGGATTTTTAACCCGGCATGTATCCACCTCCGCGGCGTGTTTAGTACAAGCCCCTTGGAGTCGACCGTAAAAACATAAACAAAAGACTGTAAATTAATGTGACTTTTATCCCGTTGACTTTTTTCCTAGCCAAAATTAAGACTTTATTCTGTGACTTTTTTCCCCGTGACTTTATTACCAGCCACCAAGCAAACAAGCACTTAACAATAACCAAAAATAAATCACACACCGGTGGCATAAAACAAAAATTAAATCACACTCCCACACCAAAGGAAAAATACGTACAACATTGCATTCAATACTCACAAAACTACCATTAATAAGACACGGTCACTGATAAAATAAAACACACACGCAGCTTGTAGCCAACAAAACACGCCCACAAACAGGCGAAATAGAACCCTACAAACAGGCGAAGTAGAACCCTACAAACAGAAGTACTGTAGAACCATCTATTATTTTGATAGTACGAGGTTTCAGCGTGCTCTGGAAATCTAAGCTTAGCCTACATTACCCTGTAAAAGCTAAATAATAATAATAATAATAATAATAATAATAATAATAATAATAATAATAATGAAAGCTACTTTATCATCATCACTATCATCGTTCAAAATATCTGTTTTCACGAAATATAAATCTAAATGACGGTTGACATACAACACCAGTTCCCACAGAATTAAATGTCTAGAACCGGGACACAGTTGCTAATTAACGCTTTTTTCTCGCTTTTATCAGAGCGATAAAGGTTTGTGTGTGTGTGTGTGTGAGAGAGAGAGAGAGAGAGAGAGAGAGAGAGAGAGAGAGAGAGAGAGTGTAATTTGTGAAATAAATAATTCAATTATCCGTGTTTTATTTCCCTGTTACCCTCGTCAAGAACGGAAATGGGGAATATGACTCTAAAGCGATATCAGAGTCCGTTCTGCATTTGCGAAGTTACCAACACCTAGCGCTTGTTTTTCGAAGTGAAATGGCGTCTCAGTACTTAAATCCTTAGTAGACTGAAATTACCAACACTACTGAAGTTTATTGATGTCCCAAAAAACAGGAATAATATAATAAAATCAAACATGGAGGGTGTCCAAACGGTAGGCGTATATAAATTCTATAATTGAGTGTCGTGACATGTGGATGATGATGATAAAATGTAAATAATTATAATTCTGTAAAAACATTTTACTCTAAGTTGTTAAAACAAATACTTTTATTTTTCAAATTATTAAGCCTTCCAAAAGATAGGCCTATACATTCTATAACACAATATGATGACAGGTGGACGATGGTGATGATGATAAAATATAAATAATGATACTTCTGTAAAAACATTTTACTCTAAGTGGTTAAAAAAAAATTATTTTTCAAACTATTATGCCTTCCGGAAGATAGGCCTATAAATTCTGCAACTGAATGTGATGACAGGTGGATGATGATGATGGTGATACAATGAAAATGACTGCTTCCGTAAAAACATTTTACTGGAAAAAATCCATTTTAATCTTTAAGACTACATGGCGTGCCTTGCTTATCGGCAAGAAGCAAGTGTTATTCTTCATATATAAGTCTAGGGCCAACATGAGCTTTGAATATCACGGAAGCAATTTATATCAATAATTACAAAAGGTTTCCTAATGTAAAAATATAATAAAAAGCCAACTTTCAAAAGTGAAAGTCAAAAATAGTTGAGCTACGTTTTAAGCAGTTCTACAGAGAGCCATTAACCGTCCTAACAGTTAAATCACAATCGTGAAAAAAACAATATTAATAATAATCTTCGGACAAGAATGCATAGCTGCTATTTCGAATTTAATTTAAAAATAAAGAATAAATGACCTTTTCCTCTCATGTAAAATATAAAATAATAATAAAAGACTCACCGCATCTCAAAATACTAACTTATTAGATTTACTAACTGTCACCGGCGCCAATAATAGTCTAACAGAGCAATCGGGTTTAACAATCGCATTTTATATACTTTCATATCAAAACGTCTCTCTCTCTCTCTCTCTCTCTCTCTCTCTCTCTCTCTCTGTTAAACTTTATATATACACTTATATATAAACATATTCTATACGACAAAATGGCTAGACCAGTGGACTGTGCCACATAGGCCTACAAGCATGAATAGCAACGTATAAATTCTTCTTTGTACTTACCAATTGAAGCTTTCAAGAGAGATCCTTTTATTCCAAGAATCCTAAACGAATGGCAGGATTCGTGTCCATCTCCTCGAAATCCTCTCTACCGAAATATGCGCCGTATCGTCGTCAAATCAGGAAGATTAAAACAGCAAAGTAATGGGCGCATGGGTGTCCCTTCGTCAGGTGGCTCAACCGTCGGGTCCTGGCAGGAGGAGAATCTTCGTCTCGCCGTTTTGCTTTTTACGTCATTTCGCGGGTTTCTCGGTTCGCGGAAACGGTCTATTCCACTTAGGTAATCTTTAAACTAACGATTGCACTCAAGTCCATCGGACGAAAGTCAAGGGGAAATGCACAGAGCACTAAAATACCTCCGAAAACCCCGCCATTTAAACGTTACCTCGGCCGGATGATGACGTCACCGTATTCCTCCGCCGAGCTGGTCGCTAGAGCCTAGACGGTTGACACCTGATTTCTTAAATTAAATTTCTTCAAGTATTCAATTAGTTATATATTTTATAAATACATAATAATCTATTTATATTTTAACTATTTATGTATTAATTTGTTTTATTTTATATTAACTGGTCTTTTATTTGCTCTGTTTCCCAATATCGGTAACTTCTTTCAAATGAGCACCATATTCTTTGGAAGCTCGAATTTCAAGTCACATAGTCCCTACAGGCTTGTTCCATTTGAACAGAGTTTATCTTTGAATAATATATATATATATATATATATATATATATATATATATATATATATATATATATATAATATAACATTTTTCGTGAACTTAGAGGTTTTTATTTTATGTGTGAATTTCTGTTTCTCGGAGTTTCTTAGTCAACGAAGGCTAGCGCTATTGCCCGCTATCTTATTCATAGTTATATTACATGATATTTACTGTTTTAACATAAAACTTTAAGAAACAACAACCATATTTACCATAAACTTGAATACTGTTTGCCAGGCTATGGTAAATAACGACGTCAAATGATCATTCAAAGTAAAATAAAGGATATAGGTCTAGCAATTTCATTTCAAAAGAATTCCTGAGAACTGAGAATTACCACCTTCCGGCGTCACACCCTCTAAGAAAACAAGGCTGTTAATATATATATATATATATATATATATATATATATATATATATATATATATATATATATATAAACTAATAAATAGATAGAACAAGAAATATGTGAAAATATCTCCCGCTCAGCGCTCCGAGAATCTAATTGAAAATAAGACAACGCCATCAAAACTAGGCCAAATATTTGTTCCAAAAAAATTAGCTTACAGCTACTTATCATTAGCATATTCACTGACAGCTTTTCAAAAGTCTGTTTATAATAGCTGAGAAAAATAATCAGAATAATTGGGACAAGTAAAAATAAAAGTCGCTTTTGCAGACATTTCTAAAGCAGTACGAAAATTGTCGACATTTTAAGCTCGAAATGAATATGTCATTTTTAGATTTTATTTTTTTCTGATTCTTTCGTCTGTCACCGAATAGTTTAATGGACAAAATAGACCTAGTCTTAATTTTGATGGCGTTATTAGTTATTAATGAAGCCTGGTGATGGAAATTACATAAATAAATAAATAAATAAATAAATAAATAAATAAGCAATATTCAACAGCCATAGAAAAGCTTGTTTAAATTCCGGTTATAAATCAGCAGATTGGTATAGGCCTAGTTGTCACCCGAACATTGTGGTGGGCCGAAAGGAAATAAAAACCTGAATAGAGAAGTAGAGTTTTTGAGAAGTAGACTAGGCATTACTTACGGTTCTTTTACTGTACCTCCATTCATATTCTCTCTTCCACCTTGCTATCCACCCTCACCTACCACTTGTTTCATAGTGCAGCTGCTTTGAGGATTTCCTCCTGTTACAGCTTTCAAGACTTTCAACTCTCAGTTTTCCTTTCAGCGCTGAATGACCTCATAGGTCCCAGTGATTGGCCTTTGGCCTAATTGTATAGATACCTAGATAAGTAGAGAAATTAATGAATAATTGAATACTTATACGAATAACAAAAAAAAAGGAGTCAATTATGTGTTTTTGTGGAGTCTTCACTCTGGTGAAGGGTAGATCAATAATTACCTTTGACCTTAAGAGAGAGAGAGAGAGAGAGAGAGAGAGAGAGAGAGAGATCTTTAGAAACTTTTTTTGGTTATATATAACGATAATAATAACCTTTATGTTAAAGGGTCTTTGTGGAATAAGAGGCATGTCTGCCTAGAAATAATTTAAAGTATGAAAATAAAAATTACCTGGTTATTACTTAAGCCAGTCTGACATTACCTTCCAAAACCTAGCCCTAATTGTCCTAATATAACCTTACCTCACTTCCTTCAATTTCATTTTGCCTAAGTTAATCTATTCCCTTACTTTACGTAGTCTAACCTTACCTAAACCTCTCTCTTTCGCCTAACTTGGCCTAATTAAGGCAAACCTTCCTTTAAAAGCTTGTTTAGCCTAGCTATCGTTTCCATGCCTAATTTCATTTAATATAAAGTTGTTTAATTTAACCTAAAAAGTTAAGTATACCTTAGTTTAACCAGACCACTGAGCTTAAACCTAGATGACGTATTTAATCTTACTTGTCGTGGTCCAAGCTAACGACATCCATTGAGAAACAAAAATTAATAATTATAAAATGTACTTCAGAAGGGTCGGATAACAACTAGGCCTATGTAAAAAGCTTTACTGAAATGTGATTTCGATTTAATTTCTAATGAACGAAAGGGAAAATATAACTTCATTTACTCCCACTCCAAAGAAAGAGAGTTATACCATTAAAAAAAAAAAACAGAAAACAAATGGAATGGCAGTTTTGCGTTAGCGAAAAATGACGCTAACGAACGCGACCGCTCGATAGATTTGAAATGAGTCTGTCTAGAGAACAATGATAAACTCCCACACACCAAAGTGAGTAGTCTATCAACTTGGCCATTTCGACGGACAATGCAGGTGTCTAAAACCTTCATTATGAAGAAGGAAAAAAAAATAAAGCTGAAAAGGACAGGAAGGTTTTTCATTTCGGACCGTTTTTTTTTTTTTTTTTTTAGTCTAATCGAATACGCTGAGACAGGCTTCGGACGCGTTCAGTTTGTTCGTTCTCACGGGAGTGGTACTTGTGTTTGGTGCAAGGTTTTTTATATATATATTTTTTTTTTAATGTAGAGGTTTTGTTACGAAACTGCCTTTCTAGATGAACTGCTCATAAACAGAAAGTAAAATATGTATGTATGTATAAATATATATATATATAGTATTTTATATATATAAATATATATATATAAACATATATACATATATGTATACATACATATACACATATAAAAACATTTCACAACAACTAATCAACGCAAGCAATAAGACACATATAATTAGTCTCCTGACAACATGAAGCCGGAAAGGAAGAGTTGGGGGCGGGGGGGGGCGACGCTCCGAGTCGATGCTAATTATGTTCACCGAAAATAGCAACAGAGAGAAAAGAAAACTGCTTAACAGACCTTCCTATAAAAGAGCTTCTCAGAAGAGAGAGAGAGAGAGAGAGAGAGAGAGAGAGAGAGAGAGAGAGAGAGAGAGAGACAGAGAGAGAGAGAGAGAGAGAGAGAAGGATATATATATATATATTCATAAGAGTATAATCATTATATAATTTCTTAAGCTTTGTGTTTCATTGACTGATTCATTAACCTTTTTCTTTGCAGAGATGCTGCGAAGGCGTCTGTGATGCAGCATCCCTGGCCTGCTGTATCTGCTGCGATTGCTGTCACTGTGATCTCTGCTGTTTACTCTGTCGGATATGCACCGCTGTTTGAAAAATTCTCGTCTAGAGGGAATTTATTGTTTAGGATTTTCCGTTTGAATGGAAAAGTTCTCGTCTAGAGAGAGTTTATTGACGAGGGTTTTCAGTTTGAATTGAAAAATTCTCGCCTAGAGAGAATTTATTGTCGAGAATTTTCAGTTTGAATTGAAAAATTCTCGTCTAGAGAGAATTTATTGTCGAGAATTTTCGGTTTGAATTGAAAAATTCTCGTCTAAGGAGAATTTATTGTCGAGAATTTTCAGTTTGGACTGAAAAATTCTCATCTAGAGAGAATTTATTGTCGAGAATTTTCACTATGAATTGAAAAATTCTCGTCTAAGAGAGAATTTATTATTCAGAATTTTCAGTCTGAATTGAAAAATTCTCGTCTGAGGAGAATTTATTGTCGAGAATTTTCAGTTTGAACTGAAAAATTCTCGTCTAAAGAAAATTTACTGTCTAGAATTTTCAGTTTGAATTGAAAAATTCTCGTCTAGAGAGAATTCGTTGTCTAGAATTTTCATTTTGAATTGGAAAATTCTCGTCTAGAGAAAATTTATTGTTAGGGTTTTCAGTTTAAATAAACTTTCAAAAGGAATTTTTTGTACTGGAACATATTTCCTGAAGACTTTTTGAAATTTTATTGGTTTAAAAATTCTCACAGAAAACAAACTTGTCAATAAGCTGATGAATCAAATTTCATTTGTTTAACATTTTATTTTACAGAAAATTAACTTCGAAATGAAAAGAAGAATCAAGTTTTATTCGGTTTAAAAATTTGTCAAAGACGACAAACTTTGAAATGAGATGAATATTAAAGTTGTATTTGCTGAAAATTTTTAAAAAAAAACAATTTAAGAAATTAGATTTTTTGTATATGCGGACGCCATTTTGAAGTTCTTACGCTGAAGTAATTTATTTATTAAGTTTTAAAAGAAATTCTCCTGTAATAAAGACAGTACAAGAATTCATTGTCCTGAAATTTTTTTTAATGTGAAACAAACTTTCACCTCATTTTGAAATTTATTGTTGGTAATCATTTCTATCTTATAGAACGATGATGTGAAATTTTATTTTGTAGTTACTTGCTCTCCAAAGTGCTGATCATTAATTGCAAGAATTTTATACTTAAATGACTTTTGAAATAGGACTTTGTGATGGCAATTTGGCGTGCTGTGAACTATTGTTGTTCAGAAGTTTTTCTATGCATTAATAAACCTTAAAACATTGTTTTATGTTGGGTTTTCAGTGCACCATTTAATAGTGTATGGAATAGAACAGAATATAAAATTTAGGACAAAGGAGCTGAAAAGATATTTGAGAGAAAAGGAGGTTTGACAGGTGTAACAGAAGGAAAAACCTCAAAGCTTTTGCACTATGAAACAATTGTTAGAAGAGGCTGGAAAGTAAGGTGGAAGAAAGAGAATATGAATGGAGGTACAGTAAAAGTAATGAAAGGGGTTGCAGCTAGGGGCCTTAGGAAGGGACGCTGCAAAGGACCCTAAGTAATGCTTACAGTGCACCGCGTGAGGTGCACTGACAGCACTAACCTCCTCCGGGATTAATCGTGTACGAAGATTTTATACTGGGGTGAATTACAAAGGAAGATTGGTAAAAAAAATCTTCATTCTACAGGAATGAAGTAAAAGGAATTATACATCAACTGTCAAATATATAAATCAACTTCAAAAACATGAAAAGGTCAAATGTTGACATTTGACCCGTGACCTGGAACAATAAGTCAAGGTTAAACGAAAAAAAATATTGGGGGGAACAGTCCTAAAACTTCGAAGTAGTTTCATCAATAATAATGAAAAATTTTGAAAAATTTTTGACCCCTGGACTAAGTGGTAAATGACCCGTGACCTTGAAAAGTAAGTCAAGGTTAAACGAAAAAAAAATATTGGCAGAAAAAATTCCTAAATCTTTAAAGTAATTTCATCAATATTATGAAAAATTTTTAAAACAGTTTTGACCCCTGAACTAACTGAAAAATGACCCGTGACCTAGAAAAATAGGTCAAAGTTAAACAAAAAGAAATATTGGGGGAAAGAATTTTTAAGTGTTCGAAGTGTATTCTTCTTAATGACACTGAAAAATTCAATAACAAAAAATAGATATATAGAAAGTTTTGACCTCTGAAATAACCGGTGACCTTGAAAATAAAATACACAAAGGTAAAATTGTTTATTATAAAATAGTCAACAACTCCAAAGAACGTGCCTAAAGAGTTTCATCAAAATAACAGATCAATCACTGATATTAGAAAAAAAATCAAAACCTCTGTCAATAATGCTGAATTTGGAGGACTATAGACCTCTCTTATAGTTTCCTCAATGTTAAGACATTGAAACCAAACTCGGAACAAAGGTTTGACATTGACAAAGGAGGCTTAAAGTGCAAACTGCAAAAATAAAAAATGAAATAAATAAAAGAGGAAAGAATTGATGAAAGTTAAAACCACTCACTCTCACACACACGGACTTAAATTAAAGACTAGATTGCGTGATAAAGTGCACTTCTGAATCACAACGAATGTGTGTAGGTGTGTGTGTGTGTGTGTATGTGTGTGTATGTGCGTGTTTCCCTAGCACTTTTGAAGTGAGTCAGCCGCTTTTATGTGAGTGTATCATTCTTCGAAAGTATGCGGGAACTTTGTTTGTGTGTGTGTGTGTGAGTGTGAGAGAGAGAGAGAGAGAGAGAGAGAGAGAGAGAGAGAGAGAGAGAGAGAGAGAGAGAGAGAGAGAGAGAGAGATACCAGGGAACAAACACACAGATATAGGGGAAGAACTAGGGACAAGAGAGAGATATAGAAAGAATATAGATAGATATATATATAGAATATATATATATATATAGAGGAAGAACTAGGAAGATAGAGAGATATAGGGGAAGAACTAGGAGTGAGAGAGAGAGAGGGGCAGACCCTCTTGTTTATTGCTTTCCAAAATCTCATTTGTTCTTTTAGAGAGCAAAGGGAAACTAGGAAGAAAGAGAGAGAGTGAAAACGGTGAGTAGGGAGAAAGAGAGAGAGAAAGGAAGCCTAATTTGATTACCATTGAAAGCCTAGCAAGGAAGAAAGAGAGATACTTCCATTTAAGAATAGGGGGAAGAACTAGAGAGAGAGAGAGAGAGAGACTAGGGAGAGAGAGAGAGAGAGAGAGAAGAGGGAGAAAGAGAGAGAGAGAGAGAGAGAGAGAGGGAGAAAGAAAAAGAGAAGAAGAACTAGGGAGAGAGAGAGAGAGAGAGAGAGAGAGAGAGAAAGAGGAAAAACTAGGGAGAAAGAAAGAGAGAGAGGAAGAACTAGGAAGAGAGAGAGAGAGAGAGAAGTCTCCCATTTTTCAACGGTGGCATGGAAGGAGGAAAAAAAAATCAAGATAAACGAATGGGGGAGACCCACTTGCTCAAGACTTTCGTTCATCAGCCCGGAGGTAGATCTGACTCGGGAAACCAGTGCATGCAAACTTCCTCGCTACTTTATACCCACTTAATTCCATTTTCAGTCTACGGATAAAATGACGAGAAGAGAAGGAAACGGGCAGACCACCTTGCTTTTATTTATTCTTTTGTTTTTTTTTTTTTCTAACCTCTCAAGGTCTTCCGATTCAACAGCAAGAATCCGCTACAAATCTACCGTGGAGTCGCTATGCAATGCGTTACTACCCTGATGATATTCTCCTTGCGTTTTAAGACGTTTTAATCTGTTTATTAATTTTTTTTTTCTTTTTAATAAGTGAGATTTCTTTTTTCTGTTTCTCTTCACCTTCTCTTGCTTCTTCCTAATGAACACCATAATATTCTTCTTGAATTTCAAGTCAGTGGCCCCTTTGGTGGGCTTGTTCGATAAGAGTAGGGTTTATTTTCTGACTAATAATAATAATAATAATATTCTTTGGAAGCCCCTGTGGTGGGCTTGTTCCATATGAATACGGTTCATCTACTGACTAATAATAATAATAATAATAATAATAATAATAATAATAATAATAATAATAATAATAATAATAATAATAATAATAATAATATTCTTTGGAAGCTTGAATTCAAGTCAATGGCTCCTTTGGTGGGCTTGTTCTATATGAATAGGGTTCATCTTCTGAATAATAATAATAATAATAATAATAATAATAAAATTTTTTGGAAGCCTGAATTTCAAGCTAATGACCCCTTTGGTGGTCTTGTTCCATGTGAGTAGGGTTCATCTTCTGAGTAATAATAATAATAATAATAATAATAATAATAATAATAATAATAATAATAATAATAATAATAATAATAATAATATTCTTTGGAAATTTGAATTTCAAGCCAACGACCTCTAGTTCCATTTGAGTAGGGTTCATCTTCTGAATAATAATAATAATAATAATAATAATAATAACAAAAAGTAATAATAATAATAAACAGGTATGCGTGACAAAAGTTCAAAGCATTTGAAACCGAATAAGTCAATAAACGTTTGGAAGGCAGAGTCCGCTAAACAGCTCGCGTGACGCCAAAGGCCTTTTTTCTTTCTAGTTGCATTTGGAGAAACCGAATAAATGACCAGTTAAAACCTGGATAAATATTCTGGGGACACGACCCGCGACGAAAACCTATTCACGATAGTTGACGTAAACCATTGATGGCTCAATGGTTTACGTCAACTCTCTCTCTCTCATCTATCACTTATATAAATTCCCCTTCTCTCCAACGGAGATATATATATATATATATATATATATATATATATATATGATATTTCATATATATATATATATATATATATATATATATATATATATATATATATATAATTATATATATAATATATATATAAATATATATTATATATAATATATATATACGCGCACACATGCACATGCAGAGAGAGAGAGAGAGAGAGAGAGAAAGGGGAACAGGGAATAAATACGGTCAGAACAATTAGACAGCGATAATAGCAAGAAGAATCAGAATATAAACATATAGTGAGGTAGACGATAATGTTTGCAAAAAAAAACATTCCTTTCAGAAAGAACATCGCTTAATTGCTCATTTGTACGTTTCTCCAAATGCATCTAAAAAAAAAAAAAATAAAAGTCCTTTTGCCTCACGCGATCAGTTAAGCGGACACTGCCTTCTGCTCAGAGTTTATTGACTTCTGTACCAAAGCTCTGAGCTTTCGTAGCTTATGTAGCGGACTCTACAGTGAGTTTGTAGCGGAATTCTTGATGTTGAATATGAAGACTTTGAAGGGTAAAAAAAAAAAAAAATTAAATAAAAGCACAGTGACGACTTTGAGAGGTTAAAAAAACAAAATAAAAGCAAAGTGAAGACTGAGGTAGAAAAATATAAAAAAAATACAAACTTGGTGAAAACTTTGAGAGGTAAAAAAAATAAATAGATAAAAGGAAAAAAATAAATAAATAAGGCAAGGTGAAGACTTTCAAAGGTAAAAAAATAAATAGGTAAAAGCAAAAAAAAAAAAAAATATATAAAAGCAAGGTGAAGAACTTCACAGGTAAAAAAAATAAATAGTTAAAAAAAAAAAATATTAATAATAAATAAATAAAAGGAGGGTGAAGACTTTGAGGGTAAAAAGTAAATAAATAAATAAATAAATAAATAAAAGCAAGGTGGTCTGCCCGCTTCTTTCTCTTCCCTGCCAGTCATTTTATCCTTAGAGTGAAAGTGGAATTAAGTTGCTGGAAATTTAAAAAAAGGAAGTTTGTCGCACAGGTTTTCACATAGTCAAGAGTTCCCTCTTGGCGTAAAGAAAGCCTTGAGCAAATGGGTATACCCCATACTTTTATCTCCAGATACATTTAATTTTTTCCTTCTTCCATTTGACCTTTGAAAAATGGAAGAAATCTTTCTCTTTTTCCCCCCTAATTATTTTTTTTATCTTTCTATTTTTTTTTTTATTCTTATAAGCAAATGGGTCTACCCCACGCCTTTGTCTTTCCATATACTTCATTTTTTCCCTCTTTCCATACGACCTTTATAAAATGGGAGACTTCCTCTCTCTCTCTCTCTCTCTCTCTCTCTCTCTCTCTCTCTCTCTCTCTCTCTCTCTCCCTAGTTCTTCCTCTTTCTCTCTCTCTCTCTCTCCCTAGTTCTTTCTCTCTCTCTCTCTCTCCCTAGTTCTCTCTCTCTCTCTCTCTCTCTCTCTCTCTAACTTCTTTTATTTATTTTTTT
Source organism: Macrobrachium rosenbergii (assembly GCF_040412425.1). Classification (NCBI taxonomy): domain Eukaryota; kingdom Metazoa; phylum Arthropoda; class Malacostraca; order Decapoda; family Palaemonidae; genus Macrobrachium; species Macrobrachium rosenbergii. Next base: position 40,554,274 of record NC_089747.1, on the reverse strand, counting down.
TTGAATCATCACTGAATCTTTCAATGACAATTAAATGGGACAAGGCGGGCTGCCCCTCTCACCAGTTTCACAACCCATCTTCATTTCCCTTTTGCGAGCTCAAAGTACAAAGGTAGACTTTGAAAACCAATAAACAAGTGGGTCTGCCCCTGTTTTTCTCTCCCGCTCTACTTCAATTTTTCTTATTTTCCTTCAGTCCTAGACTGGCGTCTCCTTCTTACCCAGCTGAGCGACTGGCTTTATTCTACATCATCACAAGCACAAGATGTTTCATAAGATCCAGGATTATTATTATTATATTATTATTATTATTATTATTTACCATTTTTTTCCTTACTAAATAAAAAAAAACTAGTGAATAAAAATATCAAGATAAAATATTTAAAGAGAATAATAAAATCAATAATAATAATAATAATAATAATAATAATTATTATTATTATTATTATTATTATTATTATTATTATTATTATTATTTATTATTATTATTATTATTTGTTGTTATACCATCTTTTTTCCTGACTAAATAGAGAAAACTAGTGAATAAAAATATCAAAATAAAATATTTAAAGAAAATAATAATAATAATAATAATAATAATAATAATAATAATAATAATAATAATAATAATAATAATAATAATAATAATAATAATAATAATAATAATAAATATTATTATTATCATTACTATTATTAACAACTCAGCAAGAGAATCAAAACATTCATAAAAGCAATGTATTTGATAAAAATATTGCTTTATTGAATGAATAATTGACTTTTTAATAATTTTCAAATTTAAAAACAGCTAAATTTTAAGCAAAAAATAAAAACAGTGAGTGAATTATTTCTCGTAAACTGACTAAGCGATTCAATGTAGCGTTGTATATAATACGACAATACAGTCTTAATACAACAATGCAATTTAATACAACAAAACAGTTTTAATATAACAATACAACTTCCCGACTATAGCTGTAATTTGGGTGCGTGAGTCTAAAAGGTAAAGACCATTGATATGTCGATGTTTCTGTTGATCAATAAGGAATAAAAATAGATATTTCAATGAATGTCTTTCGCCATGACACACCTGAGGTCAAACTGAATGATTTATTATTCGGGTCGTTTGTTAAACTGGTTCATTCCTGCTGTTTGTTATTTGTAATTTATTCCTTGCGTGTTAATTTATAATTAATTCCTCGGGTTTTGTAATTCTTAATATATTCCTCGGGGTTTTGTAATTTGTAATTTATTAATCGTGCTTGTAATTTGTAATTTATTCCTTGTTTGTAATTTGTTAATTTATAATTATTCATTCCTCTGGTCATTTGTAATTTATAATTTATTCCTCGTGCTTGTAATTATAATTTATTCTCCGGGTTTGTCATTTGCAGTTAATTCCTCGCGTGTTAATTTATAATTAATTCCTCGGGTTTTGTAATTTATTCATCGTGTTTGTAATTCCCAAATTACAAACTCGAGGAATAAATTACAAGTGACAAACACGAGGAATAAATTACAAATTACAAATACGATGAATAAATTACAAATTACAAACCCGATGAATAAATCACAAAGGCCAAATCCGAGGAATAAATTACAAATTACGAACGCGATGAATAAATTACGAATTGCAAACACGAGAAATAAATTACAAATTACAAAACCCGAGGAATAAATTACAAATTACAAACCCGAGGAATAAATTACAAATTACAAACACGCTAGGAATAAATTACAAATAACAAACAGTAGGAACAAACCAGTTCAACAAACAACACGGGAAATAAATCATTCAGTTCGACCTCAAGTGTGTCAAGGCGGAAGACGTTTATTGAAAAATCTATTCTTATTCCTTATTGACCAACAGAAACATCGACATACCAATGGTCTTTACCTTTAGACTCACGCACCCAAATTACAGCTTTAATCACTGTACCGGGAAGTTGTATCGTTATATTAAAATTGTATTGTTGTATTAAATTGTATCGTTGTATTAAGCTGTATTGTTCTGTTATAAACAACGCTACACTGAAACACTTCTCCTGTTTACGAGAAATAATTCATTCATATTATATATATATATATATATATATATATATATATATATATATATATATATATATATATATATATATATATATATATATATATATATATATATATATATATATATATATATATATATATATATATATATATATATTATTTTATATTCGGTCCATCATTTGAAAAGAATAAAATAGTCAATGATTAATTCAATAAAGCAATATTTTAAAAATACATTACTTTTATATTGTTTTTATTCTCTTGCTGAGTTGTCCATGATAATAATAATAATAATAATAATAATAATAATAATAATAATAATAATAATAATAATATAATAATAATAATAGTCAGTGATTCATTCAATACAGCAATATTTTTTGAAATACATTGCTTTTATAAATATTTTTATTATCTTTCTGAGTCTCAATAATAATAATAATAATAATAATAATAATAATAATAATAATAATAATAATAATAATAAAATTCAATGATTAATTCAATAAAGCAATATTTTTCCAAATGCATTACTTTCTGAATGTTTTTATTCTCTTGCCGAGTTGTCAATAATAATAATAATAATAATAATAATAATAATAATAAATTAATACTAATTAATTATAATAATAATAACAGTAATAACAATAATACTAAAATTAATAGTAACATAACAATAACAATTACAGTACATTAATAATAATAATAATAATAATAATAATAGTAATATTAAAAAAATAATAATAATAGTAATAATCCGAGAACAAATCCCAAAAAAATGATAAAATGTCGACCTCCTGAACTTTGTACGAGATGTGGGACAGCGAACGTGCGTCACAGATCCCATGAATCGATAAGGAAACAATAGCGCTTCCTCTCAGCCTTAATGAGGAGGGAGAAAACTCTACGGAAGTAGTACGCCAGCTTTCACACGCGCCGTAGGGGAGAGAGAGAGAGAGAGAGAGAGAGAGAGAGAGAGAGAGAGAGAGAGAGAGAGGTAAGGTCCGGAACGCCTATACGTGACCGTAGTAAGGAATGTTGGCGTATATTTTGTTTGGTTGTTATTTTTATTTTTGTCTTTTCAACTAAAATAAGGTTATTTTATATATATATATATATATATATATATATATATATATATATATATAGATAGATAGATATATAAAAGAATTAAGCATAATTCTTTATTTCCAACGTTTCGTAATAACTCGTTATCTCATATTCAAAGAATCTGTTAAATAATGAATAAAACAAAACCAAAAATTGCTCTAAAAATCAATAAAATTAATAAAATACAGCACATATAAAAAAAATCACAAAAACAAAAGTAACAAAACCACTAACCAACCTTATACGATGAAGGCAAAATCAGAATGCATAAATAAACAAGTAAAATTGAGCCGAAGTTTCTTCAGCGCAATCGAGTTTTCTGTACAGCTGCTACAGCGCATAATCAAGGCCACCAAAAATCTATCTATCCGTCGGTGGTCTCGGTATAATGCTGTATGAGCCGCGGCCCATGAATCTTTAACCACAGCCCGGGGTGGCCTGTCCTATGACGCTGCCAGAGGCACGATTATGGCTAACTTTACCCTTAAATAAAATAAAAACTACTGAGGCCAGAGGTCTGCAATTTGGTATGTTTGATGATTGGAGGGTGGATGATCAACATACCAATTTGCAGCCCTTTAGCCTCAGTAGTTTTTAAGATCCGAGGGCGGATGGACAGGCAAAGCCGGCACAATAGTTTTCTTTTACAGAAAACTAATAAAAGGTGAGTGGAGGAGGTCTGGGTACTTAACTGGCAGACCAGTTGTTTTAATAAATAATAATAATGACTCGAGAACAGGCAGCATTATTCGTTTGGCCTACAATACAAAAAATAATTTCCTCCAATATACTTTTTGAAAATTTACTTTGGGTAATTATACTTATATACCAATTTAGAAGTTAATAATGGGTTTGATTTTTTGGTATTTATTTAAAAAGAGAACCAATGATTGGTGGATTTTTAAAAAAAATAATTTTCTGACTAACGGCACCACATAATGTTTACGAACAATTTGTGTAAACCTTTTTCGAAAAGGATTTTCGTGTAAACAAAAGGGAGTTTGTCATAAAAAGTAAATTTCGGTATTGTAGAAGGTTTGTCTTAAAATGTTCAAAAAGAAAGCTAATTTCCTAATGGAGAGATTACCACCACCAGTTCGATGTAATAAAAAAAAAAATACCCTTTGTAACAGAGTAAAATTACAGTCAAATTTACAATTGTAAAAGCACGAATTATAATAACTGGATCCTAAACTGTTAAAAGTCTTCTTTGTAAAAAATATATATTAAATATAATTAAAATTGTATGGTCTTTGTAGTGTGCTTAGATATCTTTGGAAAATATGGCTGACTTTAATAATATATATATATAGAGAGAGAGAGAGAGAGAGAGAGAGAGAGAGAGAGAGAGAGAGAGAGAGAGAGAGAGAGAGAGAGATCTACGCAAGTTGTTGAAATAATTTTAGTTTCGTCTGCCCTTCACAACAATATCTACGCTCGTTTTCTGTTGGTCTTTCCTTATAGAAAACTGTCCTGTTATTGTTATTCTCTCTCTCTCTCTCTCTCTCTCTCTCTCTATTCTCGGTATGTTACTGTTATTCTCCTTTCTCTCTCTCTCTCTCTCTCTCTCTCTCTCTCTCTTTACGATGATACTGTTATTCTCTCTCTCTCTCTCTCTCTACTATGTTATTCTCTCTCTCTCTCTCTCTCTCTCTCTCTCTCTCTCTCTCTCTCAATAACCAATGTGGCTTTCTCACGAAAAGCTGGATTATTCCTTGAATTTTTATTATAACCGAAAATATTCCGAATTTCCGACATTCATAATAATAATAATAATAATAATAATAATAATAATAATAATAATAATAATAATAATAATAATAATAATAATAATTAGGTAAATAGATCATTAAGTGCCTTAATAATGTCTGGATGGGTGTCAATGCTTACAATAAATTTATAAGCAAAAAAAAATGATACAAATCCTCTTAGATGAATATACCGAGTGTTGAGATGTTTCTGAATCTTTTCAAATAAATATAGATCAAATTTTTACTCAGAATCATTTCATTGTATTTTTTATTTTTACATAACAGCATATCATCGTGGAGACATTTTTGTTTGTGAATATATATACAGTATATATATATATATATATATATATATATATATATATATATATATATATATATATATATATATATATATATATATATATATATATATAAATATATATATATATATATATATATATATATATATATATATATGTATATGTATATATATATATATATATATATATATATATATATATATATATATATATATATATATATATATATATAATATTATATGTAGTACAGGTATGGCTGTATGCCTAAGAGAGAGAGAGAGAGAGAGAGAGAGAGAGAGAGAGAGAGAGAGAGAGAGAGAGAGAGAGAGATTATATCATCCGTGTCTCAAGCCTATCTTTCTCATCCGTCACCCACGCTAATTTTTCCCGATGGCTTCATTCAATTCCCTTTATGAAAAATTAATTACTCTATTAAGCCCAAAGTCTTATTGCCGATCCCATAAGAGACATTTGACGTTTCATGTCAATACTGAAAGTGGAACAATCGTGACGTCACGATAATACGATGCCAGTAATTGATGTCATGATCCTAACGTCATAATCACGATGTCCCCAATTTGCTGCCATATTCTGGTTGACTGAGTCATGACGTCACTTTGGTGGCTAGGGATTACGTCATTCTTTGACTGATGACGTCATTCTTTGTTGTAGATATGGTCTTATTTTTATCATCATTTGCTTAATCCTTCAGTTATCCTTTCTGTACTAGACCCATAAGAGGCCTTTCAATGCTAAGTTAAAGTGTGGTTATTTAAATTGTGCCTGTTAGGAATGAAATATATTTTTATAATACTTGTCATCAGGTATTTATGTCTATTAGTATATATATACTGTATATATATATATATATATATATATATATATATATATATATATACATACATATATATATATATATATATATATATATATATATATATATATATATATATATATATATATATATATATATATATATATATATATATATACATAGGCAATTTTAAATTTTGTACATACACAGAAATACACATACGTGATATTCAGTCCGCAGTATAGTTAAAATTCATACGCTGAAATAAATTCGCAAATATACATTATAGACTTCACTTCATTATAACCTAGTGACAATTTCAAAATGACATTTGCACACACAAAAGGAAAAATATCAAATATACATACAAAAAAATTCATGTGAAATGTATAGTAGGATGAGGAATTCATTTAAGATAATTATCGATTACTGCAACCAGAAAAATTTTAAATGAATATGAGTTAATGTTTTAGTATTTTTTCAGGCTTTCGTCACGTCAGTAAGTTCAGTACTATCTCTTCTGAGCCTAATATAAATATAGATCAAGGTCAGGAAAGGTGATGTTCAATCCATTGTCATAACAAAAATAGGATGTGAATTTTGCGTAAAATATATGAAGAAGGAGAGGAAGATTTTGATATATATAAAAAAGAGAGGAAATGGGAAAGATGAAGAAAGCTACAGAATGTTTGTGAAAATATATAAAATAACGTAAAAGTAGATTTGAAAAACGGGAAGGTGAAGTTTGACTTTTAGCAAATCAAAGACTTTAAAAGGAAGTTCGTTTGAAAAACATTACGTAAAAAATGTAAAAACATGAAAATATAAAAAAAAATAAGAAAAAGTAATTTGAAAAAAATATCAGAAAGGTGAAGTTTTACTTGTTGCTAATCAAATGCCCAAAAAAGTGCTGTAGTTGTTTTGAAAAACATTATGAAAAAATATTTTGAAAAAACATGGAAATATATGAAAAAAAAAAAGGTAGATCTGAAACATATATATATACACACATATATATATATATATATATATATATATATATATATATATATATATATATATATATATATATATATATATAGTTAGCTAGTTTGAAAAACATTATAAAAAATTTTTTTGAGAAAACATGAAAATAAAAAAAAAATTAAAAAAGCAGAGTTAAAAAAAAACAGAAAGGTGAAATCTCACTTTTTGCAAATCAAAAGCAAAAGAAAAAGTATAGGTAGTTTGAAAAACATTACGAAAAAATTTGTGAGAAAACATTAATAAAGACAAATTATGAAAATCGAAAAGAATTAGAAAGTTAACGTAATACAGTTTTCCTTCTTTCTGAAATAAAATCGGAAAGATTTGTTACGGATAAAACCAAAAATCCAATAATGGAAAAAAAGTGTTGTACCAAATGTATTGAAGAAAACTAATGAATCCAAAAAAAAAAAACAAATAACCAATACTGATACTTACGGTGGCATTCCTACGGAGCCTGATGTAATACTGTTAGATATAAATCATTGCAAAAGTGTTGCAACTAACATTGCTGAGTTTTGCAACAGCCCTTACGAGTCAGTCTAGAGTTGCAATGGGTTACGAGTCATGCTTGAGTTGCAATCGGTTACGAGTCAGGCTTGAGTTGCAATGGGTTGCGAGTCAGGCTTGAGTTGCGATGGGTTACGAGTCAGGCTTGAGTTGCAATGGGTTACGAGTCAGGCTTGAGTTGCAATGGGTTACAAGTAAAGCTTGAGTTGCAATCGGTTACGAGTCAGGCTTGAGTTGCAATGGGTTACCACTCAGGCTTGAGTTGCAAGGGGTTACGAGTCAAGCTTGAGTTGCAATCTGTTACGAGTCAGGCTTGAGTTGCAATGGGTTACCACTCAGGCTTGAGTTGCAATGGGTTACGAGTCAAGCTTGAGTTGCAATGGGTTACGAGTCAGGCTTGAGTTGCAATGGGTTATGAGTCACGCTTGAGTTGCAAGAGGCTATGAGTCAGCCTTGAGTTGCAAGGGGTTACGAGTCAGGCTTGAGTTGCAAGGGGTTACGAGTCAGGCTTGAGTTGCAAGGGGTTACGAGTCAGGCTTGAGTTGCAATGGGTTACCACTCAGGCTTGAGTTGCAATATGTTACGAGTCAAGCTTGAGTTGCAATCGGTTACGAGTCAGGCTTGAGTTGCAATGGGTTACCACTCAGGCTTGAGTTGCAAGGGGTTACGAGTCAAGCTTGAGTTGCAATGGGTTACCACTCAGGCTTGAGTTGCAAGGGGTTACGAGTCAGGCTTGAGTTGCAAGGGGTTATGAGTCAGGCTTGAGTTGCAAGGGGTTATGAGTCAGGCTTGAGTTGCAATGGGTTACGAGTCAGGCTTGAGTTGCAAGGGGTTATGAGTCAGGCTTGAGTTGCAAGGGGGTTACGAGTCAGGCTTGAGTTGCAAGGGGTTATGAGTCAGGCTTGAATTGCAAGGGGTTACGAGTCAGGCTTGAATTGCAACGGGTTACGAGTCAGGCTTGAGTTGCAAGAGGTTACGAGTCAGGCTTGAGTTGCAATAGGTTACGAGTCAGGCTTGAGTTGCAAGGGGTTACGAGTCAGGCTTGAGTTGCAAGATGTTACGAGTCAGGCTTGAGTTGCAATCGGTTACGAGTCAGGCTTGAGCTGCAAGGGGTTACGAGTCAGGCTTGAGTTGCAATGGGTTAGGAGTCAAGCTTGAGTTGCAAGGGGTTACGAGTCAGGCTTGAGTTGCAAGGGGTTAGGAGTCAGGCTTGAGTTGCAAAGGGTTAGGAGTCAGGCTTGAGTTGCAAGGGGTTACGAGTCAGGCTTTAGTTGCAATGTGTTACGAGTCAGGCTTGAGTTACAAGGGGTTACGTCAGGCTTGAGTTGCAATCGGTTACGAGTCAAGCTTGAGTTGCAATGTGTTACGAGTCAGGCTTGAGTTGCAAGGGGTTATGAGTCAGGCTTGAGTTGCAAGGGGCTATGAGTCAGGCTTGTGTTGCAAGGGGTTACGAGTCAGGCTTGAGTTGCAAGGGGTTACGAGTCAGGCTTGAGTTGCAAGGGGTTACGAGTCAGACTTGAGTTGCAGGCTTGAGTTGCAAGGGGTTACGAGTCAGGCTTGAGTTGCAAGGGATTACGAGTCAGGCTTGAGTTGCAATGGGTTACGAGTCAGGCTTGAGTTGCAATAGGTTACGAGTCAGGCTTGAGTTGCAGGGGGTTATGAGTCAGGCTTGAGTTACAATGGGTCACAATAAGGCTTAGAGACACAAGGGTACAAGTGACAATACCAATGAGTTATATTCTAGGTCAATAAAATGCAAAGGTCATGTCTATCTTTTACTGTGCAGTTCTACACCAAACGATGAACGCTCAAAGCAGATGGCATATACCTCAAAAGAACAAATTAAAAACTGTATTCGTAGAGAGAGAGAGAGAGAGAGAGAGAGAGAGAGAGAGATTTCCCTGATCATCATAATCTTTCGACTTGTTCCATATCAATGTCGACAAGAGAGAGAGAGAGAGAGAGAGAGAGAGAGAGAGAGAGAGAGAGAGAGAGAGAGAGAGAGAGAGAGAGAGAGGACTAAGAAATATATTCAATGAATTTTGAACGAAATCAAAGATACATGAGATTGAATCAAAACATTAAGATTATGTCACTCGTGAACCAATCCTGAAAGATGCAGCGATTTACTGCACCCAGAGAGAGAGAGAGAGAGAGAGAGAGAGAGAGAGAGAGAGAGAGAGAGAGAGAGATAAGGGGTTGATTTAGACTGTCACTGATGAATGCCAGATGAGAATGGCCAAATGGACAGATTTATAAGGAAATCCTCAAACTCACAGACTGATTTCTCAGAGGGTCCAGTGACAGTATACTGCGAATACTGTTAGACAAAAATATACATTCATACATACATACATACATACACGCATATCCTTTCATCCTTAGTTAAATATCCGCACGTGTAACTCTTACAGATATAAATGCTGGAAATAAGAGTAAATTGGGACCCGTCAGTTTCCTCCTGAACCAATCACGAGAAAAATAAATATAAATGCCAAATGAACGAGAGAGAGAATGGCAAGTTAATACCCACTGTCATGGGAAACAAATATACATACAGATAGGCAAAGAGACAAGACATACAAGGGGAGAGAGAGAGAGAGAGAGAGAGAGAGAGAGAGAGAGAGAGAGAGAGAGAGAGAGAGAGAGAGAGAGAGAGAGAACTTTTTCTTTTCTAATGACTGGTATCTTCCATATTTTTTGGAGGTTTAAATTTCAAGTCAATGGCCGCTGTAGGCTTGTCCTATATGAAGGGGGTCCATCTTCTGAATAATAATATTTTCATATGAGGATTTGTATAAAAAATCCCCTTACCAATTTTTATATTCTTTATTTTTTTCAGCTAAGTAGTTGCCTCTCTGACTTGTTCAAAATTATTATGTAAAAATATCTGGAAGAGAAATATTAATTATAAGACTCAGAGGAAGAAGAAGAAGAAGAAGAAGGAAGACAATCTGTACAGGTTACCTGGCCATTTACAGGAAAAAAACTGCATCTGTAACTCTTACAATAAAACATCTCACCTAACACACAACTACCGTTTAATGATGCTTCTGAAAATGACACCTGTTGCCAAAAATATATATGACATACCTATAGATCCTAAAGTATTTGTGTATTTGTGTACAAGAAGAAAATTGCTTCTTTCTGGCCTGGTCAGATAAGGGCATTCAAGTTTCCTGTTCCAATGACCTCTGAAGGAATAGGTTGCTGATCCTTCTAGCCTGGTCTGACCAGGGTACCCAGTTACCTGTTCCAATGACCTCTGAAGGAACAGGTTGTTGATCCTTCTAGCCTGGTCTGACCAGAGTACCCAGTTACCTGTTCTAGTGACCTCTGAAGGAATAGGTTGCTGGTCTTTCTAGCCTGGTCCAACCAGAGTACCCACGATACCTGTTTCAATGATCTCTGATGGAACAGGTTGTTGATCCTTCTAGCCTGGTCAGATAATGGCATTCAAGTTGCCTGTTCCAGTGACCTCTGAAAGAACAGGTTGTTGATCCTTCTAGCCTGGTCAGACCAGAGTACCCAAGCTACCTGTTCCAATGACCTCTGATGGAACAGGTTGTTGATCCTTCTAGCCTGGTCAGATAATGGCATTCCAGTTGCCTGTTCCAATGACCTCTGAAAGGACTGGGTTGCTGATCTGATTGAACTGGGAACTGGAAATTCGACCACTTAAATTGCAATCGTCCATGCGATTATATTCACCAGATTAACAGTTGATAAATGTAATAATGAAATTACTCGCGTCCCACACACCAGGAACAGAACATTACAAGTATTTACGAACGCATTCTCCTACAGGGAACGTTGTTTACATGTTACACACCGAGGAAGACATGTAAACATTAGCCTGCTGCTGACCAGTCAAGCCCACCAGCACTCTCCTGTAGTCCGGGCTGAAGAGGAAGTACAGGAAGAAATTGAACACGTGCCCGGACACCTCGAGGACGTCGGCCACCGCCCTGAAGTAGGGCACGAAGTCCCAGCTGTCGTTGAACATGATGATCTTGTAGATGGCGCTGGGGAAGGACGTGACGTAGAAGAAGACGGTGATGGCCATCAGGAGGCAGACGAGGCGCCTCTCCCTCTCTTTCCTGGCTTCGTTGATGACGTCTGGGCTGTCCCGTTCGCGCTTGACCCTCCTCAGAGTGACGATGATGGCCACGTTGAAGACGGTGATGACGAACGCAGGCAGGAACCGCGAGTAGAACTCCCGGAAGAACTCGTAGCCCTTGTACCAGGTGTCCTCCGCGAAGCGGTTGTTCTTCAGGCAGCAGTTGGAGGAGGAGCCGCCGTCGCAGGAGTACGTCTGGCGGAGGGGACTGAGGCTGTACACGAAGAGGGTGATGACCAGGCTAATGGCGCACCTGATCCTCACGACCTGGAACCTCTGCCTCGCCGAGAACTTCTGCGGACTGCAGACGGCCAGGCACCTGTCGTAGGAGAGCCAAAGGACGATGTACTCGCTCATGCTGAGGAAGATGTTCACGACGGGGATGCCTATGTACGAGTAGTAGATGGCGCTGGCTCTCGACATCGGCTGCGCCTGGGACGCCTTCGAGAACTCCTCTAGGCAAAAGGGGATGTTGAAGAGTAGGTAGAGCAAGTCGCTCACTGCCAGGTGGTTGAGGTATCTGGAAAACATCTCGACTCGTTTAGATGTTCTTAACTAGAATAGTTTATTTAATGGTTAATGCATCTGGAAAATATCTCGACTCATTTAGATATTCTTAACTAGGATAGTTTATTTAATGGGTGAGGTATCTGGAAAACATCTCGACTCGTTTAGATATTCTTAACTAGAATAGTTTATTTAATGGTTGAGGTATCTGGAAAACATCTCGACTCGTTTAGATATTCTTAACTAGAATAGTTTATTTAATGGTTGAGGTATCTGGAAAACATCTCGACTCGTTTAGATATTCTTAACTAGAACAGTTTATTTAATGGTTGAGGTATCTGGAAAACATCTCAACTCGTTTATATATTCTGAACTAGAATAGTTCATTTAATGGTGGAGGTATCTGGAAATATCTCAACTCATTTACATATTCTTAACCAGAATAGTTTATTTAATGGTTGGGGTATCTGGAAATATCTCAACTCATTTAGATATTCTGAACTAGAATAGTTTATTTAATGGTTAAGGCATCTGGAAATATCTCGACTCATTTACATATTCTTAACTAGAATACTTTATTTAATGGTTGAGGTATCTGGAAAATATCTCAACTCATTTAGATATTCTTAACTAGAATAGTTTATTTAATGGTTGAGATATCTGAAAAATATCTCAACTCATTTACATATTCTTAACTAGTATAGTTTATTTAATGGTTGAGGTATCTGGAAATATCTCAACTCATTTACATATTCTTAACTAGAATAGTTTACCTAATGGTTGAGGTATCTGGAAAATATCTCAACTCATTTACATATTCTTAACTAGAACAGTTTATTTAATGGTTAATGCATCTGGAAAATATCTCAACTCATTTAGATATTCTTAACTAGAATAGTTTATTTAATGGTTGAGGTATCTGGAAATATCTCAACTCATTTAGATATTCTTAACTAGAACAGCTTACTTAATGGTTGAGGTATCTGAAAAATATCTCAACTCATTTACATATTCTTAACTAGAATAGTTTACCTAATGGTTGAGGTATCTGGAAAATATCTCGACTCGTTTAGATATTCTTAACTAGAATAGTTTATTTAATGGTTAATGCATCTGGAAAATATCTCAACTCATTTAGATATTCTGAACTAGAATAGTTTATTTAATGGTTGAGGTATCTGGAAAATATCTCGACTCGTTTAGATATTCTTAACTAGAACAGCTTACTTAATGGTTGAGGTATCTGAAAAATATCTCAACTCATTTACATATTCTTAACTAGAATAGTTTACCTAATGGTTGAGGTATCTGAAAAATATCTGAACTCATTTAGATATTCTTAACTAGAACAGCTTACTTAATGGTTGAGGTATCTGGAAATATCTCAACTCATTTACATATTCTTAACTAGAATAGTTTATTTAATGGTTAAGGCATCTGGAAAATATCTCAACTCATTTAGATATTCTTAACTAGAACAGTTTATTTAATGGTTAAGGCATCTGGAAAATATCTCAACTCATTTAGATATTCTTAACTAGAACAGTTTACCTAATGGTTGAGGAATCTGGAAAACATCTCGACTCGTTTAGATATTCTTAACTAGAACAGTTTATTTAATGGTTGAGGTATCTGAGAAATATCTCAACTCATTTAGATATTCTTAACTAGAATAGTTTACCTAATGGTTGAGGTATCTGGAAAATATCACAACTCATTTAGATATTCTTAACTAGAACAGTTTATTTAATGGTTGAGGTATCTGAGAAATATCTCAACTCATTTACATATTCTTAACTAGAATAGTTTACCTAATGGTTGAGGTATCTGGAAAACATCTCGACTCATTTACATATTCTTAACTAGAATCATTTATTTAATGGTTGAGGTATCTGAAAAACCTCTCGACTCGTTTAGATATTCTGAACTAGAATAGTTTATTTAATGGTTAAGGTATCTGAAAAATATCTGAACTCATTTAGATATTCTGAACTAGAATCATTTATTTAATGGTTAAGGTATCTGGAAAATATCTCGACTCATTTAGATATTCTGAACTAGAATAGTTTATTTAATGGCTGAGGTATCTGGAAATATCTCAACTCATTTAGATATTCTTAACTAGAATAGTTTACTAATGGTTGAGGTAGACTCATTTAGATATTCTTAACTAGAACAGTTTATTTAATGGTTGAGGTATCTGGACTCGTTTAGATATTCTGAACTAGAATAGTTTATTTAATATCTCAACTCATTTATATATTCTTAACTAGAACAGCTTACTTAATGGTTGAGGTAT
>NC_089747.1:40472289-40534789 GCF_040412425.1 Macrobrachium rosenbergii | reverse complement strand
AATGGTCCCAAGGATAGAGGTAAATGCAGCAGTCCTTAAAGGATTGGACGTGCTGCTCATGATACCTCTGTCTAGGAAAATGAAGCTGCTAATGTCGTGTGGAAGTTTTCTACACAGAGTTTCATCTACGGTTCAGCAGTCAAAGCATGAGTGTAGCAGTGTATAAATTACTAATGAATAATGTATAGGTGGGTGTTTACGTCCGCAACCACAGTTTTTGGCATCGTCCCGCGGTAATTATTCATCACACACACAGCCACAACAAAGGAAAGAAAAATCGCTCAATCACTCAATCCCAAATTGTTGACAGAATCTCCTGCCACAACCGTCTCACAATAGATGCAAAAATCCCATCGTCTCTCTCTCTTTACGTCTCGCTTGAAGCGTAAGATTAAGGCCACTTCGACGAGGCTTCCAATTACGCTTCTTTTTTTTCTCCTTCCTCTTCCTCTTTCTCTTCCTCTCTCTCTCCCTCTCTCTGTGCTAACACTTAGCGGCGTAGAAACAGCCGGTAGTAAACACGAGTCAAAACGCATCTGCCGTGAAATGAGAGGGTGGGCTAATGGGGACTCCCAAGTCGCGTGGCGCCGCAGATTAAAAGGTTTTTCTGCTTTTTTACCTCGGCTGACGGAGTGACGCGCGAACGCGCGCGCGCGCGCGCTTATTCGCGCGTTAAAAGTCTCGGGCCTTATAAGGGAGGCGCGCGCGCGCATTTTATATCATTTCTTTGATTGAAGACTGTTGCCTGATGCGCATGGAGAGGAATATTCATGGCGAACGGATTGGAGTATTCAGTTTTGCTGATGCAAGCAATTATGATTAGGTTTCGATTCGGGGGATGATATTTTGTGGTGTGATACTGGTCTTGCGGTCTGTCATGATACCCTCATGCGTACATACACACATACATATATACATACATACGTACACAGCCTGTACGAAAAGGTCCTTGACGTCAAATCATTACTTCGTTTTGAACGTGCGAAGAGTAATAAATAAATAAACGCATAAATAAATAATATTCGTCATGATATGCATATATATATATATATATATATATATATATATATATATATATATATATATATATATATATATATACATCCATTCATATATATAAAGAATTGACAGTTACGCACAGTGAGTAAATCTGTTCTCAAATTTGTGAGTCGCCATATCTGTAAAACATTTTCCTTCCGAAGCTTTATAATCAGTCTTCTCCTACGTTCTTCTATGTTTCCTGTAGACTACTGTAATGACACTTGGGAAATATATATGCATGTTTATATATATATATATATATATATATATATATATATATATATATATATATATATATATATATATATATATATATATATATATATATATATATATATATATATATATATATATATATATATATATATATGTACTCAATATGACCACTGAAAATAGGAAAAAGAAAATTGTTCAAGAAGTTGAACAGATGAAAGTTAAAAAGGCAGAAAGCGTGGCGCCTAGGGACTATGGACAGACGCCACTATGAACCTTTAGTAGTGTCTACAGCGTGCCGCTTAATCCATGTTGTAGGCCCTACATCCCCCAACTGATCTGTGTATATTAAGGTCGCGTTTTGATGCTGTATGGAAATTAAACAATATTAGTAATCAGTTATATTTTTCGGAATAGAATAGAAGAACAGAATAAAGAATTTGGTCCAAAGGCCAAGCGCTGGGACCTAAGAGGTCATTCAGCGCTGAAACGGAAGTTGAGAGAAAAGGAGGTTTGAAAGGTGTAACAGGAGGATAACTTTTTGCAGTTGCAATATGAATCAACTGTTAGGAAAGGGTTGAGGAAGGTAAGATGGAAAAAAGAGAATATGAACGGAGGTAGAGTAAAAGGAATGAAAGGGGTTGCAGCAGCAAGGGCCTTGGGAAGGGACGCTGCAAAGAACCTTAAGGAATGCCTACAGTGCACCGCATGAGGTGCACTGATAGCACTAACCCCCCTACGGGAAGTACAAGTTTCACACCCAGATATCGATCACACTTCTCTAGCAGAAGCGCAAAAGAATCTTTCGAAAACATTTCCCAACCGCGGGATCGATCGCGGGTCTGCGGCGTCGAGAGAGGTGGGGGTGGGGGCGGAGGTCACTACCACAGAATCAACAATAAGTCTGCATAAAATACCAATGTCACGTTCCTAAAACTAATGGCGACAGTTTAAGTCAAATTGTCTTTTTTTTATTTTTCAAAAACTCTCTTTGTTCCCACAGTTTCATTAATGGACAGCTCATTATTTAATAAAAAAAAAAAAAAAGTAAAAAAATGCGCCTAAGTTTCCTCGGCGCAATCGAGTTTTCTGTACAGCCGCTACAGCGCATAATCAAGGCGACCGAAAATAGATCGATCTTTCGGTGGTCTAGGTATAATGTTGTATGAGCCGCGGCCCATGAAACTTTAACCACGGCCTGGTGGTGGCCTATCCTATATCGTTGCCAGAAGCAAGATTATGGTAAACTTTAACCTTAAATAAAATAAAAGCGAATGAGGCTAGAGGGCTGCAATTTGGTATGTTTGATGACTGGAGGGTGGATGATCAACATACCAATTTGCAGCCCTCTAGCCTCAGTAGTTTTTAAGTGCGGACGGACAGACACAGCCGGCACAATGGTTTTCTTTTACAGACAACTAAAAATAAAAAAACTATTATTATCTCTCTTATCTATGAAATCTCTTTCCAAAAAGAAATAAAAGGCAGAATTAAATCACAAAAAGAGAGAGAGAGAGAGAGAGAGAGAGAGAGAGAGAGAGAGAGAGAGAGAGAGAGAGAATCACAGAACAGCGTTATTGAAAATTTCCAGTCTTTATTTACGTCTTTTGATAAGTTCGTTCCTCAAGTCCCTGGTATATCCATCATTAAAACATCTAGTGCAATATGGAAATGATAACATATATTATATTTTCAAAGGCATAATAACCTCTCTTTACGATGGGTTTTTTTTTTGTGTCTCCCACAGAACTGAATGGAGGCATTTGACTCTGAAGAGAACTCGCACATTTAAAAATGATTCTTTACCCAGTTTTATTTTTCCACCGTTATCTCAAATAAGGCGCAAGGTCTGATATACTTTATGTATGCATGCATGCGTGTATGTATGCATGCACGTATATGTATATATATATATATATATAAATTAATTTACATACATATACATATATATATATATATATATATATATATATATATATTTATATATATATATACAGTATATACAAATATATATGCATATATATATATATATATATATATATATATATATATATATATAGAGAGAGAGAGAGAGAGAGAGAGATATTCGTCACCTGCTTAGCGACCAACCATTCGACCAATACCCACAACCTCTCGTAAAAGCTGATCCTCGCCGATCGAGATGGTCACCCCTCCAACTACTGACCATGCCCACCGTTCTCGTCCCCGAAACGCCACCCCACCCGGAACTTTCCTCCCTCCGCCGAGGTCAAACTTGTGCCTTGAGGAGATGTTATTCCATCAGTCAGTTCAAGTAGGACCTTCTCTAAGTATTCTGGTCCGCCATCAATCACTCGTGTATTGTGAGTCATAAATACTCGTGTACTTGGAGGGTAAGGAGTTTCAACGTACCGTTCTGGTACGTGATTTACCGTACCGTTTTGATACGTGATTCACTGCACCGTTCTAATACGAGATTCAACGTCCCGTTCGGGTATGCGTTTCAGAGCACCGTTGCGGTACGTGATTCAAAGTACCGTTGCGGTTAGTTGGTTCAACAGTTCTGGTACGTAATTCAATGTACCGTTCTGGTACGTAATTCAAAGTCCCGTTCTGGTAAGTAATTCAAAGTTCCGTTCTGGTAAGTAATTCAAAGTACCGTTCTGGTACGTAATTCAATGTACCGTTCCGGTACGTGATTGCACGGGATTCATTTGAGCAATTTTCGTGTACATTTGGTTTATATGTATAAACAATATTATTTTTTATGGAAATTTTTATGGATATTTGTATGGAAATTTTTTATGGAAATTTTGGTAGACATTTTTATGTTAATTTTTATAGACATTTTTAAGGATATCTTTTATGAGAAATTTTATGGACATTTTATGGAGATTTTTATAGAAATTTTTAGGGACATTTTTATGGAAATATTTATGGAAGTTTTCAGGGACATTTTTATAGACATTTTTATTGAAATTTTTACGGACTTTTTATGGAAATTTTTATGGACAATTTTTATGGAAATGTTTATGGAAATTTTTGTGGAAATTTTTATGGAAATTATTACGGACATTATTATGGAAATTTTTATTTCTATGGCATTAAGGAAATTTCATAAAAAGCAAACAATTTTCAGTTCAGAAAATCGCAATACGCAATGCAATAATAATAGATCTTTTTATTTCAATGAAAATCTGTGTTCAAGACTGTCATGATTTTGACTGAAACAGTTAAAAATAAAATTCTTGAAGAACTAAAGGGATAAATGTTATCTCTCTCTCTCTCTCTCTCTCATATGAAATCACCCGAGAAACCGAACCCTCCACGTTACAAAGACCCGAGACCGCCCATCGACAAGAATCACGAGAGAATTCAAGAGTGGGTGTGATTTGTTATCGATGGCAGGAACAAAGGAGGAAGATGAAATAGTTGGACGGGCGAACTGCCTCTCTCGATTTCTAGAGGGTTGTCGTATAATACATACGTATGTATGTATGCATGTATGTGTCTATGTATGTATGTATGTATGTATGTATATATACATATATATATATATATATATATATATATATATATATATATATATATATATATATATATATATATATATATATATATATATATATTTATATATATATATATATATATATATATATATATATATATATATATATATATATATATATATATATATATATATATATATATATATATATATACATATATATGTAATTGTAATTGCCACAATGTCCTCTGAACTTTCTCGAATTCTCCACGCTTTTTTTGGAGACACTTGTCACTACAAGGCCTTAAGATCCAAGTGCAAGAAATATGAGGAAATTCTGATGTCCGGTAGCGGGAAACGAACCCGGGTCCCCTAATCAGAACGAGGTACCATTGTCGACCTGATTAGGCGGCCCGGGTTCGTTTCCGGCTACCGGACATCAGAATTTCTTCATATTTCTATTTTCTCGCACTTGGATCTTGAGGCTTTGTAGTGACAAGTGTCTCCAGAAAAAGTGAAGAATTCGAGGAAGTTAAGGGTGCATTGTGGCTATTACAATTACATATGTATCTGGTAAAAAGTGACCAGCAGATTCTATGTGCATATGTATGTATATATATATATATATATATATATATATGTGTGTGTGTGTGTGTGTGTATGTATGTATGTATGTATGTATGTATGTATGTATGTATGTATATATATATATATATATATATATATATATATATATATATATATATATATATATATATATATATATATACACACACATACATATACACATATGCGGATTTAGATTTATTTAGGAATCGCCTGTGATAAGCCAATGTGCTCTGACCACGATTCAAACCCATCTCCTGTCGTTTCTAAGACTTATACTTCATCCACTCACTTGATGGCTGAGTGCACAAAGTCAATGTCCTCCCTGTATCAACTCGATGAGGCGAAGGTTCGAATTCTGGTCGACGCGTCTTGACCTTATCATTGAAGTAAGTTGAGGAATTTGTTGAAAACAGATTGATTGCCAATTTATAAAGACTTGAGTTGAACTGAATATAGAATTTAGGCCAAAGGCCAAGCACTGGGACCAATGAGGTCATTCAGTGCTGAAACGGAAATTGACAGTAAAAGTTTAAAAGGTTTTAGGAGAGAGTGGAAGGTAAGATGGAAAAAAGAATATGAACGGAGGTACAGTAAAAGGAACTAAATGGGCCCTAGCTTCAACCCCTTTCGTTCCTTTTACTGTACCTCCTTTCATATTCTCTTTCTTCCACCTGACTTTCCTCAACCCTCTTTAGCAATTGTTTCATAGTGCGACTGCGAGGTTCTCCTGTTACGCTATTCGAACCTTTTTAATCTCACTTTTCCGTTTCAGCGCTGAATGACATCTTAGTTCCCAGCGGTTGGCCTTTGGCCTAAAATCTATATTTAATTCAGTTCTGTAAGGAGTTTCTACTCCTATCCTCAATATTCATGAGTATCAACTATTTCTACTTTTCTCTCTTCCAAGATTACTTTCATTCCTTCATTTCCTCGATCCCATTCACCTCCTGTGCCTTGCTGTTTACTCGAAGGGGCAGAGTAAGGCTTTCAGAGTAAACAGCTTTGAAGCCTCGCTCCTAAAAATAACAAGACGCGACAGTTTTTTTTTTTTTTAATCCAGTCTTCCAATAAAAAAATGCAGGAAGAAGAAGAAGAAGAAGAAGAAGAAGAAGAAGAAGAAGAAGAACAATCCATTTCAATCTGGGCTTAATCTCGTGTTATTGACGTCTCATAGAGGCCGGAATCTATCTTTCCTACGTCCATAGATCCCCGATTTGTGGAATCTTACACACACACACACACACACACAGTTGTTTTTGTTGCTGTTCATGTTGTTGTTTCGTTGTTTTACTTTTTGTTGCTCAGGCTGCAGGAAGTCTGTGAATTCCAAGACGTGGGTTCTGAAGAAGGTTGTTGGTACTGTGATGTGAAAATAGAGTTTTTGCTCATCAGGTTATCGAATGGAATGGGATGTGGTTATGAAAATTCAGAGCCATTATTTTTCCGGTATTATCACCACCGTCGATTTTGTGTTAATGTTGTTCAGAAATAGTAAGATATGATATAAATTAAAACTATATATATATATATATAAATATATAAGATATGATATAAATATAAACTAAAATATATATATATATATATATATATATATATATATATATATATATATATATATATATATATATATATATACATACATACATACACGAGTATGTGTGTGTGTCTCTGTATGTGTACGCAGTTCAGAAAACATCACCGAAACTAAGTCTGCAAAAGAGGGGTTAACTTTTGCAATCGATTGCAAAGAGGGGGTGGGGGAGGGGAGGGGGGTTGCTGTTTGAAGGTCAAGACATTCAGGAGGAATGAGCTAATTGCCTCCATCAGGGAAAATGAGGGAGCTAAAGCCTTTTCTTTTAATTAAAAAAAAACAAGGCTTTTACTAAGATGTAATGTTATTTTTATTTCTTCCCCTTTATGGATTGCTGTTGTTAATAGAGCTATTATTTTTTGTTGGGTGAATGAATTGCAAAGGGGTCGGCGTATGAGTATTATATTTTTTAGATTGTTCAGTTTTTTTTATTAAAAAAAATGCTTGCATTAAGATGTAATGTCATTTTTATTATATTTTTATTTCCTCTATATGGATTGCTTTTCTTAACCGAATCATTATTTTATTTGGGCTGAGTGATTGAAAAGGTAGGCACTTGAATATTATTTATCATTTTATTGCCTTTCCTTTCAATTAAAAAATTCCTTTTATTAAGACGCAATGTCATTTTTATTTTCTCTTTATGGATTGCATTTGTTAATGGAGTCATTTATCTTGCTGGTTGACTTTCAATTAATTTAAAAAAAATTTTAAATATAAAGGTTGTTTTTATTTCCCGTTTATGGATTGGATTTGTTAATAGTAACTTTTTTTGCTGGGTGACTGAAACCGGACCGACGTATACGTATTGTTATTTTTTACGAATGGGGTGTGTGCACGATTGAACAGAGAGTGTTGACGCATGCGTAATGTACATTAGCCTTAAAATTTAAAGTTTTAGAGGATATAGGGTCGTTTTCTTTCATCTTTGCTCTATATTCACATCTTACAGAGCACTAGAGAAGAACAAATATAAGGAATTTAACGAAACCCACAAATTTGCGTAATAAACAACGCAATTACTGAATGCAAACAGTAAATGAATTTCACGTACCATTACATTCACCTGTTGATAAATTAATTGAATTTAATATAGAATTTAGGCCGGAGGCCAAGCACTCGGACCAATGAGGTCATTCAGCGCTGAAGCGGAAATTAACCGTAGAAGTTTGAAAGGTGTAACAGGAGGAAAACCGATTCAATTGTTAGGAGAGGGTGGAAGGTCCGATGGAAGAAAGAGAATATGAAGGGAGGTACAGTAAAACGAACGGAAGGGGTTGCAGCTAGGGGCCTTAGGAAGGCACGCTGCAAAGAAGCTTAAGTAATGCCTGCAGTGCACCGCATGGGGTGCACTGACGGCGCTACCCACCCTACGGGGACCTGTTGATAAAAAGTGTCCTAAATCTGTCGACAGTAGATTTATTATTATTATTATTATTATTATTATTATTATTATTATTATTATTATTATTATTATTATTATTGAGAAGAAGAACTTTATTTATATGGAACAAGCCCACCAAAGGGGCCACTGACTTGAAATTCAAGAAGCTTCCAAAGAATATGATGGCGTTCATTAGGAAGAATTAAGAGGAGAATTAAGGAAAATACAGAAAGAAGAGATCTCGCTTATTAAAAAATAAAAATTAATTTCATAAATTAATAAACAGATAAAAGTGTATCATAACGCAAGGACAATAGTATTAGGGGATTGGCATAACAAACGATTTAGTTGTTTTGAAGAGAATCTTAGGTCTGTAAAAAGCGCGCCTGTGAATCCTCGAAATGTCTTTGAAGCTGAAAGCCTCCTATACCGTTGTTTCATCCCTGACGAAACAACCAGCTGTTATAGGATGAAGGAAGGTGGAACAACAGGCAGGTACTCTTGACAGAAATGGCCCAAGAGAAGAAACAACACAAGAGTTATGAAACAACCAGCGGATAAAGGATGAAGAAAGCTACAACAACAGGAAGGTACTCTTGACAGAAATGGCCCAAGAGAAGAAACAACACAAGAGTTATGAAACAACCAGCGGATAAAGGATGAAGAAAGCTAGAACAACAAGCAGGTACTCTTGACAGATATGGCCAAAGGGAAGAAACAACACAAGAGTTATGAAACAACCAGCGGTAACAGGATGAAGAAAGCTAGAACAACAAGCTGTTGCTCTTGACAGAGATGGCCCAAGAGAGGAAACAACACAAGTGACTTCCTGCAACATTCACGGATGTACACACAGAGCAATAAACTCCCACAAAATAAACAAATACACACATGCGCCTGCATACACATAACATACACTATATATAAGTGTATCTGTGTGTGATTATGAATGAAAACATGCAAATGCAACAGAGGAAAGCAACTACAAGCCACCCACCCAACCACCCACCTACCTAATCATTTTAGAGGATATGTGATACACAGACATAAATTGTCCGAAGCGGTCAGTGGCGGTGCCCTGTTCCGCCGCTTCATCCTTCCCACAAATCATGTTTTTTCTTTCCTCTCACTCTCTCTCTCTTTCCTCCTCCTCTTCTTCTTCTTCTTCTTCTTCTTCTGTCTCACTCCACGCTGCTGCTGCTGCTGCTTCTGCCATTCAGCTTGTTAAAAGGGAATTTATCCGCCATTGCTTCCTTCTTGTTAAGGGACGATCTGGAGGCTCCGGTGACGCTCTCGACCTCAGGAGCCGACCATTGCCCCCCGATCATATTTCTCCTCCGCTCGGGTCGGACTCGTAGGATGGCTCTACTACAGGATGGCTCTACTATAGGATTGCTCTACTGGAGGATGGCTCTACTGGAGGATGGCTCTACTGGAGGATGGCTCTACTGGAGGATGGCTCTACTGGAGGATGGCTCTACTGGAGGATGGCTCTACTGTAGGATGGCTCTACTGGAGGATGGCTCTACTAGAGGATGGCTCTATTGGAGGATGGCTCTAATAAAGGATGGTTCTACTAGAGGATGGCTCTACTGGAGGATGGCTCTACTAGCGAATAGAGGATGGCCCTATTGGAGGATGGCTCTAATAAAGGATGGTTCTACTGGAGGATGGCTCTACTAGAGGATGGCTCTACTAAAGGATGGCTCTACAAGAGAATGGTTCTACTGGAGGATGGCTCTACTAGGGGATGGCTCTACTGAAAGATGGCTCTACTGGAGGATGGCTCTACTAGAGCATGGCTCTACTAGGGGATGGCTCTACTAAAGGATGGCTCTACTGGAGGACGACTGTACTAGAGGATGGCTCTACTAGATGATTGCTTTACTAGAGGATGGCTCTACTAAAGGATGATTCTACTAAAGGATGATTCTACTAGAGTATGGCTCTACTGGAGGATGGGTCTACTAGCGAACAGCTCTACTAGAGGATGGTTCTACTGGAGGATGGCTCTACTAGAGGATGCCTCTACTTGGGGATGGCTCTACTAGCGGATGGCTATACTTGAGTATGGCTCTACTGGAGGATGACTCTACTGGAGGATGGCTCTACTAGAAGATGGCTCTACTGGAGGATGGCTCTACTGGAGGAAGGCTCTACTATAGGATGGCTCTACTAGAGGATGACTCTACTAAAGGATGACTCTACTAGAGGATGACTCTACTGGAGGATGGCTCTCCTAGAGGATAGCTCTACTAGAGGATGGCTCTACTGGATGATCGCTCTACTGGAGGATAGCTCTAACAGAGGATGGCTCTGAAGAATGTCTAGTGAGGTTTGCTGTTAATATTAGCTCACGAGTCTGAACCGGAAGAATGACTCGGGAGACTGGCTTTCGGAAATGACTCGAGAGAGAGTTTACCTCGCGAGAATGAGTCGCGAGAGTGACTCACAGGATTGGCTCACGAGATTGGCTCTCCAGAACGACTGGAGCGAATGGCTAGAGCCACTGACTGGCTCTGGAAACTGGTTCCACAGAATGTCTCGATAGATTGGCGCGCGAGAATGGTCCACACAAGAGATTGGCTCGGCAGAGTGTCTCCCAAGAATGGCTCGAGAAACTGGCTCCTAAGAATGGCTCACAAGGGTGAATCGGGAAATTCGTGCGATGTTCTTCGGGGCCACAGGAAACATATAACTTTTTTTTATATATATATATATTTTTTTGCCTCTTTTCAAAGTCAAACAGATTCACTTCAGCACTTGATGTAAATTTTCAGTGAATTCGTTTGTAAACGAATTGTGAATTATGATATTTTAGTTAATATAACTTATATTTATCCTCTGCTTCACAGTTAGCAGTGCTAATGTATTTCAATTACTGTACATAACCATCAACGTTCTTTCAGTAATTTCACCATAATTCACCATAATTATTAACATCGTGTTTCTTGATTTTTCCGCGGAGGTAAGTTCGTTTGTTATTTCAAATCCGCGACAGCGTACCATCATCCACTCACTCTCAGAACAAGTTATACTTCGAAAATGTTATTTTTAACATTTTTCGCAGAATTTCCTGTAAATCGGTGTTCTCGTCTAATCACTAGTTTTGTTCAGGACAGTCGAACATCCTACGCAAACTAAATCATCCAAGGTTCATTGCTTATACCCGAAGATGGACGACCTTTCTAACTGTTACGCCCGTTTATGAAATAAATCAGTCATTAGTCACGAACATATTCAATATAACTCTTACTTAAAACAAAAGACATTCTAGTACTCAGTCAAGATACATTTCTTATCTATTTTCGAAAGAGATTTTTTTTTAATTTATTTTTTCACTTTGGGAAAAATGAAATTAGACCATTTTATTTTCAAGAAATTAGACACTTATTTTCAATGACGACCCAATCTGCTGTCGAATTTCAATAATCCTGTTTTGGCTAAAGAATGTGTTTATAAACCTTCAAATACAATTTATTCATTAGAATAACTTTTCATATTGCAATAAGTCGAGTTCGATTTTAAAATACATTTTCATTCACTTTTCTAAAGCGACGTCTAAATGTTTAAAACAGTTTTAAATATCCTTCTAGATACTTACGAAGAAAAAGCATATGGAAGTTGAAGCATGTTTTTTTTTATAGACATCTAAATGCTTCAATCAGTTTTAACTGTCATTTCTGAAATAAAAAAATACCACGTACGTATTTAATTTTTACTTGTTTCATTTCAACGCTATAGAAATTCTCACGTCTTTTAATAGACACCTAAATGCTTCAATCAGTTTTAACTGTCATTTTTGCACTGAAAAAATATACCACGTATGTGGTTAGCTTTTTATTGTTTCATTTCATCGCTGTGGAAATTTCTACTTTTTTGATAGACAAATTGTTTTAATTGTCAGTTCTGAAATACCACAACAATACCACGTAATGATCTAGTTTTTACTTGTTACATTTCGACACTGTCAAAAAAAACTCCCACGAATTTCACTTCCTCCACTAGAAGCCGAGGTCGTATTTTGCAATTTCACTCAAAACCTTTTTCAGAAAGATTTATCCAACCTGACCGTCTTCGGAGCACAGAATGTGGCGTTGAATATCAAGTTGCGATAGTTTCTCTCTGCTGTGTCTACCTGTTGCTAATTCTGCCGATACACACACCTGTTGCATGACTTTCCCGCCCGATTGAATATTGCAGCAGGATCACAGTCGGTGGTGATAAGGCAATGAGATCTACAAGGTAAGTACGGTGAATCAGATGTTAAGCTTCACAGTAATCAAGTATTATGTCGCTGCGGCAATATTCACCTGTTGCACACCTGTCCTGATAGTTGGGAGGACCAATAGGATCTTTGTGAAGTGATTAGTACAATAGGATCCAGATGGTATGCATAAAAGAACGAAGGAAATAGTTCTTAGAAAAAATTGGGCATAAAACTGGACCTCAGAATCAGACGATCCTGACGAATCTCAGTTGCTAACTTCCCTTCTTGCAAAACGAAACCAGGATCGTTTAAAAAGACAGACCAATGAAATCCGAAAATAAATGAGAGGAATAAGTCATAAAATAAGAAGAACCGAAGAATAGAGAAATAGACGAATATTGCAGGATTGCCGTTACTTAGAGATCAAATATCTACACGTCACCGAGTGGCCCTGAGATATCAACAGGTTGCTGCTTGGCTCTCTCTCTCTCTCTCTCTCTCTCTCTCTCTCTCTCTCTCTCTCTCTCTGAAGTGGTCCTTGCAAGAGGACGATTAGTTCTTAACTCAGATTTATACGCAAGGTAATGGCCCTCGGTATCTAATGCTCTCTGGCCCGTTCACCACGTCCGCTAAAATGATGATTTAAGCAACGGCGGTTTGGTCAGGTTCTGGGTAGGTTACCACCGATGAATGTCAGGTCAGTATTTGGAAGAGTTGGCCAGTGAAAGCTGGATGTCGCTGGCACTTTTCAAAACGACTTGAGTCGTCCGCGGAGACACAAATAAAAGTCAGTTCTCGCAATGTAGCTTCACCCAAAGCCACAAGACGAAACGAATTATTGTACAAATCAAAAAATATCCTTTAAAAATCTATCAATCAATGAGCGCCGCTGCTGCTAAGTCAGTTAGCAACGTCATTTCACATTCAGCGACTGTCCATTTCCCAACCGCACGGCAAAAGTCGTTTCCAGCTAATGTCCGTCGCTGGGTACAACACCACCAGTCGCTGAAAGCTTCGCGAATGTAAACAGACCTTTCTCAGTTCCGCCAGCGACTTTCAGCGACCATATTTCTCAACTGAGGCTGCTTCCACACAATCTCTTACGTTTTATTACAATCTCTGACTCTTTATCCACTACTTATCACAATTATCAACTCAGAATCTACTCGTTACACCAATTCGCCGAGCCGTCGTGACGACGACCATCTTCCTACGTCAAGTACCAGCCGCTAACTGCGGTCAGACTATGTGTGCAAGTTGCTAACGACCATCGTTCCTCGCCCTCCATCTGCGCATGCGTCGGAATCGAGAGAGAACTGGAAAATCTCTCTCTCTCTCTCTCTCTCTCTTTTTATTTAGATAAACTCAGATACATTAAGCCCCGCAATGTCAGTTGATCCGTGCGTAGGTGGTGAGAGAGAGAGAGAGAGAGAGAGAGAGAGAGAGAGAGAGAGAGAGAGAGAGAGAGAGAGAGAGAGGGAGACCTGGATTTTGTTTACTTATTGGAAATAGTATTTAGACACACACACATATATATATAAATACACATATATACACATTAAAATAAATATGTTTATATAAAAACTTAAAAAAAAAAATTTTTTTCTTTCCTAACAGAATATGCAAAGTTGCAAGGCTAGAGAGAGAGAGAGAGAGAGAGAGAGAGAGAGAGAGAGAGAGAGAGGAGATTTCATTTACTTATTGGATATAGTTTCTAGACATATATATACATTATATATACGGTACATATATGAATAGATATAGCCTACACATATATATCAAAATATGTGTTTACATAAAAACTTGAAAAAAATATTTTTTCTTTCCTAACAGAATATGCAAAGTTGCAAGGCTAGAGAGAGAGAGAGAGAGAGAGAGAGAGAGAGAGAGAGAGAGAGAGAGAGAGAGAGAGTGCATAAATGATAGCAGAGGGAAAAATCTAATCTTCAACAAGCATGTCAACACAGCGATATTTATCTCTCAATTTTCTAACTATTTTGTGATATGTGGAAAAGAAGATTATACTTATTATTATTACTATTATTATTATTATTATTATTGCTATTCAATATCTACTCCCCTTCATTTGCAAATTAAGGTCAAGGTGAAAACAAGCAATAATCAATAGGTTCACAACCACAGAGCAGTTGTTTACAATGGAATATTTAACGTCAAAAAATCATGGGTTTGAGTTACAGAATCAGGTTTCAAAATGTTCTCGTAATAATGGTAGAATTCTATTTTGCTAAGGGAGCGCATATATATATATATATATATATATATATATATATATATATATATATATATATATATATATATATATATATATATATATATACTTAAGTGATTTGCTCAAAAAGTCGCGTGTTTTCGTGTCGATGCAATGTTGCCGTCGAGGTGTCATCTAATTTATTGCAATGCTAATAGTGTGTCACATGTATTGATTAAACAATTACGCCTTCGACATAAAGTCATAATGTTTTTGCATTGAGTGTGTGTGTGTGTGTGTGCGCGTGTGTGTGTGTCATTGTTTCTCTATATGCAGGCACACATGTGTTGCATGTGTTTTGAACTAGTCGGCTTTGATCAATTAATTATTCTTGTTATTCCTAAATTCCTCTTTGGCAACTTTCATGTTTGAACAGAGCAGCAATTGGCTTTTGAAACTCCGCCATCGTTTATGTTTCTGTGTTCCTTTCCACTCAAATTCCTTCTCGGGTCTCGTTGACACCCACTGCCGCTTGTCCCAGGCGCCTAAGGTTCGTTGAAAGGGATTGAATAATGGTTTTCTTTTGACAGATTTAACTAATTTTTTTTTTTTTTTAGTTGAGGTTCAAGTTCATACCAACGACATCTTAGATCGTCGAGAAAACTTTGTTTTATTTTATTTTATGTTTTTTTTTTTTGGCAGTCATTGCTACGCCAGGTCATTAAAAAAACAATCAACCAGCCAGTCAAATCATTTCACCGTCACCCCTGGTCCTGAAATACAATGGAAGCAGTGTATGTGTCTAAGGGACACACATTTTGGAAACAATTGTATACAAGGGACAAAAACATTTTGGAAACACATGTATGTGCGTAACAGACACACACATAAACTGGAATTAAGAACCCTGGCACTAAGGTTAGGTTAGGTAGGGTAAAATTCCATAACCTTTATACTATTAATTGTTGCTATGTAAGCTGAAGGTGTATTCAGACATGTTGGAAACTTGCATTCACAACACAGTCGTGATAAGCTAAACAAAAAAGTTGTCAAGTTGTTTTAAACACAGTCTTATCATCCATATCAAGCCTGTAAATCGATAACTTGAGACATAATCACATTTACAATACATGGTCAAGATTCCTTTTAGTAATACTAATTTTTTGGAAACTATAATATTTGGAAACTATTGGGCCGGCTTTGTCTGTCCATCCGCACTTTTTCTGTCCGCCCTCAGATCTTAAAAACTGCTGAGGCTAGAGGGCTGCAAATTGGTATGTTGATCATTCACCCTCCAATCATCAAACATACCAAATTGCAGCCCTCTAGTCTCAGTAGTTTTTATTTTATTTAAGGTTAAAGCTAGCCCTAATCGTGCTTCTGGCAACGATACAGGATAGGCCACCACTGGGCCGTGGTTAAAGTTTCATGGGCCGCAGCTCATACAACATTACACTGAGACCACCGAAAGACAGATCTATTTTCTGTGGCCTACATCATACGCTGTAGCGACTGTACAGAAAACTCGTTTGCGCCAAAGAAACGTCAGCGCGTTTTTTACTTGTTTATTTCAAGCTGACATCAGTGTTATTTTCTTCTCGGTTTAGGAACAGATCTCTTTAAATTATTATTATTATTATTATTATTATTATTATTATTATTATTATTATTATTATTATTATTATTATATATATATATACATATATATATATAGATATATCTACCTTCATTTCTTATTTATTTCCTTCATTTCAAAATTCTTCTGCTCGCCCCCATTCTCGTATGTTGAAACCCCACTTATCCACGTGACTTTACATTTAATAACGATAATTATAATTAGAAAAACCCCTCTCAAAAATCATCCTGAATGTATTTTTTTAACGTACTGACCCTTTTTCGCAAAAGTACAAGGATGAGAGATCTCCCACAATCCTACGATTCTCGGCGAGGCCTCAATCCTGATTCCCAATTCATGAGTACGTCTAAGTACCTAGGATCCCTCTCCTTCCGTTTCCTATAGTCCTTTGATCTCTGCCTCGATCCTGCTGGGAGGGAATGTGTGCCGTCGTCGATCCTCTGAAAATGGGGTCATTTGGGAGGTGGAGGTGGCTGTGTACAGGATATATGGGCCACTTATCAGAAAATTGCAGAAAATATTATTTTATTATGTTTTTGTTTTGAACGCTTCTGATAATAAACCTACCCTGGGGTATCAGGCCTTTACCCTAGCGCGTGATATTAGTTTGAAAATGGTCTCCCGAAATTGTATGATATAAGGGTGGGGTCAACGCTTTGCCAAAGCACAAAGCACACGCGAAAACAGGAAAGTTATTTTTGAAAAGTCCAACATGCAGTGATCTTATAAAGTAAAGTAATACCTTATTGATTTTTCACGTTAACAACTATTCATAATTCTGTAAATAATACGTGCACAACCTTAACTTGTCACAGAATGTTAGGCAAAAGGAAGAAACGTATATAAAATTTAAAAGCTTTTGAGGCAAACTCCAATGGCGTGGTTCCACTTTAGGTATCCCCAAAATAATTTCATCTTCTCTGCAGCAAGAGTCTCCGTTTTCTATGAGGTGTTATTGAAAGGGTAAGCATCGATAGATAAATCTTGCTCGATCTCGTATAGTATCTATTTCTATTTACAAATCAGTCCTCTAGCTAGCCTATATCACAATACAATTCATGATATAAGCAGACGAATTTCACACATACTACATACATACAAACATACACACACATACACAAACATACGAATATAGCTGTGTTTAAAGAGGGTGTAATTATTCCCAAAGCATTTCTAGTGACTTTTTTTTAATAGCAAAACTTCACTTATTTACAAATTCACCCTGTGGCTAGGCCTGTATCATAATACATTTCATATAATTATTATTTTTTTCTTTTTTGGTCTGTCACAGTCATCCTGCCTCCTTAGGAGTCCATCACTTTTCTCACTAAGTG
The DNA here is from genome assembly GCF_040412425.1 of Macrobrachium rosenbergii. Lineage (NCBI taxonomy): Eukaryota > Metazoa > Arthropoda > Malacostraca > Decapoda > Palaemonidae > Macrobrachium > Macrobrachium rosenbergii. Next base: position 40,517,075 of record NC_089747.1, on the reverse strand, counting down.
CGCTGTTTCTAGTAGCACACTCTTCTGCATGAGTCCTGGAGCTACTTCGGCATCTAGTTTTTCCAGATTCCTTTTCAGGGATCTTGGGATCGTGCCTGGTGTTCCTAGGATTATGGGTACAATAGCCACTGACATATCCCATATCCTTCTTATTTCGATTTTCAGGTCTTGATACTTATCAATTTTTTCTCTTTCTTTCTCATCTACTCCGGTGTCCCATGGTACTGCGACATCAATGAGTGATACTTCTTCTTGATTTTGTCAATCAACGTCACATCCGGTCCATTGGCACGCATCACCCTATCTGTTCTGACACCATAGTCCCAGAGGATCTTTGCCTGATCGTTTTCTATCACTCCCTCAGGTTGGTGTTCGTACCACTTATTACTGCAAGCTAGCTGGTGTTTCTTGCACAGGCTCCAGTGGAGAGCTTTTGCTACTGAATCATGCCTCTTTTTGTACTGGTTCTGTGCCAGCGCCGGGCATTTGCTTGCTATGTGGTTTATGGTCTTGTCTTTCATATTGCACTTCCTGCGTATGGGTGAGATGTTATTTCCATCTATTGTTCTTTGAACATATCTGGTTCTTAGGGCCTGATCTTGTGCTGCTGTTAGCATTCCTTCTGTTTTCTTCTTGAGTTCTCCCCTCTGTAGCCATTGCCATGTTTCATCGCCGGCCAGTTCTTTAGTCTGTCTCATGTACTGTCCATGCATTGGTTTGTTGTGCCATTCCTCTATTCTGTTGTTCATTCTCCTGTTTCTGTAAATTTCTGGGTCTTCATCTACTTTTATCAGCCCTTCTTCCCATGCACTCCTTACACACTCACCTTCACTGGTTTTCAGATATTGCCCCAGTACTCTGGACTCGATGTTGACACAGTCCTCTATGCTTAGTAGCCCTCTCCCTCCTTCCTTTCGTGTTATATATAGTCTGTCTGTATTTGCTCTTGGGTGTAGTGCTTTGTGCATTGTCATGTGTTTCCTAGTTTTCTGGTTTATGCTACAGAGTTCAGCCTTCGTCCACTCCACTACTCCTGCGCTGTATCTGATTACTGGTACTGCCCATGTGTTTATGGCTTTCATCATGTTTCAGGCACTGAGTTTTGACTTGGGTATCGCCTTAAGTCTCTGCATACATTCTTACCTGTTAGGAACAATCGTTTGTCGATTGTTCCCTTGGTGGGTTGTTGCCTCCTTTGTTTTTGTTTGTTCTTCTTGCTGGCGAGTTGACGTCTGTTGAATGGCATCAGACTTCGTCAGTCAGGTTCTGGAGGGCGGAACGACCGGTGGTCCAGGGCAGCAACGAGTCAGCAGTTGGGGTAGCAGCAGCAGGAATTCGTACCTGTGGATCAGAGTCACGGCAGCAGAGCAGCGGAGAGTACCGATGGACGTGATGGTTGTTGTATCAACTCTGTCGTGGGTGTCCAGTATTGAAGGAGGACGTCAGTACTGCCATAAGGACGAGGTGGTTGTCGTATTGGCTCTGTCTTGATCGTCCGGCATTGGGCTGTGGTCCTCATTGTTTAAGGAAGTGTTCCTGTTTGCTTTATGCATCAATGTTATGCTGCTATGCTGTTAATTTAATTGTATTATGCTGCCTGTTTTTACTGTTGGTTTGTGATTATTATTATGCTGACTATTTCGAGTTTATTTGTTACTGATTGTTATTATACTCCCCACTATGTCGTTTATTATACCATTCATGTATTACTGTTACTATACTGCTTTAGTGTTATTTTGAGCCGTCTGTTTTTGATATGAAACTGGTGTGTTTAGTTTTCGTGTGACATTGCTCTTAAATTGTTGATTTGTCTATTGACTTAGTTTTGATTAATTTGCTTGTTTTAAGTGTACTTCTTTATGTTAACGTTTACTTCATGTTTTCGCCACCCAGAACTTTGACTCACTGTATACTATGCAAATAACTTATTGTAAATAAATTAATTTTAAGGTAACTTTTTGGTTTTGTTCTGCTCCTCCCTCCTTTGTTTGTCACCTCTCGTCAGTCATTACAGCCCAATTGCTAATTTTTTTTTAAGAACTTGTTGATCTCGAGAGGCGGGATCGTAATATTACCTGATTGTGTCCTTCATCTCTTGGTGTTTTATATCCTCTCCTTCTATTATTCCTAGGTATTTGTATCCTGTCTCATCTATGTGTTTGATGCTATTCCCATCTGGTAGCTTTACTTACAGTCTGGATTAGGGTATCTATTTCCTTGATACTCTTACCATACAGCTTGATGTTGTCCATGAACATCAGATGGTTAATTCTGTTGCCTCCTTTCTTGAGTTGATACCCAGCATCCATCTTCTGCAGTACCTTTGTCATGGGAATCATGGCTACTACAAAGAGTAGTGGTGACAGTGAGTCACCTTGAGAGATCCCTCTCCAGATGTTAACCTCTCCTAGTCTTATCCCTTCAGTCTTTGTCACTTTGCCTTTTTGTATCTTGACCAAGGCGCATTTTTCTACCCCAAACTCCATCCTCGTGTCCCCAGATACAATCCTTACAGTCTGGAGGAGAGCATCTATTTCCTTGATGCTCTTACCATGCAGCTTGATGTCATCCATGAACATCAGATGGTTAATTCTGTTGCCTCCTTTCTTGAGTTGGTACCCAGCATCCATCTTCTGCAGTACTCTTGTCATGGGAATCATGGCTGCTACGAAGAGTAGTGGTGACAGTGAGTTGCCTTGAAAAATCTCCCTCCTGATGTTGACCTCTGCTAGTCTTATCCCAGAGCTTGTAAGTACTGTATTCCAGTTGCACATTGTATCTTTTAGGAAGCTGATGGTGTTTTCCTCTGCCCCATATATTTTCAGGCATTCTATTAGCCATGTATAAGGTGTCATGTCGAAGGCTTTCTTGTAGTAAATCCTGTGCCATGCTTAGGTTGGTTCTCCTTCTCTTACTATTCTTCATTACCAGTTTGTCTATTAAAAGCTGGTCTTTTGTGCCCCTACACTTCCTTCTGCAGCCTTTCTGTTGGTGGGGGATGGTGTTTGCATCCTCTAGGTAGTTGTATAGCCTTTCACTGATGATACCTGTTAGTAGCTTCCACATTATTGGTAGGCAGGTGATAGGCATGTAGTTACTTACTATATTTCCCTTGTTTTTGTCTTTCTATACTAAGGATGTTCTCCCTGTGGTCATCCATTTGGGCGCAAGGTGGTTTGTGATACAATGCTAGAGTTGTTCTGCTATTCGTGGGTGTAGGGCCTTGAAGTTTTTGAGCCAGTGTCATGGACTTCACTGGGACCTGGGGCTTTCCAGTTGGGCATTTTCTTTAGTTGGTGTCTGACTGTGTCTGTCGTGATCTTGGTGAATCTTTGTTTTATTCTCCCCATTTGTTCTGCCTTGACTTCCTGGAGCCATGTTGCATGTTTGTTGTGTGATACCGGATTGCTCCAGAGTCTCTTACTTGGTTCGGCTTCAGGAATTTCTGGTTGGTTCCGATGCCTGTTCATGTACCGTTGGATCTTATGTGCTTTGGCTTTTATATTCTGCACACGTTGGACGAATCGGTAGAATTTTCTGCTAGCACTCTGCTAGGCCCGAGTTCGAGTGTCCGGCCAGCCAATGAAGAATTACAGGAATTTATTTCTGGTGATAGAAATACATTTCTCGGTATAAGGTGGTTTGGATTCCGCAATAAGCTGTAGGTCCAGTTGCTAGGTAACCAGTTGGTTCTTAGCCATGTAAAATAAGTCTAATCCTTCGGGCCAGCCCTAGGAGAGCTATCAATCAGCTCAGTGGTCTGGTTAAACTAAGGTATACTTATTTACTTCTCCTGTACTTTGTATTTCTCATTCAGTTCCTCTCTCGTTGTCTTACTTCTCAGCCTCTTTTCTCTGCCACCTTTTTCAGTTTACTCAAGTCAGATCTCATCACCATGATTTTTTTTCCAGGTGCCTTTTCCCAGGCGGTTGCTGTTTTGGCTTCTGTTTGGTTGGTTGTGATGGTGGTGTTGGTGTTTGTATCCCCATGAGTTGTACTACTAGTATTGCTCCTGCATATGTCAGGTTATTTGTTTCTGTGATACTGGTGGTGTGTACTAGTCTCATTGTTTCGTTAACTTCACTTGTTTTCTCTCTTATCCTCTTTGTGTTGTAGGTTTTTTTTTTTTACATTCTAGTTTTAGAACGTGCCACCTTCACCACGGAAGGGTCCTGGCTAAATTGGACCCCTGGGCCCCACAAACAAACCCAAAAAAGGACCCCTTACGCTTTCATGGAGGGGATCTTTGTTCTTTCTGTATCTGGCTTCATCCATTGCCTGATCTTTTCCACCCTTTCCGACCTCTCTGTTACACCTTCGGTATTTCCTCGTGTGCCGTTGTTTGGTAACTCACCATTGCCTGTCGTCTTCTGTGGTATCGCCCCTTAGTTCGTCTTCTTGTCCTTCGTCGCTGGGTGTTATTTCTCTTTCAGTTCCTCTCTTCCTGTTGTGGAGAGCCAGTTCATTTTCCTTTATGTTCCTTACTTGGTTTCCCAGCCTCTGTTCTGTTTGAGGGGTGTCATTTCTCTCATTCCAGATGTTGACCAGTCTTCTTCTGTATCCTCTTTCTGTCAGGTTGCTTCTGATGCTGCATCTCCATATTTCCTTATTTTCTTCTCTTGTCCGTTTCTTCTTCTGTTCCACCTCTTCAGCTCCAGTCACTGGTTGCTGGTTACTATCGTTGTGGTGGTCAGTTGCCGGATGACGACCTCCAAGTACCTGACCGTCCTCCCCGTCGACTGGGCTGTATGCCAGGCTGCCGGACGAAGCTCCTCTGTTGCCAGAGGTTCCATTTACGTCGTTGTCGTTTATTCATCCATTTCTTTCCATCATTGGTGAGTTTTGCTATTTAACCCATAGGTGGACCCTACCCCATCGGCAATAGGTACCCATTTACAGCTGAACAGACTGAGGAAATTGTGGTAAAGATCCTTTCTCAAGGAACCAATGCCGAGGAGGGCAGTCACCCCTCCAACGACTGACCAGCCCCAATGTCGCTTAACCAGTCCATCGATGAGTCCATCGCCCACTTATTGATTAGTTAAGTGAATTATATTATTATTATTCACAAATGAACCCTATTCATATGGAACAACCACCTGAGCTGATTAACAGCTCTCCTAGTGCTGGCCCGAAGGATTAGACTTATTTTACGTGGCTAAGAACCAATTGGTTACCTAGCAACGGGACCTACAGCTTATTGTGGAATCCGAACCACATTATACCGAGAAATGAATTTCTTTCACCAGAAATAAATTCCTCTGATTCTTCATTGGCCGGCTGGAGAATCGACTGCGGGCCCAGCAGAGTGCTATCCGAGAACAATACCGACCCGTCCAACGAGGAACTAGCCCACCAAAGGGGCCACTGACTTGAAATTCAAGCTTATCAAAGAAAGAGAAGATCACTTTTTAAAAAAAACGATAAATTAACAAATAAATAAATAAATATAAAAATTAGTATACGACTAAATTAATAAATAAATAAATAAATATAAATTTTAGTATACTACTAAACTAACGAAAAAAAATAGATTACAGTTAAAAGTAGAACTCACACAATATCAGCATACAATATCTCCTCTCAAAAGTCGAAAAAAATACGTAAATTATATTAAAGATTGATGGAAATCCACGACGGATCTTAATTTCACGTATTTTTTCCCTAAACAATTACAAATCAAGAGATTCTCGAAGCCGGATGAAACCAAAACCTTTTTAAAATATATATATATATATATATATATATATATATATATATATATATATATATATATATATATATATATATATTACTGTTAATTTAGGAACTCGTGGCCACCTACAAACCTCATTAACCTTTAAAAGTTATTGATGTATGAATATTGTCAACGCGCAAAATATTTCTTGAATTCAGAAAGATGGCGAATCTATATAAATTTTATTTGTCATTTTTCGTATTTGCAAGAAATGTTAGTTTATATAGATTTCACATTTCTAAACAAACAGTATAGAAATAACTTTGATTTGTAGAAACTGCCATTTTGTAAAATCACTAACAACATGAAAAGATTATGAATTCATAATGACTGTTATTACGGAACAATTTCTTATGGAAAATTATAAATTATGACACCTCATTAATTATGTTCATACATAATTACTGATCATTTATGATCTGCAAATACATAAATACAATTAACAATATAAAAACAAGTCTAAATTAACAATATCAATAATACATGAAGACCGGACGACAAGGGAGAGGAGAACGTGGGGAGGAATACAATGAGAAAGATAAGGAGAGGGAGAAGAAAGAGGAGGGGATGGAAGGGAACAAGAATGAAAAATATAAGAATAAGGAGAATAAAAAAGACAGAAGAAGAAGAAGAGTAGGAGGAGGAGGAGGAATAATAGACATAAGAAGAAGAAGAAGAAGAAGAAGAAGAAGAAGAAGAAGAAGAAGAAGAAGAAGAAGAAGAAGAAGAAGAAGAGTAGGAGGAGGAGGAGGAATAATAGACATAAGAAGAAGAAGAAGAAGAAGAAGAAGAAGAAGAAGAAGAGGAATAATAGAAGAAGAAGAAGAAGAAGAAGAAGAAGAAGAAGAAGAAGAAGAAGAAGGGGAATAATAGGCAGAAGAAGAAGAACAAGAACAAGAAGAAGGAGAAGAAGAAGACGAGGAAAAATAGTTAGAAGAAGAAGAAGAAGAAGAGGAATAATAGAGAGAAGAAGAAGAAGAAGAAGAAGAAGAAGAAGAAGAAGAAGAAGAAGAAGAAGAAGAAGAAGAAGAAGAACTGACAGAAGAAGAAGAGGAATAATAGACAGAACAAGAAGAAAAGAAAATGAGAATGATTAGGTGGGGAGGGAAGAGTAGTGGGAGGGAGGAAGGAGGAGGAGAGATGGAGGAAGGAGGAAAGGGGGAAGGGGTGGGAGGAGGAGGAGGATGAAAGGGGGAGGGGAGAGGGAGAGGGAGAGGAGGAGGAGGAGGAGGCGGCAGCTGGGGGCTATTTCTGTAGGTGTGGCACCGAGTCTCTCTCTCTCTCTCTCTCTCTCTCTCTCTCTCTCTCTCTCTCTCTCTCTCTCAAAGCGAGCCCTCAGGGCATCTGCATCAGTGCCAGTTGGGTATCGGTACCAAACGCCCGAGTACCCAGACTGCAAGACTTTCAGTGGCTCCTTTGCTAACGTGCGAGACGGAGAGAGAGAGAGAGAGAGAAGGAGAGAGAGAGGGAGAGAAAGAGAGAGATAGAAGGAGAGAAGTAGTGGAAAGTGTACAGAGAGAAAGTGGATAAACAGAGAAAGAGGGAAAAGTGAGGATAAAGGAAGAAAAAGGAAAATAAAAAAAAAAAAAGTTAAAATCGCGGTCATGGGAAAAGGAAGAGGGGAGAGAGGAAGAGGAGGAGGAAGAAGAGGAAGAAGTGGAAGAAGAGGAGGAAGAAGTGGTAGAAGAAACGTGTTGTCGTGTAAATAATGGACGCCGCCTTTCCGTACACGGCCGCTGTCGGGTGGACTATGTGCTGTTGTTCTGCCTTCGGGAGCTGTTGTTTTTTTCGTTGTTGTTTTGAAGACTGTCTCCGAAAACAGCATCGCCGTTGCTGCTGCTGCTGCTGCTGTTGCTGCACCGACAACAGCTGTTTCTGCTGTGCTGTTCCGTCTCCCTCAGTCATCACGTGAGTAATAATACATCGTGTGCTGTTTTCTCTCTCTCTCTCTCTCTCTCTCTCTCTCTCTCTCTCTCTCTCTCTCTCTCGTTCGCCGAGAGATGGACTTCTTTATATTTTGTTTTTCCATTTATTTCTATTTTTTGTTTGGTGGTATATGTATATGTGTGTATATATATACATACATACATACATACATACATACATACATACATACACATACACACTATATATATATATATATATATATATATATATATATATATATATATATATATATATATATATATATATATATATATATATATATATATATATATATATATCAGTGTATATATATATATAAATAAATAAATATATACATATATATAAATAAACATATATATAAATAAATATATATATAAATATATATATATATACATATATGTATGTGTATACTGTATATGTATACGTGTGTATTACTGAATTCCACCAAGCGATATTCCCGTTATCTTCACAATTCCATACACAAATTTTTTGTTAATTTCTTTACGACAATTTTTATCAGGTCTCTCAATTCCCATGACCGATATATTTCGTGCATATTAATTTCATCTCGTGAAAAACCTCTCATTCTTTTGCATTTTTATTTATCTCTTCCGAGGAGAATAATTCTTTTTTTTATTTTCGTTATTCTTATTTACGCTCACTGATCCGATTACATTATCTTAGCGTGGCGTTCTTTATTCTCCCACCGCATTAAATCGGTGACCATGGTATCTGTGAAGCCAGTATGCGAGGAGAATTATTTTTTTTATATTTTGCAAGGTGTCGATGATAATGGTTGCTGAGATCATTTTCACAGAACTATTTATATATTGTAATAATAATAATAATAATAATAATAATAATAATAATAATAATAATAATAATAATAATAATAATAAAAATAATAACAATAAAGTAATAATAAATAATAATAATACTAATAATAATAATAATAATAATAATAATAATAATAATAATAATAATAATAATAATAATAATAAAAATAGATAAAAGAGTAATACTCATATAATAGTAATAATTATTCAACTTCTGTAAGTGTTGTCTAATAATTATCACAACTGTTGTTATTGTTTTTTGTTATTTTTGATATTGTTTGGGTCGTCCCTGTTACCATAAATTTTGAAAATGCGGACAAGTCATTATTATTATTATTATTATTATTATTATTATTATTATTATTATTATTATTATTATTATTATTATTATTATTATTTTGTTTATTATTTTGTTTATTATTATTATTATTATTATTATTATTATTATTATTATTATTACTGACGTCAGTTTTAATGCCCATTTGTAATCAGAGACAAAAAAATGGTGTCTATTATAGAGAAGTATAGTTGCAGGTAATTAATTGTTCGCCTTGTAATCTCAGAGAAAAATTAATCATATTGGTCATATATCGGAACTTTCATTCTTCTTTTCTCTTTCTCTCTTTTTTCTTACTACTTTTCTTCTTATTTATCACAGTCCACTTTAGCTTTTTCTGAAATCCGTAGATGGGAACTATTTTCTTTTTTTATTTTTTTTCCTGCTTCTTCTTCTCCTTTATCATCGTCCACTCCAATTTTCATGAAATCCGTAGATGATCAGGAACTGTTTTCTTTTATTTGTTTATCTTTTTTTCCCGTTTCTTCTTCTTCTTATTCTTTATCATAGTCCACTTTCAGCTTTTCCTGATATCCGTAGATGATCAGGAAACTTTTTTGTCTTCGAAGGCTTTACATCATCGACGAGGACTGTGCCTGTTATGTGAAGGAGGTCCCCAAATCTCCCTTTTTTTTACCTATTTTGAGATGCATAAACTCTTGATTAAAGACCCACAAATTCTGGGTCATCCTGTGAATTTCTAGTGCTCTTTGCAAGGTGGGAAAGAGCCATCAACTTCAAAATTCTGTTTATATTCCGTGAACCCCAAATCTCCCTTTTTTTTAGCATGTTTTGGAGATACACAGGCTCTTGATTCAAGACCAACAAATGCTGGGTCACACTGTGAATTTCTAGTGCCCTTTGTAAGAAGGGAATAGAGACATCAACTTCGCAAATCTGTTTTTCATTCTGGGAAATCCTAGATTCCAGAATCAAGAAATGTGCAAATATCCAGATTTCCTGCCAGTGACCTATGTAATTTTCAAGACCCACAAATACTGGGTCATACTGGGTCATCCAGTGAATTTCCAGTGACTTTTGTAAGAGGGGAACGTCATCAACTTCACAAATCTTTTATTTATTCTGGGAAGTCCCAGATCCCAGAATGAAGAAATTTGTAAATACCCAGATTTCCTGTCAGTGCTCTATTTAAGTTTCAAGACCCACAAATACTGGGTCATTCTGGGATAATCCTGTGAATTTTCAGTGCCATTTGTAAGTTTCAGAACCCACAAAGACTGGGTCATTCTGGGGTCATCCTGTGAATTTTCAGCGCCATTTGTAAGTTCCAAGACCCACAAGTATGGGGTCATTCTGGGATAATCCTGTGAATTTTCAATAGCCTTTGTAAGTTTCAAGGCCCACAAATACTGGGTCATTCTGGGGTAATCCTGTGAATTTTCAGTGCCATTTGTAAGTTTCAGGACCCACAAATACTGGGTCATTCTGGGATAATCCTGTGAATTTTCAGTGCCATTTGTAGGTTTCAAGACCCACAAATACTGGGTCATTCTGGGATATTCCTGTGAATTTCCAGTGCCATTTGTAGGTTTCAAGATCACAAAACTGGGTCATTCTTTCCTGTGAATTTTCAGGACCCACAAATACTGGGCCATTCTGGGTAATCCTGGGTAATTTTCAGTGCCATTTTTAAGTTTCAAGACCCACAAATACTGGGACATTCTGGGGTAATCCTGTGAATTTTCAGTGCCATTTGTAAGTTTCAAGGACCCACAAATACTGGGTCATTCTGGGGTAATCCTGTGAATTTTCAGGGCCATTTGTAAGTTTCAAGACCCACAAATACTGGGTCATTCTGGGGTAATCCTGTGAATTTTCAGGGCCATTTGTAAGTTTCAAGACCCACAAATACTGGGTCATTCTGGGGTAATCCTGTGAATTTTCAGGGCCAGTTCAAGGACCCACATTTGTAACTGGGTCATTCTGGTGTTTCAAGACCCACAAATACTGGGTCATTCTGGGGTAACCCTGTGCCAATTTTCAGACCCACCATTTGAATTTTCAGGGCCATTTGTAAGTTTCAAGGACCCACAAATACTGGGTCATTCTGGGGTAATCCTGTGAATTTTCAGGCCATTTGTAAGTTTCAAGGACCCACAAATACTGGGTCATTCTGGGGTAATCCTGTGAATTTTCAGGGCCATTTGTAAGTTTCAAGGACCCACAAATACTGGGTCATTCTGGGGTAATGGGGTAATCCTGTGAATTTTCAGGGCCATTTTGGATTTCAAGGACCCACAAATACTGGGTCATTCTGGGGTAATCTGTGAATTTTCAGTGCCATTTGTGTTTCAAGGACCCACAAATACTGGGTCATTCTGGGGTAAGAATTTTCAGAGCCATTTGTAGGTTTCAAGACCCACAAATACTGGGTCATTCTGGGATAATCCTGTGAATTTTCAGTGCCATTTCAAGGACCCACAAATACTGGGTCATTCTTAATCCTGTGAATTTTCAGGGCCATTTGTAAGTTTCAAGGACCCACAAATACTGGGTCATTCTGGGGTAATCCCAGGGAATATTCAGTGCCATTTGTAAGTTTCAAGGACCCACAGTCATTCTGCCTGTGAATTTTTTGCCATTTGTAGGTTTCAAGACCCACAATATCTGGGGTAATTCTGGGTCTGGGGTAATCCTGTGAATTTTCAGTGCCATTTGGGATACTGGGTCACCCTGTGAATTTTCAGTGCCATTTGTAGGTTTCAAGACCCACAAATACTGGGTCATTCTGGGGTAATCCTGTGAATTTTCAGTGCCATTTGCAATTTATAAGTTTCAAGGACCCCAAACATTCTGGGGTAAAATAGGGCCTGGGCCATGAATTTTCAGTGCCTGATTTCAAGACCCACAAATACTGGGTCATTCTGGGGTAATCCTGTGAATTTTCAGGGCCATTTGTAAGTTTCAAGGACCCACAAATACTGGGTCATTCTGGGTAATCCTGTGAATTTTCAGTGCCATTTCAAGACCCACAAATACTGGGTCATTCTGGGATAGAATTTTCAGTGCCATTTTAGTTTCAAGACCCACAAATACTGGGTCATTCTGGGGTAATCCTGTGAATTTTCAGGGCCAGTTTCAAGGACCCCAAATACTGGGTCATTCTGGGGTAATCCTGTGAATTTTCAGGGCCATTTGAGTTTCAAGGACCCACAAATACTGGGTCATTCTGGGGTAATCCTGTGAATTTTCAGTGCCATTTGTAGTTTCAAGACCCACAAATACTGGGTCATTCTGGGGTAATCCTGTGAATTTTCAGTGCCATTTGTAAGTTTCAAAGACCCACAAATACTGGGTCATTCTGGGGTAATCCTGTGAATTTTCAGGGCCATTTTCAGTGACCCACCATACTGGGTCATTCTGGGGTAATCCTGTGTTTCAGGGCCATTTGTAGGACCCACAAATACTGGGTCATTCTGGGGTAATCCTGTGAATTTTCAGGGGATATTCCTGTGAATTTTCAGTGCCATTTGTAAGTTTCAAGACCCACAAATACTGGGTCATTCTGAGGTAATAATTTTCAGGGCCTAAGTTTCAAGACCCACAAATACTTTTCAGGGCCATTTGTAAGTTTCAAGACCCACAAATACTGGGTCATTCTGGGATAATCCTGTGAATTTTCAGTGCCATTTGTAAGTTTCAAGACCCACAAATACTGGGTCATTCTGGGGGTAATCCTGTGAATTTTCAGTGCCATTTGTAAGTTTCAAGACCCACAAATACTGGGTCATTCTGGGGTTCTGAGATAGATCCTGTGGTAATTTTCAGGGCCATTTGTAAGTTTCAAGACCCACAACTGGGTCATTCTGGGTCTGTGAATTTTCATTTGTAAGGACCCACAAATACTGGGTCATAACCCTGTGAATTTTCAGTGCCATTTGTCAGTGCCAGTTTCAAGACCCACAAAAATATTTTCAGTGCCATTTGTAAGTTTCAAGACCCACAAAACTGGGTCATTCTGGGGGTAATCCTGTGAATTTTCAGGGCCATTTGTAAGTTTCAAGACCCACAAATACTGGGTCATTCTGGGGTAATCCTGTGAATTTTCAGGGCCATTTGTAAGTTTCAAGACCCACAAATACTGGGTCATTCTGGGGTAATCCTGTGAATTTTCAGTGCCATTTGTAAGTTTCAAGGACCCACAAATACTGGGTCATTCTGGGGTAATCCTGTGAATTTTCAGTGCCATTTCAAGGACCCACAAATACTGGGTCATTTGGGGTAAGACCCAGGATAAATACAGTGCCATTTGTAAGGTGGGTCATTCTGGGGTAATCCTGTGAATAACCCTGCCATTTGTAAGTTTTACTGGGCCATTCTGGGGTAATCCTGTGAATTTTTGTGGGCCACTACAAATACTAGGTCATTCTGGGTAATCCTGTGAATTTTCAGTGCCATTTTCAGTTTCAAGGACCCCAAATACTGGGTCATTCTGGGTAATCTGTGAATTTTCAGACCCATTTACTGGGTCATTCTGGGACACAAATACTGGGTATTCTGTAATCCTGTGAATTTTCAGTGCCATTTGTAAGTTTCAAGACCCACAAATACTGGGTCATTCTGACCCACAAATACTGGGATAATCCTGTGAATTTTCAGTGCCATTTGTGAGTTTCAAGACCCACAAATACTGGGTCATTCTGGGGCCTGTGGGCCATTTATGGATTTAAGGACCCACAAATACTGGTCTAATCCTGTGAATTTTCAGTAAGTTTCAGGACCCACAAATGCTAGGTTTGTAAGTTTCAAGGACCCACACATCCTGTGAATTGGTGCCATTTGTAAGGGGACCCACAAAAATACTGGAATTTTTTCAGGGCATTCTGGGTCATTCTGGGGTAATCCTGTGATTTTCAGGGCCATTTTTTCAGACCACAAATACTGGGTCATTCTGGGGTAATCCTGTGGTGCCAGTAAGTTTCAAGACCCACAAATACTGGGTCATTCTGCCATTTGGGATATTCCTGTGAATTTTTTTCAAGGACCCACAAATACTGGGTCATTCTGGGGTAATCCTTGAATTTTCAGTGCCAGGTTTCAAGACCCACAAATACTGGGTCATTCTGGGTAATCCTGTGAATTTTCAGTGCCATTTGTAAGTTTCAGGACAAATACTGGGTCATTCTGGGGGTAATCCTGTGAATTTTCAGTGCCATTTGTAGTTTCAAGACCCACAAATACTGGGTCATACTGGGAGGTAATCCTGTCATTCTGTAATTTTCAGGGCCATTGAATTTTCAGGGCCATTTGTAAGTTTCAAGACCCACAAAAATACTGTGAATTTTCAGGCCATTCTATAGTTTCAGGACCCACAAATACTGGGTCATCCTGTGAATTTTCAGTTTGCCATTTGTAATCCTGAATTTTAATTTCAAGAGCCCCACAAATACAAATCATTCTGAATTTTCAGGGGTAACTGTGTCCCAGAATCCACCTGTGAATTTTCAGGGCCATTTGTCAGTAGTAATCCTGGGATAAGTGAATGGTAATCCATTTGCCTTTAAGTTTCAAGACCCACAAATACTGGGTCATTCTGGGGTAATCCTGTGAATTTTCAGTGCCATTTGTAAGTTTCAAGGACCCACAAATACTGGGGATAATCCTGTGAATTTTCAGTGCCATTTCTGTTTCAAGACCCACAAATACTGTCATTCTGGGTCATTCTGGGGTAATCCTGTGAATTTTTCCAGTGCCATTTGTAGGTTTCAGACCCACAAAAACTGGGTCATTCTGGGGGTGTGAATTTTCTGCCATTTGGAGTTTCAAGGACCCACAAAACTGGGTCATTCTGGGGGGGGTAATCCTGTGAATTTTCAGGGCCATTTGTAAGTTTCAGGACCCACAAAATTCTTTTCAGTGCCAGTTTTTCATTTCTGCCATTTGTAAGTTTCAAGACCCTGGGAGTATCCTCATTTTCAGGACCCACAAATACTGGGTCATTCTGTAATCCTGTGAATTTTCAGGGCCATTTGTAAGTTTCAAGGACCACAAATACTGGGTCATTCTGGGGGTAATCCTGTGAATTTTCTGTGAATTTTTCAGGGTAAGTTTTCAGACCCACAAAACTGGGTCATTCTGGGGTAATCCTGTGAATTTTCAGTGCCATTTGTAAGTTTCAAGACCCACAAATACTGGGGTCATTCTGGGGGTAATCCTGTGAATTTTTTTCAGACCCACAAATACTGGGTCATTCTGGGAGTAATCCTGCCATTGAATTTTCAGTGCCATTTGTAAGTTTCAGGACCCACAAATACTGGGTCATTCTGGGGTAATCCTGTGAATTTTCAGGGCCATTTGCAAGTTTCAAGGACTGGGTCATTCTGGGGTAATCCTGTGAATTTTTCAGTGCCATTTGTGAGTTTCAAGACCCACAAATAACTGAATGGGTTCTAAGGACCCACAAATCTGGGTCATTCTGTAATCTCAGAATTTCAGTAATCCTGTGAATTTTCAGGGCCATTTGTAAGTTTCAAGGACCCACAAATACTGGGTCATTCTGGGGTAATCCTATTTTTCTGCCATTTGTAAGTTTCAAGACCCACAAATACTGGGTCATTTCAATCCTGGAATTTTCAGGGCCATTTGTAAGTTTCAAGGACCCACAAATACTGGAATTTTCAGTGCCATTTCAGTTTCAAGACCCACAAATACTGGGTCTGGGGTAATCCTGTGAATTTTCAGGGCCCAGCTGGGGTAATCCTGAATTTTCAGTGCCATTTGTAAGTTTCAAGACCCACAAATACTGGGTCATTCTGGGGTAATCCTGTGAATTTTCAGGGCCAGTTTTTGGGGGCCATTTGTAAGTTTCAAGACCCACAAAATCATTCTGGGGTCATTCTGGGGTAATCCTGTGAATTTTCAGGGCCATTTGTAAGTTTCAAGACCCACAAATACTGGGTCATTCTGGGTGCCTGTTTCAAGACCCACAAATTTTCTGGGTAAGTGCCATTTGTAAGTTTCAAGACCCACAAATACTGGGTCATTCTGGGTAATCCTGTAATGCCCTGTGAATTTTCAGGGCCATTTGTAAGTTTCAAGGACCCACAAATACTGGGTCATTCTGGGGTAATCCTGCCATTTGAATTTTCCAAGACCCACAAATACTGGGTCATTCTGGGGTAATTCTCAGTGCCATTTGTAAGTTTCAAGGACCCACAAATACTGGGTCATTCTGGGGTAATTTCAGGGGCCATTTGTAAAGGTTTAATTCTGGGGTCCATTCTGCCATTTGTAAGTTTCAAATACTGGGTCATTCTGGGGTAATCCTGTGAATTTTCAGTGCCATTTGTAAGTTTCAAGGACCCACAAATACTGGGTCATTCTGGGGTAATCCTGTGAATTTTCAGTGCCATTTGTAAGTTTCAAGGACCCACAAATACTGGGTCATTCTGGGGGTAATCATGTAAGTTTCAGGACCCTGGGGTAATCCTGTGAATTTTCAGTGCCATTTGTAAGTTTCAGGACCCACAAATACTGGGTCATTCTGGGGTAATCTGTGAATTTTCAGGGCCATTTGTAAGTTTCAAGGATTGGGTCATTCTGGGGTTCCTGTGAATTTTCAGTGCCATTTGTAAGTTTCAAGACCCACAAATACTGGGTCATTCTGGGATAATTGCCTGTGAATGAATTTTCAGTGCCATTTGTAGGTTTCAAGACCCACAAATACTGGGTCATTCTGGGAGTACCATTTGTAAGGGCCATTTGTTTGACCCACAAATACTGGGTCATTCAGGGCCTGTGAATTTTCAGTGCCATTTGTAAGTTTCAAGACCCACAAATACTGGGTCATTCTGGGGTAATCCTGAATTTTCAGGGATTTTCAGTGCCATTTGCCATTTGTAAGTTTCAAGACCCACAAATACTGGGTCATTCTGGGATAATCCTGTGAATTTTCAATGCCATTTGTAAGTTTCAAGTAGGTCCTGGGGTAATTTGAATTTTCAGTGCCATTTGTAAGTTTCAAGACCCACAAATACTGGGTCATTCTGGGGTAATCCTGTGAATTTTCAGTGCCATTTGTAAGTTTCAAGACCCACAAATACTGGGTCATTCTGGGGTAATCCTGTGAATTTTCAGTGCCATTTGTAAGTTTCAAGGACCCACAAATACTGGGTCATTCTGGGATAATCCTGTGAATTTTCAGTACCATTTGGTAATCCTGTGAATTTTCAGGGCCATTTGTAGGTTTCAAGTAATCCCACAATTTTCAGTGCCATTTTGGGTCATTCTGGGATAATCCTGTGAATTTTCAGTGCCACAAATACTGGGTCATTTGTAATCCTGTGAATTTTTGCCAAGACCCACAAATACTGGGTCATTCTGGGGATAATCCTGTGAATAGTTTCAAGACCCACAAATACTGGGTCATTCTGGGGTAATCCTGTGAATTTTCAGGGCCATTTGTAAGTTTCAAGACCCACAAATACTGGGTCATTCTGGGATATTCCTGTGAATTTTCAGTGCCATTTGTAGGTTTCAAGACCCACAAATACTGGGTCATTCTGGGGTAATCCTGTGAATTTTCAGTGCCATTTGTAAGTTTCAAGACCCACAAATACTGGGTCATTCTGGGATAATCCTGTGAATTTTCAGTGCCATTTGTAAGTTTCAAGACCCACAAATACTGGGTCATTCTGGGGTAATCCTGTGAATTTTCAGTGCCATTTGTAAGTTTCAAGACCCACAAATACTGGGTCATTCTGGGGTAATCCTGTGAATTTTCAATGCCATTTGTAGGTTTCAGGACCCACAAATACTGGGTTATACTGGGGCGATAGTGAATTTTCAGTGCCATCTGTAGGTTTCAAGACCCACAAATACTGGGTCATTCTGGGTCATCCTGCGAATTTTCAGGGCCATTTAGGTTTCAAGACCCACAAATACTGGGTCATTCTGGGGTAATCCTGTGAATTTTCAGGGCCATTTGTAGTTTCAAGACCCACAAATACTGGGCCATTCTGGGGTAATCCTGTGAATTTTCAGGGCCATTTTGTGTCAGTGCCATTTGTAGGTTTCAAGACCCACAAATACTGGGTCATTCTGGGATAACCCTGTGAATTTTCAGTGCCATTTGTAGGTTTAAAGACCCACAAATACTGGGTCATTCTGGGGTAATCCTGTGAATTTTCAGGGCCATTTGTAAGTTTCAAGGACCCACAAATACTGGGTCATTCTGGGGTAATCCTGTGAATTTTCAGTGCCATTGGTAGGTTTCAAGACCCACAAATACTGGGTCATTCAGGGCCATTTTAAGGGTCATCCTGTGAATTTTCAGTGCCATTTGTAGTTTCAAGACCCACAAATACTGGGTCATTCTGGGGGAAGTTTCAAGACCCACAAAACTGGGTCATTCTGGGGTAATCCTGTGAATTTTCAGTGCCATTTGTAAGTTTCAAGACCCACAAAACTGGGTCATTCTGGGGTATTCCTGTAATGAATTTTCAGTGCCATTTGTAAGTTTCAAGACCCAGGGTCATTCTGGGATAATCCTGAATTTTCAAGGGCCATTTTCAAGGGCCAGATCCTCAGACACAAATACTGGGTCATTCTGGGATCATCCTGTGAATTTTCAATGCCATTTGAAGTTTCAGGACCCACAAATACTGGGTCATTCTGGGGTAATCCTGTGAATTTTCAGTGCCATTTGTAGGTTTCAAGACCCACAAATACAGGGTCATTCTGGGATTTGTAATCAAGACCCTGCAAATACTGGGTCATTCTGGGATAGTGATTTTTCAGAGGGCCATTTAGGTTTTAGAGAATTTTCAGTGCCATTGTGTAGGTTTCAAGACCCACAAATACAGGTCATTCTGGGGTAATCCTGTGAATTTTCAGTGCCATTGGTAGGTTTCAAGACCACAAATACTGGGTCATTCTGGGGTAATCCTGTGAATTTTCAGTGCCATCTGTAGGTTTCAAGACCCACAAATACTGGGAATTTTCTTTGACCAAATTGTCAAGATCATCCTGTGAATTTTTGAAGTTTCAGGACCCACAAAACTGGGTCATTCTGGGAATCTGTTTTTGCCATTTTGTTTGGAAGTCCTGTGAATTTTCAGGGCCATTTGTAGGTTTCAGAACCTGGGAAGAAAGGTTTAAAGACCCACAAATAAATTTTCAGTGCCATTTGTAGATTTCAAGGACCCACCTGGGTTTTCTCCCTGTTTCTCTGATCAATGCCATTTGTAAGTTTCAAGAGAGAGAGAGAGAGAGAGAGAGAGAGAATTTTCAGTGAGAGAGAGAAAGAGATCCTGTGAATTTTCAGTGCCATTTGTAAGAGAGAACCCTCCTGGCCATTTGTAAGTTTCAAGGACCCACAAATTATTTTCAGTGCCATTTGTAGGTTTCAGGACCCACGTGGGCCATACTGGGGATGACTTCCATTTGAAACCGTCGGATTCTGGGCCTACGTGCCATTTGAGTTTCCGTTATATGTTTTTAGAGCGACCTTGCTCTAAAACTGTTGGATAAGTCTGATAGGTCTGGGTGCCAAACGCCCCCGCCCCTCTAAAACCCACTACCCCCAGCCACCCACCACCCGCCCACACCCTCCCCATCCATCCATCCACTATCCACTAGTCTCTAATCTGCGCCCCACTCCCCTACCCAAGGGGTGGATGAAATAGACTGGATTTCCTCCTTTCCCCCCCACCCTGGGTATGCCTGAGTGAGAGAGTTCCCCGGGAGATAATTCTGATTATAACTGGCGGGGTTGTAACAACAAACTGTGAGAAGTTTATAGCAAACAATGAGCATAGCAATCAATGGTCGGTGCATGGCTGGGTATATCATAGCCCAGCAACAGGGTTGTTAATGTGTGTATATATATATATATATATATATATATATATATATATATATATATATATATATATATATATATATATATATATATATATATATATATATATATATACATTTATATATATATAAATACATAATATATTTATATATATATTATATATATAAATATATATATATGCATATATATATAAATACATTTCCAAGATATTTGCATATACAAATCCATAAACAAATGCAATTAAAATACTTTCAATTATAAAAAGCCTATACCAAAAGATACGAAATCCCGATTCCAGCTTCCTTAATTCTATCAATCAACAAAAAATAATTTCGCCCTCGAAGAGAATGATTGATCGCTGGCGTGAGATACTTCTCTGGCGTCGCAGCGACCGACAAAAGTCCCTCAGCTCTCATCACTCACGTTATTATTAAAGTTATTATCGCCACCTTTCTGTCCGCGTCTGGTAATAAAAGTGATGGATGGAGAAGTTTCAAAAATTATTTATTTATTATTATTTTCTTTTTATTTTTTCGCGCTCTCATTTGGTGTAAAACGGAGGAATGGTTTTCAAGGATTGTAAGTTACTGAGAGGCTGGAGTTATGCGCATACCATGAGTGATTATACTACATGGAACCATTCATTCATTTATGTTATTTTTTTTTTCACGGCTCATTTGGTGTAAAATGGAGGGATAGTTTAAAAGCTTAATATTATAGAGAGGCTGGAGTTATGCGCATACCATGAGTGATTACACTAGATGGAACCATTCATTTATTTTATTTTTTATTTATTTATTTTAAGATTTTTCACGGGCTCATTTCATGTAAAATGGGGAATGGTTTTTAAAGGCTTATCATTTACTGAGCGGCTGGATTTATGCGCGCACCATGAGTGATTACACTAGATGGAACCATTCATTTATTTCATTTATTCTTTTTTTTTTTAGATTTTTCATGCTTTCATTTGGTGTAAAATGGTGGAATGGTTTTAAAAGCTTATCATTTACAGAGAGGCTGAATTTATGCGCGCACCATGAGTGATTATACTACATGGAACCATTCATTTATTTTATTTTTTATTCTTTTTTTAGATTTTTAATGCTTTCATTTGGTGTAAAATGGTGGAATGGTTTTAAAAGCTTATCATTTACAGAGAGGCTGGAGTTATGCGCATACCATGAGTGATTACACTAGATGGAACCGTTCATTCATTCATTCAGTGGAAAAGTTTGAAAAGTTTTTGTATTGATTTTATTATTATTTATTTTTTCACGCTTTCATCTGGTGTAAAATGGGGGAATGGTGTTAAAGGCTTTTCAGTTACTGAGCGGCTGAATTTATGCGCACACCATGAGTGATTACACTAAACGGAACTTCATTCTTCGCTGGCTTTTCAGTAGTTATTCGTCATTCTTTTCTTCCCTTTTCAGTTTTCTGTACAAGGAAACTATTGCGCCGGCTTTGTCCGTCCACATTTTTCTGTCCGCCCTCAGATCTTAAAAACTGCTGGGGCTAGAGGGCTGCAAACTGGTATGTTGATCACCCACCCTTCAATCATCAAACATGCCAAATTGCAGCCCTCTAGCCTCACTAGTTCTTACTTTATTTAAGGTTAAACTTAGCCATAATCGTGCTTCTGGCAACGATATAGGACAGGCCACCACCGGGCCGTGGTTAAAATTTCATGGGCCGCGGCTCATACAGCATTATACCGAGACCATAAAGAATTATTTTCGGTGGCCTTGATTATTATTGGGAAGGCGGAAATATCATAAAAATAATTATTATTATTATTATTATTATTATTATTATTATTATTATTATTATTATTATCTCTTTTTAACTAAACGCATTTTCCTTTGGAAGAGGGTACCCCAGTGAATATTGCCAAAGAACTTCTCAACAATGCTTTAAGGGGGTAAGGTTGCAACCTCATTCATTTCTCAATTCTGCCAGCGACTCACCGCACTTCAATAACCGCCAGGTACCGTATCATTACATCCATCGTTTACCCATTAACCCTGTCCCGAAATCCAAGGGTGTCCCCTGACAAAATCTAGTGTCAGTTTAATCCTTCAACTTCAGAATGAAACATAAAAACATTTCCCAATTCACAATTGATTCCTGATCTTCTTTTCCTGCCGAGAGAGAGACCGAAATCAGATTCGCTGGACAGCAGAAGCACCAATATGGCATAAATGTTTTGCCTCGGCGTCGAACTTCTCCTCCAGAGTTCCAGAGGTCTTTTATTCCTCCTCACACCGTTGGACCGTGGAACTGCCTCCCTACTTCTGAGGATGTCTGGCAGTTGGAACTTCTTCAGAAGTTCAAGCGAAGGCGCAATGCATTGCTACCCTAATGCAATTCTTCATTTTAATACATTTTTATCTATTTCTTAGCTTATTAATTTTTTTTTCTTTTTAATGAGTGAGATGTCCTCACTCTGTTACCCTTTACCTTCTCTTATTTCCTAATGAACACCATAATATTCTTTGGAAGCTTAAAGAATTTCAAGTCAATGCCCCCTTTGGTGGGTTTGTTCCATATGAATAGGGTTCATCATCTTCTTAATAATAATAATAATAATAATAATAATAATAATAATAATAATAATTAACATATTCTTTGGAAGCTTGAATTTCAAATCAGTGGCCCCTGTGGTGGGCTTGTTCCATATGAATAGGGTTCATCTTCTTCTGAATAATAATAATAATAATAATAATAATAATAATAATAATAATAATAATAATAATAAACATATTCTTTGGAAGCTTGAATTTCAAGTCAATGCCCCATTTGGTGAGCTTATTCCATGTGAATAGGGTTCATCTTCTTAATAATAATAATAATAATAATAATAATAATAATAATAATAATAATAATAATAATAATAATAATAATGAAAGCTTGAATTTCAAGTCAGTGGCCCCTTTGGTGGGCTTGTTCCATGTGAATACGGTTCTCCATCTTCTGAATAATAATAATAATAATAATAATAATAATAATAATAATAATAATAATAATAATAATAATAATAATAAAATAATTATTAAATAAAACAATTCTGGAAGGAAAATTCTAGAAAGAATATGCGGTGCAATTCTGACGAAAAACATCGAAACAAAATGGGGATCCATTAAAATTCAGTTTAACTTGTCAAAGGGAGTATAATTAAGTACAGGGAAATAATTGATGATGTTCATTATATTAGATTCATTATATTAGAACTACGGACACAAATATTCCTCGAGGTTTTAAATCACTGGAAGTCTAGTATAAATGTAGAGAGAGAGTCCACTTTTAGAGAATCTATGATAAGTTCGAAAGGTCTTTATATAAATTTTTGCCATGTATGTATGTATGAGTTTATATATATATATATATATATATATATATATATATATCCACTTTTATATGATAAGTTCGAAAGGTCTTTATATTAATTTATATGTATATGAGTTTATATATATATATATATATATATATATATATATATATATATATATATATATATATTTATATATATATATATATATATATATATATATATATATATATATATATATATATATATTTATATATATATATATAACAGAAAAAAATTACTTCTATTCATCTACATCGAATTTTAAATCACTTGCTTAAAACTTCCATATCTTTGAAAATTATACTATTATTATTATTATTATTATTATTATTATTATTATTATTATTATTATTATTATTATTATTCAGTAGATAAAACCTATACATATGGAACAAGCCCACCAAAGGGGCCGTTGACGTGAAATTCAAGCTTCCAAAGAATTCGATGATATTCATTAGGAAGAAGTAAGAGGAAGTAAAGAGAAATATAGAAAGAAGAGATCTCACTTATTTAAAAAAGAAAAAATAACTTAATAAATAAATAAATAGATAAAAATGGATTAAAATGTAATGAGAATAGTAATAGGGTAGTAATGCATTGCATTACAATGTCATTATATTTTCCGGTATTCGAAAGTCCAGCAACGCTTTTACCCCGTAAGTCCTAGCGGGTACGAAGGTAGGGTATGTTTACCCTACTGTTTTCAAAAGCTGGGTGGCAGGTCAGACGATATGCCCGGTAAGTGATATAGATTATTTTTGTATATTTTTCTTTTTAATGCCATGGTCAATGCTGCTGCTTAGTTTATTGTTTAGTCATTTTTGTACCATCAAATTCATCAAATTCATCTACAGCTATTGAAAAGCATCCTAAGAACTGTTTACATATCTGAATAGTTTCCAATTTTCTCTCTTTCAATTTTCAATTAAAAGTTTTGTACCTTGAAAAGTGATTTTAAATCGGTTACATGCATATCTAAACTATTTTCCCAAGTGTTGTTCAACATTCAACATATAGCATTAACTTCTAAGTTTATTGTATGAGTGCATAGGTCTACACCAGACCACATTTACCCTTAAAAACCTAACCAACCTTACCGGCATAAGGCCACTTTAACCCAAAAACCAATACACCGACCAATCACGAAAAAGGGGAAAAAATCTCAAAAATTAAATTTGGAAGCGGAAAACATCAAAGCCACGGGGCCAAATACCCAGGGTCTTTGAAAGTGGCCCAGGACTAAAATGTAGGGCATGGTGCCCAGTTCTAATTGGTATCCAAAGGTTCTTTTGAAGTGTCATCTGAGAGCGTTTGAGTTATGGTGCCTGGTGTCAGCTTAGGGATGGTTATAGTGCAATATAGTGGCTGGTGTCAGCTTAGGGATGGTTATTGTGTTATAATGGCTGGTGTCAGCTTAGGAATGGTTATAGTGTTATTGCAACTGGTGTCAGCTTGGGGATGGTTATAGTGCAATATAGTGGCTGGTGTCAGCTTAGGAATGGTTATAGTGTTTTTGCAACTGGTGTCAGCTTGGGGATGGTTATAGTGTTATAGTGGCTGGTGTCAGCTTAGGAATGGTTATAGTGTTTTTGCAACTGGCGTCAGCTTCGGGATGGTTATAGTCTTATATGGTTATAGTGTTAGTGTTTTTGCAACTCGTGTCAGCTTGGGGATGTTTATAGTCTTATAGTGGCTGGCGTCAGCTTAGGGATGGTTATAGTGTTATAGCGGCTGGGGTCAACTTAGGAATGGTTATGGTGTTACAGTGGATGGTATCAGCTTGGCAATGGTTAGTGTTATAGTGGCTGGTGTCAGCTCAGGGATGGTTATAGCATTATAGTGGCTGGTGTCAGCTTAGGGATGGTTATAATGTTATGGTGCCTGATGTCAACTTAGAGATGGCTATAGTGTTAAAGAAACTGGTGTCTACTTAAGGATGGTTATAGTGTTATAGTGGCTGGTGTCAGCTTAGGGATGGGTACAGTATGCTGCTCTAGAGATACAATCATTGACCAAACAAGATACAATATTGTGTACAAAAGGAAATAAGCGAATAAATGCATGAATGTATAATTTAAAAAATAATATACCAAAGCTTTATTACTATTACTATTATTATTATTATTATTATTATTATTATTATTATTATTATTATTATTCAGTAGACAAACCCCTGTTCATATGGAACAAGCCCACCAAAGGGGCCATTGACTTGAAATTCAAGCTTCCAAAGAACATTATGGTGTTCAGTAGAGAGAAGTTACAGAAGATAATAGGAAATAGAGAAGAAAGAGAGGAATATACATATATATAAAATTTTTTATCACACCGTGATTTATATACAATCACGAAGCTACAAATGTCGCTTAATATCAAATTCACGCTACCACGGGAATATCTCCGATGGAGAATTGTCGCCGAAGGGGAATTTATATAAGTGATAAATGAATTGGTATCGTCGGGACACGAACCCTTGACACGAAACCTATTCAGCGACTCCAGTAGACGTTACCCACTGAGCTCTTGATAGTTCAGTGGGTAGCGTCTACTGGAGTCGCTGAACAGGTTTTGTGTCGGGGTTCGCGTCCCGACGATACCAATTCATTTATCACTTATATAAATTTCCTTCGGCGACAATTCTCCATCGAGATATTCCGAGGTCAGGGAATTTGATATTAACGACATTTTAACTTCATGATTATATATATATATATATATATATATATATATATATATATATATATATATATATATATATATATATAAGAACCATTCTTTGAAAATTCCCTATACTTGATCATCCCTTAAACTAAAAAAAATAAAAATAAAAAAATAAAAATGTAAAAAAATGAAAAAAAAAAAAAAATGTAAAACCCTCCACAAAAACGAGAGAGATACTCTTGAGGAAGAACAAAGAGTAATTAAATGAAAAACAAATCAATCATTAAACAAACAAAAACAAAGAAAAACGTTAAGAACCGCCATAGAAAAGAGAGAGACTCGACTCTTGAGGACGCAAGAGCTTCGATCCAATATCTTAAATTTCATCTACTTTCTCTGAGAGCAGAACTCGAGGCTATCAATTGTTATATAGCCCTTAGGCGCTGGAGGGCCAGAGAGAGAGAGAGAGAGAGAGAGAGAGAGAGAGAGAGAGAGAGAGAGAGAGAGAGCAGAGAATGTATATATATATATATATATATATATATATATATATATATATATATATATATAGAGAGAGAGAGAGAGAGAGAGAGAGAGAGAGAAACATACAGATAGAGAGAGGAGAGAGAGAGAGAGAGAGAGAGAGAGAGACAGACAGACTGAGAGAGAGAGACCAGACATACAGACAGACAGGGCAGGTGGAGAGAGAGAGAAAGAGAGACAGAGCAAGAGAAACCAGACATACAGACAGACGGGGAGAGAGAGAGAGAGAGAGATACAGACAGACGGAGAGAGAGAGAGAGAGAGAGAGAGAGAGAGAGAGAGAGAGAGAGCAAGGGTCTCTCGATACGGGTGCTATAAAAACAATTGTGAGACGTACCTTTAGGCACGTCTGTTTCTGTTGTTTAAGCAAGAATTTATTTTTTCACTCAGTCGTCTCTCAACTCAAACCAGACTCTCCGTCTTATATTAATTATATATTTTTTCGTGATGAAAAAAATTGCCTTATTTAAAACTATTTTCATCGTGACGATCAAGAAAAAAGAATATATATATATATACATACATACATACATACGCATACGTAAACATCAATAAGCTCTACGCACAAATTATTTCTTTCCCTGACAACATCTCATCATTAAGTTTCAGTGTTGTCACTGGGGGGAAATTTACCCCCGACAGATACAAGGCGGCAAATGGGTCATCAGGGAAAATGATTTATGTGGCGCGACCAAGTTAAAAGCAATTAAGAGTTATTAATCACTTGATGTGACAAGGTGTACTATCCCTCTTTGGCTTTCAGTACACCCATGTGTCTACTCTCTCTCTCTCTCTCTCTCTCTCTCTCTCTCTCTCTCTCTCTCTCTCTCTCAGGCGCACGCACACATACACACAAACTGTATGTGTGTGTGTGTATATGTGTATATATATACACGAACATTCACATAAAAAAAGTTATCTAATCAACTCAATCTAAGATCATTAATCTATTCCATATTTTCTCTGGAAGTAACTGAAAATTCATCGTCTTCAGAAATTCAAGGGTGAAATTCCAGGTTGGAATCAGTTTGAATTTCAGGTTGAGATTCAGTATGAAATTCCAGGTTGAGGTTTGTGTTGGAATTTCAGGTTGAGATTCCAGTATGAAATTCCAGGTGGAGATTTGTGTTTGGAATTTCAGATTGAGATTCCAGTATGAAATTCCAGGTTGAGATTCAGAGTTGGAAATCCAGGTTGAGATTCCAGTATGAAATTCCAGGTTGAGATTCAGAGTTGGAAATCCAGGTTGAGATTCCAGGTAGAAATTCCAGTTTGAGATTCCAGGTTGCGATTCCAGGATGAAATTCAAGGTTGAGAATCCAGGTTGAAATTCTAGGTTGAAATTCCAGATTGAAATTCCATTTTGACATCCCAGACTGAGACTCCAAGTTGAAATCCCAGATTGAAATTGCAGAATGAGATTCCAAGTTGAAATATCAGATTGAGATTCCAGGCTGAAATTCCGCGTTGAGAGTCCAGATTGAAATACCAGGCTGAAATTCCAGTCTCGTGTACCATTCACAAAGACAGTAATACTATTATATCCAGATGACTTGTGCCTATGCAATGCGCCTTCACGTATTTAGGCGTATAGACACAAACCTGATGACTTATTCAGGCTCTAGATCGCAAGCTGAAGCTCTCTCTCTCTCTCTCTCTCTCTCTCTCTCTCTCTCTCTCTCTCTCTCTCTCTCTCTCAAACATTTCCCCAGAAAGTCTCAGAGACAGACGTCGACATTCCTAGGATTTTCTCTCGCCAGAAACAGCATCCTCTCTCTCTCTCTCTCTCTCTCTCTCTCTCTCTCTCTCTCTCTCTCTCTCTCTCTCTCTCTCTCTCTCCAGCATCCCAGTTGACATCTCTGGTATGAGGCACGAGAGAGAGAGAGAGAGAGAGAGAGAGAGAGAGAGAGGAGAATAACAGAATTATTCTGTCTTGAATGTTGGCTGGCTGGCTGACTCGAGTAAAACGGCCTCACCTGATATAAAAGTTTTATTCTTATTTCTCTCTATTTTTTTTCTCTCTCTTTTTTTTTTTTTGTTCGATTTCTTGCCGTCGTCTCTGGCTTCGGAGTTTTGTGTTCGTGTTTTTCTTTTTTTCATTTTTCCTCGTTCGGTATTTGTGTCTTTCGCCTTTCTTCTCCTTCATCTTCTTCTTCTTCTTCGCTCGGGATAACGAAATACTGAAATTTTTTTTATGTTTACGTTGATGTTTTGTCAATTTTTATTTTTTTCTTTTTCTTCATTCTTATTTTTTTATCTTTTCTTCAAATATCTCGACGTTGCTTATCTTTTATTGTTTCTTGATTTTTCGTCCTCCTGGCCAGGTACCAAGATACTGGATTTATGTATTTATATTTACTAATTACTAATTAGTATTTTTTCTTTATTTATTTATTTAATTAGTATTTTTCTTTATATTATATTATATATATATATATTCATTTATATATATATATTTATATTATTATTTATCATAGTATTATATTTATTATTATTATTATTATTATTATTATTATTTATTATTATTATTATTATTATTATTATTATTATTATTATTATTGTGAACGACAAAAATTAGTGTGTAATGCTTATGGTCAATCTTTCCTTATTTTTTTGGTATTTGGTTTCGTATGACAGAAAAAAATTACTCGTATTATTGCCCACATACACGAATTATCGGGAATATTTATGTATTTATTTATTTATTTATTTATTTATTTATTTATTTATTTATTTATTTATTTATTTATTTATTTATTTGGTCAGTTAATTATCTAATTTTGGAATTACGTGAGTCCATTTTTAGTTTTCTGAAAAGAAAACTACTGTGTCGGTTTTGTCTGTCCGTCCGCACTTTATTCTGCCCGCACTTTTTCTGTCCGCAGTTTATTCTGTCCGCGCTTTATTCTGTCCGCCTTTTTTCTGTTCGCATTTTCTTCTGTCCGCACTTTTTCCGTCCGCACTTTTTCTGTCAGCACTTTCTTCTGTCCGCACTTTTTCTGTCCGTACTTTTTCTGTCCGCACTTTTTCCGTCCGCGCTTTATTCTGTCCGCACTTTATTCTGTCCGCACTTTTTCTGTCCGCACTTTTTCTGTCCGCACTTTATTCTGTCCGCACTTTATTCTGTCCGCACTTTTTCTGTCTGCACTTTTTCCGTCAGCAGTTTTTCTTTTTCTCTTCTGCACTTTTTTTCCGTACTTTTTTCTGTCCGCACTTTTTCCGTCCACACTTTCTTCTGTCCGCATTTTATTCTGTCCGCACTTTTTCTGTCGCATTTTTCTGTCTGCACTTTCTCTTTCACTTTTTTCTGTCCGCACTTTATTCTGTCGCACTTTTTCTGTCCTCACTTTTTCCGTCCGCACTTTTTCTGTCAGCACTTTTCTGTCTGCGTTTTCTTGTCCTCACTTTTTCTGTCCGCACTTTATTCTGTCCGCACTTTTTCTGTCCGCAATTTTTCTGTCCGCCCTCATATCTTAAAAACTCCTGAGGTTAGAGGGCTGCAAATTGGTATGCTGATCATCCACCCTCCAGTCATCAAACATACTAAATTGCAGCCATCTAGCCTCCTCGGTAGTTTGATTTGATTTAAGGCTAGGCCACCAGGTGGCCGTGGTTAAAGTTTCACGGGCCGCGGCTCATGCAGCATTGTACTGAGACCACCGAAAGATAGATCTATTTTCGGTGGCCTTGATTATACGATGTAGGGATGAACAGAAAACTCGACTGCGCCGAAGAAACTCCGGCGCATTTTTTACTCGTAATTCTTCGTTTTAATTTTCACCAGCGAGGTTAGAATTCGTCAATTTTTGTTTAATTTTTTAATTTTTCGTCTCCGTTAGTAGGTTGGACTTTGGAACAGCCTCTTTATTGAGGATGTTGTTGCTATTGCAACCTCATTTCTAACCTAAGGCTATTCTTCTTGCATTTTAATACATTTCTATCTATTTATCTATTTATTAATTTATCTTTTTAATAAGTGAGATTTCTTCTTTCTGTATGTCCCTTTACCTCCTCTTACTTCTTTCGAATGAACACCATCATATTCTTTGGAAGGGTTGAATTTCAAGTCAATGGCCCCTTTGGTGGGCTTGTTCCATATGAATTGGTTTCATCTTCTGAATTTCAATAATAATAATGAATGGGTTTCATCTTCTGAATAATAATAATAATAATAATAATAATAATAATAATAATAATAATAATAATAATATTCTTTGGAAGCTTGAATTTCAAGACAGTGGCCCTTTGGTGGGCTTGTTCCATATGAATGGGTTTTATCTACTGAATAATAATACTAATTAGTAATAGGTTAAGAGTCAAGAGGTAATATAATCGAAAAGATTATTTGAACTAACAAGCAATATCAAAAGCAGCAGTAACAACATGAACCGCAGATATATTATTATTATTATTATTATTATTATTATTATTATTATTATTATTATTATTATTATTATTATTATTATTATTATTATTCACGACAAGCACACATTAAATAGCTCCTGAAAATGTATGCATGAAGAACAAAGTGAAAAGAAGAGGCAGAAGAACAGTACAGAGTGATAAAAACTTAGATGAAAGTGAATAATGAAAATAACGATAAATAAATGGATGAAAAATAAAGGGGCAAAAGGACTTAAACGAAATAAATTAGGGCTGAAAATTTGCCATTTCTTGGTTGAAGACATTTTCCTGTAATCTCTCTCTCTCTCTCTCTCTCTCTCTCTCTCTCTCTCTCTCTCTCTCTCTATATATATGTATATATATATATATATATATATATATATATATATATATATATATATATATATATATATATATATATATATATATATATATATATATATATATATATATATATATATATATAAATGGGAAAAAGCACGTTAAACGAAGAAGAAGAATATACATATTTACATAAATATATATATGTATATAATATAGATAAATTATAAATAAATTATATATAATAATATATATATATATATATATATATATATATATATATATATATATATATATACATAATTTATAAATTTACCGAGGAAGAATTTCGTCGAAATTCTTCAGTGAAAGCGAATAATTGTTTCTTCATGAAACTCATGTGTACAATTGCAAAGTACTGCTTTTGATCTGATCGTCGGAATTTGAAGGATGCCCGCCTTGCCACTGAGACTCTCTCTCTCTCTCTCTCTCTCTCTCTCTCTCTCTCTCTCTCTCTCTCTCTCTCTCACACACACACACATACACATATAAATATATATAATATATTTATATGTATATATATATGTGTGTATAGATTAATATATCTGTAATATATTAAGAAGTTTACCTCTGTTTATAAATGTGGCAAGGTAAGAGATACCAGAGTCCGAACGAAATGGGAACAGCGACTAAGCGATGAATCACGCACCTGGTCGTTAGTCGACCGCTGTGGGCGGAATTCCCAGGTGAGGAGAAAGTGTGAGTTGAATTCACCGGCTCTACTCCGTAAAAATATATGCTATTCAAAACGAGAGGGCCTCGACGAGGTATTAGTCTCTCTCTCTCTCTCTCTCTCTCTCTCTCTCTCTCTCTCTCTCTCTCTCTCTCTCCGTCAATGGCACGGTAAGAAGTTTCCTTACTCCCTTTTCGTATCTATTATAAACATTTTAGGTGTACATCATTCTTATATGTGTGTTTGTGTGTGTGTGTGTGTGTGTGTGTGTGTGTGTGTGTGTACAATATTGTATACCTGTATACCTGCATCTCCTACACTGAAGACTCCTCCCCATCTCCTCCACAATTTTTTTTTTTCTCTTCTCCCGTCTCCTCCTACAGTTTCACTCACGTACAAAAAAAAGAAGAAAAAAACAAAAATTGGCAACAGCGAGTCACTGAAAGATAGAGGGAGAGTTGCCAGACGCTCCCTGATAGCGGGACTGCCGAGCGCAGGACGCATGTATTCAAATTTGGTGAATAAAGGAATTAGAACATTTTAAAAGGTGGACGGTGGAGGGTTTTGTTTTATCAGTTTCGTAAATTTTATCGTTGGTTAGTGCATCTTTTTTCTATAAAGTATTATTATTATCTTTATAGATATAGATGGATTTTAAAATACATATAGTTTTGGTAGAGATTAACTATATTCGGGCATGGGCTACAAATACATTTTTAGTTTGAAGATATGATATATTTCCTTGTTATAAAACGACATAGGAAATGATGAAGTTACAACTTTCTGCTGATTGTTATTTTAGGGTATAAACCACCAACTTCAACTTCACAAAAGATCATTCTGAATTCTATTTATTCCTAGGAAATAAATGGAAATATTTCGAAGCATATTTATAGCCTCAAGATATTCTAGAATTTTCTAGAATTTTCTGAAGATTTAAGTCACAGTTTTCAGTAGATTACTGTTGTACTTGACCACGAAAATCATCACTGAAAAGTAATACGTTTATAGGTTTTCAAAAACGCGGTAATTTTGATTAAACCTTATAAGAACAACAGGGTCTCATGACGCTGCGAAAGTTGATGGACATTGAGTATCAATAAGACTTTTGACAAGAAGCATTTTTTGACGCAATGTCAAAAGTCGAATTAAACTGCAAGCACGCTGCTTGAAAACAATTTGAAATAAATGTGTGCCTTACAATTAACTATCATTTGTTTCTTCTAGATCACGATTAGAAAAGTAGAAATAATATATAGGAATTATTATCGTCATTGTAAATAGCACTGTGGGTTTACAAAATGTGTCTATATTAGTAGGTCTTAGTGGCATTAGATAGTAGTAGAACTATGCCAACTGATCCGCTGGTATAGTGGTTAGTGTCGTGGCATGCCACTCAGATGTCGCGGAGGGTTTGCGTCTCCCCTAGGGCGATGAAAAGTCACTGGCTCTGTATCAAGATCAGTTGCTGCTGCAGTGTGGGGTCTGCGGTGGGAGGTTGAATCCAACATTCTTTGGAAGCTTAAAGAATTTCAAGTCAGTGGCCCCTTTAGTGTGCTTGTTCCAAGTGAATAGGTTTCATCTACTGCAATAATAATAATAATAATAATAATAATAATAATAATAATAATAATAATAATAATAATAATAATAATAATAAAATTGATTTGGTTATAAACATTTTCATTTTATCACTTTTGTTCTATAAGAAAATTTGAAAGGTTTTAGTGACAATAAGCTTCATTGATTTTCGTATGCTTCTATCTCTATTTTTCTTCCAGTAATAATAATAATAATAATAATAATAATAATAATAATAATAATAATAATAATAATAATAATAATAATAATAATATTCTTTGGAAGCTTGAATTTCAAGTCAGTGGCCCCTTTGGTGGGCTTGTTCCATGTGAATAGGATTCATCTACTGAAATAATAATAATAATAATAATAATAATAATAATAATAATAATAATAATAATAATAATAATAATAATAATATAATAATAATAATAATAATAATAATAATAATAATAATAATAATAATAATAATAATAATAATAATAATATAATAATAATAATAATAATAATATTCTTTGGAAGCTTGAATTTCAAGTCAGTGGCCCCTTCGGTGGGCTTGCTCCATGTGAATAGGATTCATCTTCTGAATAATAATAATAATAATAATAATAATAATAATAATAATAATAATAATAATTAATAATTGTGCATGTTTTTTACAATCTGCACTTTTTAAGATCATGAGCTCTGTGAGCTTTGAGGAACTTCAAGGTTAGAAAGCTTCGAATATCAAGGAAGCTCTGTGCACTGAACCATTTCGATAAGCTGTGCTTTTTAAAAATACAAAAATTTTATTCCTGGCATGTTTAGGAAAATCCCTCTCTGAAATTAAAATAAAAATAATTGTCAAAGGGGTGTAAGTTTAAAGCCCAGTGGTTTTCAACGGGGTGGGGAGAGGGGGGGGGAATTTCAGAGTTTCAGGGGGAATAATTGTGACCACAGATTGGCCGGCTCGAACTGGCTCTAGGACCACACAAAACTCAGCGTGCATCGGTCTGCAGTGCTGAGAGGTCACTGAGGTTTCTCTCTCTCTCTCCCCGCTAGCTTGTTTGTGTTAGTATTTTGTTGCATATTATTTGGAATGAATCTTTTGAGGCAGACAATTTTGAAAAGGGGTGGGGGTGAGGAATGACATTCTAACATATAATGAAAGGGTACATGGGCCGCGGCTCATATATCATTATACCGAGACCACCGAAAGATAGATCTGTTTTCGGTTGCCTTGATTATACGCTGTGCAGGCTGTCCAGAAAACGCGATTGCGCCGAAGAAACTTCGACGCATCTTTTTACATGTTTTTCTTGACTATCACTACTTTCTCAAATAAACGGACAACTGTCTTTATTCTATCGCATATAATCTCACTTACGACTCTTAAGCTCACCTAAAATACAATACATTGGTAAGATAGCATAGATGATGCTTAAAAGAGCCCAAAAAATAATAAAATGCATAAATTGATAAAGCAAACAAATTCTATAACGAAAACAGCTACGCTTTAAGAAAAAGGACCCCCATTTACAATTAGGGAAAATTTCTTTAGAAAAACCTTCAAATCTTTTTTGAAAACAACCTGTCTTTAATGAGAAACATCTTTTTTTTTTTTTTTTTAGAAGGAACGGTTTGATAATCAAATCAACGTGTTTTTAAACAAGACACGTCCGTCAGAAAAAAACTTTTTTTTTCACTGAAAGCAACCTGGTTTTTTCTTCGGGGAGGAAATTTTTCAAAAGTGTTTTATTCTTAGTATTTTTTTTTTTTTCATCGCTTGACTTACGGAGCATAAGATAAGCTGGGAGTCAGACAGTGGCCTGGAAATAAAATTATTATTATTATTATTATTATTATTATTATTATTATTATTATTATTATTATTATTCAGAAGATGAACCTATTATTATTAACAAGCCCATATTATTATTATTATTATTATTATTCAGAATGGGAAGATGAACCTATTCAATATGGAACAAGCCCATCAAAGGGCCACTGACTTGAAATTCAAGAGAATTGTATCAGGGTAGTAACTGTTCTGGGTAGGAAGAATATTACGGTGTTCAGCAGAAAGAAATAACAGAAGGTAATGGGAAATAGAGAAAGAGATCAGTTATTGGAAACACAGATAAATTAACAAATCAATAAGCAAATAAACGAAAATGTAAGTAAATTATCAAAATGCAAGGAGAATTGTATCAGGGTAGTGTAACTGTTCTGGGGTAGGAGATACTGTCTGACTCCCAGCTTATCTTATGCTCCGTAAGTCAAGTGATGAAAAAAAATACTAAGAATAAAACACTTTTGAAAAATTTCCTCCCCGAAGAAAAAACCAGGTTGCTTTCAGTGAAAAAAAAAAAAAAAAAAAAAAAAGTTTTTTTCTGACGGGCGTGTCTTGTTTAAAAACACGTTGATTTGATTATCAAACCGTTCCTTCTAAAAAAAAAAAAAGATGTTTCTCATTAAAGACGGGTTGTTTTCAAAAAAGATATGAAGGTTTTTCTAAAGCAATTTTCCCTAATTGTAAATGGGGTCATTTTTCTCAAGGCGTAGCTGTTTTTGTTATAGAATTAGTTTTTTTTTCTTTATCATTTTAATTTTTTATGCATTTTATTATTATATTATATATATATATATATATATATATATATATATATATATATATATATATATATATATATAATATATATATAAACATTTTATTTATATGGTAAATTGAATAAACTAAAATCTAAATACAACACTGACGTTCAATTCCCTGGAAAATCATATACAAAAAGATTTGTGTCACAATAAAAGTTAAAAGGGCACACGCTCTCTCGTGAAGTGTCAAAATTATCAAAGGTTATTGAAGCCATATCTTGTGTATCGCGAATTTAAATACAGAGATACAATATATATATATATATATATATATATATATATATATATATATATATATATATATATATATATATACATAAGCATTAATCTACCAAATTCCTTTAATATGCAATTCGCTCTACCTTGATGGCCATGCGGTTTAATGCGCGTCACTGTCGTCCTGAGTTCTTATCTTCGGTGGTTCGAGTCCACGAGACGACGAACTTATTATCAACTAAAAAAAATTCCCCTTCGAGTAACATATATGAAAATATATTATTTCCGAGGTAGAGCGAATTGGATATGAAAGGAAACTTGTAGCTTAATGCTTGTATGTGAATCACGGTGATGTGATAAAATTCATATGCATATATATAACATGTGTGTGTGTGTTTGTGCGCGCGCGCGTGCCCACAACATTACTCGTACCTCGAAATTCCCTTTTTCAAGGACTAAAGCGCTTTTATATTCCATTTTGGGCTCACTCACTCAAAGGTCCACTCAGGCATTTTTGCACAACATTTGCAGCGTCCATTTTCAAAGGTTTCGCTTTCATTGCTGCTACTCTACTTATTTATTTATTTTTGTGCGTGACTTTAATCGAGGTTTCAGCGTTGCGTTTGTTTGTGACTTTAATTGCTTTGTTTAACTGTATGACTTAGTCTTGAGGCTGTCTTTGTATATTTTGTTTGCGAATACCACAGTCGTATAATTACCAGGTGTTTATACATATACTGTATATATATATATATGATATAATTTATATGTATATGTATGTATGTATATGTATATATATATATATATATATATATATATATATATATATATATATATATATATATATATATATATATATATTCATATAAATAAAGACAAAATCCACGAAGGACAAAGAAACAATGGAGTGCTGCAAGGCCTTTCGACTTATAGTCCTTTACTGAGCAGCCTATTTATATATTCATCACGTTCCATATTTTCGTGATCCAGTTATATATATATATATATATATTCATATATATATATATATATATATATAGAGAGAGAGAGAGAGAGAGAGAGAGAGAGAGAGAGAGAGTGGCCGGCGAATCATCGCAAACGCTCGATTGCTTTCAAAATCCACAAAGCATAAAGTCAGCCAAAAAAAAAAAAAAAAGGAAAGAAAACACGGATTGTTTATCTGGCGTCGAGAAATAATCGTCCGACCGGTTTTTAAGCTTTCTTGAAAATGAAGAGAATTCTATTTATTTGCAGTTTTTCGCTTCGAAGGAATTCGTTGCGTCTCTTCTGTGTTCCAAGTTGACTGGTTTTTTCAGTGGGAGTTTTGTTCCACTTTTTTGTTGATGTTTATTCAAGCGGACTGAGAGTTGTTCTTGAAAGATTTAGTTTTGAGACAGACAGACAGAGAGACAATAGAGAGAGTGGAGGACTGTTAGAGAGAGAGAGAGAGAGAAAGGTAGGTAAAGAGAGAGAGAAGAGACAGACATCAGAGAGAGAGAGAGAGAGAGAGAGAGAGAGAGAGACGTGTATGTATTCGTAGCCGAGGGCGACATTGCACTGTCACTATAAGCCGTCCTGTTTTGGCGTCCGTCTAACTTTTCAAAACAAGGACGAAATCGTTGTCCCAATTTCAGTTAGGTCTAACCAACATTTTTTTTTTCCTCCTCTCTTACCTCTCTTTTCTTTCCTAAAAGCCCATGATAAAGCCTTTAAAGTCTAGAAAGTCTCAAATCCTCTAAAGTTTGAATTCATTCTGGTGAATCAGTCCCTCTCTCTCTCTCTTCGTTTGAGTTTCTCAATATTTTAATTCATTCTTCTCACTGCTGTTTCAGATAATGAGTTTCTGTATTCTCTGTTCAGTGTTTAGTCAGTCTCATACTTCTCTCTCTCTCTCTTCCTCTTCTTCTTCTTCTTCTTCTTCTTCTTCTTCTTCTTCTTCTTCTTCTTCTTCTTCTTCTTCTTCTTCTTCATTAACAAAGTCCTCTTCCCACTTCATTGGCAGAAGAGAATTCATTGGTTTCAAGCACTGACGTTTATTGCCACGCGACACTTTCCCAACGCCACTGATCGTCAGGCAAGTGAATTTTCAAAGAGAACCCCCCCTGGCTTTGGTCAGTGCTTGTACGGGTGTCCTTCAACAGAAAACAGACGCCTTTGTGTGTATGCATAATTATACACACACATATAGGTACATATACTTATATATATATGTATATATATATATACATGTATATACATATATATATATATATATATATATATATATATATATATATATATATATATATATATATATATATATATATATATATATACACACACAATGCAAAATGTCAATGGGAGTTGTAAATTATCATATCTCTTTCTCCATCTTTCTGCATGTGACAATTACACCTTGCTATCGTCAATCTCGGCTTGATTTATTCTCTTTAGTTTTAAATAAATGGCTTAAACGAAGCTGCTTCTCTCTCTCTCTCTCTCTCTCTCTCTCTCTCTCTCTCTCTCTCTCTCTCTCTCTCTCTCTCTCAAGATTCCGATGTACCCAAACGCCCTAGTAGTGTTCTATTTGGCAGCGGAGCCCGGCTAGACTTGATCAATGTGCGAATCATTTTTCATCGCAACGAGAATTCAGGGAAAATAGAAGATGATGGTCAGATGTGAGCAGAAGCTCTTCTTCATTCAGGGTCTTATCTCCCTCGCGCCGTGACAGATCGCGACATAAATTGGCGACAATACGAACGGACGGAGCTGCGACGGTCGGGAAAGAGCGCTTAAGTTTCCCCTCTCTCGCGCCGGGCGGCTGTCATAGAAAACGGGCCCATATAAACAAACCCGGTGGATTCTTCTTCTTCTGCCTTCCTTGATATACGACGGCGCGACCATATAGACACTCGCAGTTGATTTGCATTCTTATTCTTCTTCTTCTTTCTTACGACTTCTTCTCAAGATTATCTCCAAAACGTATAGACATCCTGATTTGCATCTTCTTCTTCTTCTTCTCCTCCTCCCATCCTTGATATACGAAGAGAGAGAGAGGAGGAGGAGGAGGAGGAGGAGGAGGAGGAGGAGGAGGCTGGTGCACGCGATATAAAACGAAGATTATCTGGTCATTCCAAAACGCATGAATTCACTCGCTGCCTCTTGGCTCGAGGACAAGACCTCGAAGTTTGCACCTTATCTACAAAGGTGCCGGGCCGATCACAGCCATACCTGGGGACGGTTCAAAGCCGTTCAGGTATGCTCTCTAGGCTCTCCTCAGCTCTTTTGTCTTATCTCGACAAAATGGACGCCGATGTATCATCATAAGACTCCCTGTCATACGTTTGCGAAGTGGCTGTCACGGTTAATGATTGTTGAGAGGTCTGCATTACGGGATGGTAAAGAGGCTGGGGATGATTATCCTTCACCAGTGTCTTTAAGTGCGGATTCCTCGCATGTGAGAGAGAGAGAGAGAGAGAGAGAGAGAGAGAGAGAGAGAGAGAGAGAGAGAGAGAGAGAGAGAGGGGTATCTGCTTTCGTGGCCGTGGGCGAAATTATACCGTTGCAAGTCGTCCAGTATTAGTGTCCCAACGGCGAAATTGTTGTCCCAATTTCAGTTAGAGCTCTGAGAGAGAGAGAGAGAGAGAGAGAGAGAGAGAGAGAGAGAGAGAGAGAGAGAGAGAGAGAGAGAGAGAGAGAGAGCAATGACAAAATCGTAATGAACGTAACTGCAAAAGTTATTTATACTCGTGACTATCATCGACCACTTAAGGCTTGGAATGATTCTGTTTTATTTTTTTCTTGTTTATCATTTTTCCTTTACCCTCTTCAGTCGTCGGTTTATTTGTTTATGTTACTGCCTAATACATCAGGCTGTTTGTATCTGTGAAACAGCGCGGAGTGTTTAATCTGCTGCATTATTCTTGGGAATTTGTCAAACTAAGAGCGTGACAACGTGTGTGCGAATTTTGTAAGGCGTGAGGACAAGGGTGTTTATGTACGTACTGCACCCAAAAACATACACGTACGCATACATAGGCACACACAGACACACACAAGTTATATTACATTATATATATGTATATATATATATATATATATATATATATATATATATATATATATATATATATATATATATATATATATGTGTGTATATAATTTATTTAATTTTTATTTTTAAATATATTTACTATATATGAAAAAGATACATAAATATATATACTTATATATATTTATATTTCAATAGATATATATGAGAAATATATGTGTATATATATATATACAGATAGATAGATAGATGGATCGATACAGATATATATATATACATATATATATGTGTGTGTGTGTGTGTGTGTATATATATATAAGGAGTTGGCTTCAGAGTGATAACCTTTCGGTCTCATCATTTCTTTTTTTGGGATGAAGTTGCTGGCCCTACGCTCTATGTCCACCATGCAATCTACACAGCGAATTAGACTTACCTCCAGGTGAGCAATTCACTTGTAATGTCAACGAGGGAATAATAAATTTGTTAGAAAATGGCCAAATGGCTTTTTTATTTTTTACCCCCGGGGGATCGATCTCGTGTCAGTCGCTGATCAGGTGAGGTCGTTGACTATTCAGGTACGGAAACATGAATGAATTTCGTAAATAACATGTATATATATACAGATATGTGTGTATGTATTAATATATATATAAATATATAGATGTATATGTACAGTATATATATATGCATATATATATAATGTAGATGTATGTATGTATGTATGTATGTATGTATGTATGTATGTATGTATGTATGTATGTATGTATGCATTTAATTCAAGTAAGTATTTCTTTACATACAAGTTTTAACGCCAGTCTCTCTATTAAATCAATAAAAAATCCATTAAAAAACACCTAGGCTCAAATTTAATTCTCACAGAAAAACCTTCCAAAAACCTTCCCCGTCTACAACAGTGAATCCCCCACCCGACCCCCCAACCACAAACACCTCCCTCCCTCCCTTCCCCCCACCAAAATAGCAAGAAAGACAATACTTACACACAGATTTCCCTCTTTCTCGATTCGCAATTGCAACCTGATTCCGGCAATGCAATTGCCCTGTCAGTTCTGACGTGTGATGATGTCACAGAAGTTGTTATTCCATTATGCAAATTGCAATATGGGGAGTATTATCGTGATTGTTGTGACTTTGCATCGTGTGCAGGCTTTCATTATTGTTTTTTTTTGTGTGTTGTTATGTTTGCTATATAATAGTCATATTGATGATGATGATGAAAACTATTATTATTATTATTCAGTATGAATTGTTATATGAATTGTTTGCTATAATAATCATATTGATGATGATGATGAAGACTATTATTATTATTATATTATTATTATTATTATTATTATTATTATTATTATTATTATTATTATTATTATTATTATTATTATTATTATTATTATTATTCAATATGAGAAATATTATTATGCATTTCATGATGTACAGACTT
The DNA here is from genome assembly GCF_040412425.1 of Macrobrachium rosenbergii. Lineage (NCBI taxonomy): Eukaryota > Metazoa > Arthropoda > Malacostraca > Decapoda > Palaemonidae > Macrobrachium > Macrobrachium rosenbergii. The sequence continues at coordinate 40,475,486 of NC_089747.1, read as the reverse complement.
TCAATATTGTTGTTATATGTATTGTAATAATTGTTATAATGTTCATAATGAGGATGATGATGACGACTGTTATTATTATTATTATTATTATTATTATTATTATTATTATTATTATTATTATTACATAATATGAGAAATATTAGTATGCCTTTCATGATATGCAGACTTTAGATATCATTGTTATATGTATTGTTATGTTTGCTATAATAATCATAATGAGAGAAGGATGTTTTGGAAAATGTTCTCAACCTAATGGTTTTTTTTTATTTTGAAAGATAATATTTACACAAGTTTTTGTCCTCAGTTTTTTTTTAAACGAACGACTTTTTCAATTGAAGGAAATATATGTGGAAAAGATATTTTTTTGAATAACTATTATGCAAAATATTTTGGGAAATATTTTTAGCCTAGTATTTTATTTAATTATTTATCTTTTAGTTAGGTTAAAAAGGTTAAAGTCCTTCCTGAGCCTCGCAAGGCTCATAGGGCCGGCGCTGATCTCCTGTTTCTTAGGCCGACAGTCATTGGGGGAGGAGTCTCGTTGCCTATGACACGTGGCCAGTGTGTCGCTAGGCCCACTGTTTAACGCCCCAGCCCAAGGGCTGGCGCCTATTTTCTTACTCACCCTCTCGAGTTTTCAGACTGATAGATTGGCGGGCTACTGGGTTTATGCAATGGTGCCATGCCATTCCCAAGCCACCAGTGAGCAGCAGGATTTGAACCCCAGTCCTCTCTCGAGTTTTCAGACCGCTAGGTTGGGGGGGCTACCGGGTTTATGCAATGGTGCCATTCCCAAGCCTGTCAGTGAGCAGCGGGATTTGAACCCTGGGCTCTTGATTGGTAGATGAGAACCTTACCACTGTGCCACGACGGCAACAAAGTTAGAGAAAACTATATTTTAGAATTACTGAAATAATTGAGTGAATTATCGTTCCCCCATCTAATAAAAACTCTCAATTTATTTACAGCTCCATTTCAAAAATTGCTTAACACTAATATATTGAAACTATACATTTTATGAAATGTCAAGTTTGAATGTCTCGGTTCAAAGCAATTTTTGAAACCAAGCTCTCATTAAATCCCGTAGGGGGTAGGGGGGTACTGCCGTCAGTGCACCTCACGGGGTGCACTGTAGGCATTACTCAAGGTTCTTTGCAGCGTCCCTTCTGCTCCTAGCTGCGACCCCTATCATTCCTTTTACTGTACCTCCATTCATATTATCTTTCTTCAATCTTGCTATCCACCCCCTCCTAACAATTGTTTCATGGTGCAACTGTTAAAGGTTTTCCTCCTGTTACACCTTTCAAACCTACCTACTCTCAATTTCCTTTCCAGCGCTGAATGACCTCATAGGTCCCAGTGCTTGGCATTTGGCCTAAACTCTATATTCCATTCCATTCCATTCTGACTAAACAAAGTTTTTATCAGATAGAGGAACGATAATTAACCCGTTTATTTGAGTAATATTTGTATAAATTTCTGTCTGATAAGAAGATTACTCAAATAAAAGTTAAACAAAGCTGAAATTAAAAAAAAAAAAAAAGAGAATAAACAAGTAAAAAACGCCCCGAAGTTTCGTCGGCGCAATCGAGTTTCCTGCACAGTGTATAATGCTGTATGAAACTTTCAGCCACAGCCCATGAAACTCTTAGCCGTTGACCATGAAAATAAGCCATGGTCCAGTGGTGGCCTCAGCCACGGCCCATGAAACTTAGCCACGGTCCGGTGGTGGCCTGTGTTGTTTGTACCTATAGCAGTGCCAATAGTATGATTATGGCTAACTTTAACCTTAAACGAAATAAAAACTACTGAGGATAGAGGGCTGCAATTTGGTATGTTTGATGACTGGAGGGTGGATGATCAACACACCAATTTGCAGCCCTCTAGCCTCAGTAGTTTTTAAGCTCTGAGGGCGGACAGAAAAAGTGCGGACGGACAGACAAAGAGCCATCCCTATAATAGTTTTCTTTTACAGAAGACTAAAATACTTTCAAGTTTTCACGAATAAAATATTTTCACCAGAGTGCCATTATTATCACCACCGCCAGTAAGGCTTCCCGAGCGTCAGTGTTCATGGTATGTGCGTATCTCCTTCTAAACTAGGCCTAAAGAATGTCGAAAAGAAAGGCGAGAACTTGAGGACACAAGTTTTGGGAATCTATTGGACGACTTCTAAATATGATGCGTAGCTTTCATTATTTTTCTGGGGTTTTATTGATAAAAGTTCATATATTTCCTCTTGATTGACAGATCTGTTTTTGATCTGTTTATTCTTCTTCCTAATTCTTTTTTTTTCTCTATTTCACATAATGAAAATTATGATTACGAAAATATAAAGTAAAATTATTTTTCGTTCAAGAAAGTATATAGCTGTCGCATCTCAATTTGACAAGAATATTAACCATTAAAATGTTAACCATTTTTATTTCTTCTTCTTCCTAATTCTTTGTTTTTCTATATTTCACGTAATGGAGATAATGATTACAAAAATATAAAGTATAATTATTTCACGCTCAAGAAAGTAGGCAGCTGTCGCAGCTCAATCTGACAAGACGGATATTAACATTAAAATGTTAACGCTAACCTCAGAAACATAAAGCAAATTCATCCTAAACCTCTGAAAAAAACTTCGTCACATCCTCTACCCTTCATAAAAAGCCCTTACCACCACGGGGGGCCGGGGAGACACAAACCCCAAGATACCCCCAACCCCATCCCCCCATCTGAAAGCGTCCCCGCATAATTCCATTCCTCTCACGAAAGACGCCGCACTACTGTAGTAAATCATTCTTACGAATGGCACCCGGCAGCAGGCTTACCAACCCCCCCACATCCATCTCCATCCATCATTACAAGCGCTCATTAAGTTAATCAAGAGTACGCCGACGTCCCCCCGCCCTCAAAACCCATGGACGATTTACCGAGGAAACATGTCGTTTGCTCGGCAAATAAAAAATATATACGAGGATGCCTTGCTAATGAGATATTTAGAACTCTCCGTCACGCCAGATAAGTTCTGTGGATTCATCTGCAGATGATTCGCACACCAAATCAGACGGGATTTTAAAGAAGGCAGCCTTTGCAAACGTCTGATGAGGAAACTTATGTTTCAGCCTTTGCAAGCGTCTGATGAGGGATGCTGACCAAAAAAATTTTTATGTTTCAGCCTTTAGCAAGCGTCTGATGAGGGATGCTGA
>NC_089747.1:40422289-40464789 GCF_040412425.1 Macrobrachium rosenbergii | reverse complement strand
AAGGATTCTGACCGCCTTGTTAACGAAGGATTACTCCGAAGCGGAGGATATCATTATTATTATGTCGTTTTCGAATTGTTCTCTTCTCTCTCTCTCTCTCTCTCTCTCTCTCTCTCTCTCTCTCTCTCGACAGAAAGGGTAATGAGTTTAGGGAAGAACGCTGGTCTGTAAAGAGAGTATAATAAGCGCTCGTTCAGAGTTGCGCTAAGTGGGTGTGAGTGAGCGCTATAAGAACGCCACTCGGCGCTATATAGCGCTATACGTGGGTGTGAGTATGCGCTATAAGGACGCCCACGGCGCTATACGTGGGTGTGAGTGTGCGCTATAAGGACGCCACACGGCGCTATATGGGCGTGAGTGAGCGCTATGTGGACGCCCCTTGGCGCTATACGCGGGTGTGAGCAAGCGCTATACGAACGCCAATTGGTGCTACATAGCGCTTTACGTGGGTGTGAGTAAGCACTATACGGACACCCATTGACGCTATACGTGGGCGTGATTAAGCGCTATACGGACGCCCACTGGCGCTATACGTGGGTGTGAGTAAGCGCTATGCGGACGCCCACTGGCGCTATACGTGGGTGTGAGTAAGCGCCATAAGGACGCCACTCGGCGCTATATGAGCGCTATACGTGGGCGTGAGTATGCGCTATAAGGACGCCACACGGCGCTATACGTGGGCGTGAGTAAGCGCTATACGGACGCCCCTCGGCGCTATATGGGCGCTATACATGGGTGTGAGAAAACACTATATGGACGCAACTTGGCGCTATCCGTGGGCGTGAGTGAGCGCTATACGGAACACCACACGGCGATATATGTGGGAGTGAGTAAGCTATAAAGGCGCCTCTCGACGCTATATGGGCGCTACAAACGTGGGTGAGAGAGAGAGAGAGAGAGAGAGAGAGAGAGAGAGAGAGAGAGGTTGTACATTGGCCGCTATCCGTTGTTCCTTTTTCAGTACGGGGCATTTATTTATACCCCGACTATATGTGCCCCCATGCCCCAAGGACCAAGCGAGAGACCTTGAAGAGTCTCTTTATTTATGCCAATGCCCTTGTGCCCCCATGACGGGGCATGGCAAGGGAAATAGTAGAGGTTTTGGGCATGGGTATTTTTGCATAGAAGTTCATTCTCATTTTTTTTAGTATTATTTCTATATTTCTATCAAGGTCGTTGACTTTATTTTATTGATTTATATTTCTTCATCATTTCTCTTCTTTATCGCCTCTATCAAAGTCATTTGATTTATTGATATTTCTTCACCATTTCTCTACTTTATTGTTAATATATTAGTCATTTGATTTACTGAAGTTTTGCTTATTATTTGTCTATCACCTTATCCCTATTTTTTGTTTATTTCTTTTAGTTTCATTTTTCTTTTGATTTCTTCCATCTCTCATAAATACTCAGGTTTTCCATTTGAAGGCAAGTACAATTTGGATAATAATAATAATAATAATAATAATAATAATAATAATAATAATAATAATAATAATAATAATAATAATAATAATAATCCTTAAGGATTTGAACCGCTGACAATTATGACACAAGTATGATAGTTAAAAATCGTAATGAATCACTTTGGGTGTGCCTTCATTTTGCATAATAATAATAATAATAATAATAATAATAATAATAATAATAATAATAATAATAATAATAATAATAATAATAATAATAATAATAATAATAATAAGTAAAAAAAACCTGACGTCGACACTTTTAGCTTTATAGATTTCTATAGATTCGTATAGAATTCCTGCTTTATGTCAGATATTATTTATGAAAATGAAACCCAGAATTTTCATTGACCTACTATAAAACTTTTAACTCAATTTTTTGTATGATTTCTCTTACGAACAATATAAAAGAACATATCAAAATATGTCATATGATTTTAGGAAGTAAACTGTAAAAAATTTATCTTCATAACTTTTGTTTTGTAAGAATAGGAGTATGAATTTTAGTGAACCCTAAAAGATTTTTCTCATTCTTTATATTCTTCTAAGTGTATATTCTTTAACCGCCCCCCAATACGCCGGAATATACTGAAACTTGGTAATTTCGTTGTTGCAAGATAAAATCATTTGAATTTTCAATCTTCTATGCAAGAATAAAACTATAATTTAAATACCCCTTCAGGGGATTTTTAACCAAAATTATTTTTTTGCAAAATTGTCTTTTCCTTTACAATAATCACCAGTCACATTATCTCAGCAATCTTAAAAATATAAAAGACTGAAAGTTTCAATTGTTCTTTTTATAGATTCGTCAGCCCTCAAAAGTACGTGAGAATGGCCCCAAAATAAAATGATGATTTCATTTTAATCTGAGAAATAAAAAATGGCACAAAGTTAAGCTAAAGTTTAGCTAAAAATATAAACGTTTTTTTAACCCTCGCCACAAGTTCTTAATAATAATTAATAATAATTTGCTCACACATGAATCATATAACCTTCAGCGTCAGATAAAAAAAAATGTTTGAAAACTGACAAAAAAAGAATTTCGTCTCTGCCCTTCTATTATATATTCATTTACTCCTTCATGTGATGTTTTCAGCATCAGAGGACTCGGCGCAAAATAAACAAGTAAAAAATGCGCCGAAGTCTCTTCGGCGCAATCGAGTTTTCTCTACATCGTATAATCAAGGCCACGCTGGTCTGTAAAGAGAGTATAATAAGCGCTCGTTTCGGTGGTCTCGGTATAATGCTGTATGAGCCGCGGCCCATGAAACTTTAACCACGGCACGGTGGTGGCCTGGCCTATATCGTTGCCAGATGTACGATTATGGCTAACTTTAACCTTAAATAAATTAAAAACTAGTGAGTCTAGAGGGCTGCAATTTGGTATGTTTGATGATTGGAGGGTGGATGACCAACATACCAATTTGCAGCCCTCTAGTCTCAGTAGTTTTTCAGATCTGAGGGCGGACAGAAAAAGTGCGGACAGAAAAAAGTGCGGACAGAAAAAAGTGCGGACAGAAAAACTCCGGACAGAAAAAAGTGCGGACAGAATAAAGCGCGGACAGAAAAAATTGCGGACGGACAGACAAAGCCGCCACAATGATATTCATTTGCAGAAAACTAAAATTGTTATAAAAGTAAAAATAATTTCTCCCTTTGTACGAAATAATTCATTCATAATTAAATAATATTTTAAACATTAGAAGACTTCAATATTGAATGAAATGGAAACCAATGTTATTTTTTTTTTTACCCAGTTCCACTGAGTCATAATGGATTCAAAATTAAATTGCATAATATTAAACATGTGAATACTATTACACTCCGTAGGGAGGCAGCGCCGTCAACGCACCTCATGCGGTGCACTGTAGGCATTGCTTAAGGTTCTTTGCATGCGTGCCTTCCTGAGGCCCCTCGCTGCTATAACCCCTTTCGTTCGCTTTACCATACCTCCTTTCCTATTCTCTTTTTTACTTCTTACTTTGCACCCTCTTCTAACAATTGATTCCCATTGCAACTGCAAAGGATTTTCCTCCTGTTACACCTTTCAAACCTTCTACTGTCAATTTCCTGTTCAGCGCTGAATGACCTCATAGGTCGCAGCGCCTGGCCTTTGGCCTAAATTCTATTCAGTTGAATTCAACGCTGTTGCAACAAATGAAAGAAAAATTTACCGTCACTTACACCGAAATTGTTTCATTTGGAAGCATCTGAAGACTTCAACGTAGAACGAAAACTAAAATATAATTAAGGAAAAATTTTAAATAAAATTAAGGAAAATGTTTAAATAAAATTAAAGAAAAATTATTTTTCCCCAAAAGGAAAAATAAAAGGAAAAGTTAATTTCCTTTTTTAGTTTTCTGAAAAGAAAACTATTGTGCCGGCTTTGTCTGTCCGTCCGCACTGTTTCTGTCCGCACTTTATTCTGTCCGCACTTTATTCTGTCCGCACTTGTTCTGTCCGTTTCTGTCCGCACTGTTTCTGTCCCCACTGTTTCTGTCCGCACTTTTTCTGTCCGCACTTTATTTATTCTGTCCGCACTTTTTTCTGTCCGCACTTTATTCTGTCCCCCGTTCACTGTCTGCACTTTTTCTGTCCGCACTTGTTCTGTCCGCACTTTTTTCTGTCCAACCTCAGATTTTAAAAACCACTGAGGTTAGAGGGCTGCAAATTGGTGTGTTGATCATCCAACTTCCAATCATCAAACATACCAAATTGCAGCCCTCTAGCCTCAGTAGTTTTTATTTTATTTAAGGTTCAAGTTAGCCATAATCGTGTATCTGGCAACGGTACAGGATAGGCAACCACGGGCCGTGGTTAAAGTTTCATGGGCCGCGGCTCATACAGCATTATAAAGACCACCGAAAGATAGATCTATTTTCGGTGGCCTTGATTATACGCTGAACAGCTGTACAGAAAACTCGATTGCGCCAGAAGAAACTTCGACGCATTTTTAACATGTTTATTTTTATTTTTAAGCGCCCGAAGACATTAACATAGAACAAAAACTAAGAGAAAATTAATTAAAAATAACTATTTTTGGCCCTCCTCCAAAAATTCGCATTTTTCTGAACACCGGGAAACGATGACACTGAATAAAAACTTAATAAAAAAATTTATTTCCTTTTTTTTTTTTTTTTTTGTTTCTTTTTTTCCCCAAGTGTTCAGACTTGACTGAAATATTCCCTGACGTGAAACTACGGCCCATCGACCCTCTGCACCTGCAAGATTTTTGTTCTATCTGAGAAAATCTGTTCTCAAAAAGTGTCGCCGGGAAAAAAATTAATCATAAGTGACAGGAGATCCTTGTTTCAGCTTCATTTTTTTTTACACAGCTGTTTGTGCTACATTCGTTATTGTTCATAGGTACTTCTTCTCTCTCTCTCTCTCTCTCTCTCTCTCTCTCTCTATATATATATATATATATATATATATATATATATATATATATATATATATATATATATATATATATATATATATATATATATATATATAATATATATATATATAATATATATACTTATATATATATATTTATATATATACATACATATATATACATAGAGAGAGAGAGAGAGAGAGAGAGAGAGAGAGAGAGAGAGAGAGAGAGAGAGAGAGAGAGAGAGAGAAAGCACCACGGACAATAACGAAAGTAGCGCACCTGTGGAGAAAATAAAAATATATATATTTATATATTTAATATATTTACATTTATATATATGTAAAAATATATATTATATATATATATATATATATATATATATATATATGTATATATATATATATATTTATATATATTATATATATATATATATTTATGCGTGTATGTATCTGTGCATTAGTCAGTGGGTGAGGCGTTTTCACGTGAATGGGTATCAACTCTCTCTCTCTCTCTCTCTCTCTCTCTCTCTCTCTCTCTCTCTCTCTCTCTCTCTCTCTCTCTCTCCTGAATCTAACTTAGTGATTATCAAAATTGAGAGAGGCATTAAAATCCAGAACCAAAAAAATTTTTAAAATGGAAAGTTAACTAAGTTCGTGAAGTGAATTAATAATAATAATAATAATAATAATAATAATAATAATAATAATAATTAAGAATATAGATTCGCTCAAATAAAACTAGGGTTTTTCTAGTGAATAGTAAAAAACTAATAAAATAGATGGAAGCAAAAGTTAATGATAAACTAAACTATAATAAAAAGAAAATGCGATTAATTCAATTGATGAATACATTATAAATTTAATAATTGGAAAAATCATCCAATTACGCGAAGATTATCTAGAAATAAAATCTAAAAAAAATATGATGAAGCAAGAATCTAAGTTAAAGGTAAACCAATTAATATTAAAGGGACAAGGAAATAAAAAATAAGAACTGGAAAATGCAGAATAAAAATAAATAAAATTAAACACTAGAAAAAGAAGTAAAAAACGCGCCTAAGTTTTTTCGGTGCAATCGAGTTTTCTGTACAGCACATAACCAAGGCCACCGAAAATAGATCTATCTTTCGGTGGTCTCGGTATAATGCTATATGAACCGCGGCCCGGTGATGGCCTGTCCTATATCGTTGCCAGACGCACGATTATGGCTAACTTTAACGTTAAATAAAATGAAAACTACTGAGGCTAATAAAATAAATAAAATTAAACACTAGAAAAAAAATGTAGGAATGGAAGAAAAAATGGAAAATCCAGAATAAAAATTGATGAAAAAATCTATGGAATGGAGGAGACGAATTAGCGAGCTGAGGTTTTGTTAGGACCCTCAAATCCGTAACAAATCCCTTTAAACTGCCTGTACTTAACACCGGATTACGGAGAGAGAAGTGTTTTGCGAGAGTGGACGGAGAGACTGTAAAAAGATGGGAAGAACGGTTAGGAAAAAGTGATAAAAAAGAGGAAACATAAGAGTTGGAAAAGGCGTGCAAGGGGTAAGGAAAAGTGACAGAACGTAGGAGGCGTGGTAAGAGAGATAAAACGGAAAAAAGAGAAGCGTTGGAAAAGGTAAAGTAAATTAAAGAGATTAAAGAGAGAAAAAGAGAGAGAGAAGAGAGAGAGATAGAGAGAGAGAGAGAGAGAGTTTTACAACACAGTAATGAAAAAAGTAATAAGCTAGATTAGAGAAGAGAGAGAGAGAGAGAGAGAGAGAGAGAGAGAGAGAGAGAGAGAGAGAGAGAGAGAGAGAGAGTTTTTAACACAGTAATGAAACATTGAGTAATATTACTTAGATTAGAGAGAGAGGAGAGAGAGAGAGAGAGAGAGAGAGAGAGAGTTTACAACCAGCAATGAAGCACATGAGAAATATTAGAAAGAGAGAGAGAAATAAGAGTTTTACAACCAGCAATGGGGCATTGAGAAAATTGAGAGAGAGAGAGAGAGAGTAAGTTTTACAACCAGCAATGAAGCAACGGAGAAATATTAGAGAGAGAGAGAGAGAGAGAGAGAGAGAGATTTACAACACACCAATGAGAGAGAGAGAGAGAGAGAGAGAGAGAGAGAGAGAGAGAGAGAGAGAGTTTTACAAACACCAATGAAACATGGGAAATATTTAGATTAGAGAGAGAGAGAGAGAGAGAGAGAGAGAGAGAGAGAGAGAGAGAGAGAGAGAGAGAGAGAGAGAGTTTTACAACACACCAATGAAACATTAAGAGAAATATTAGTTAGATCAGAGAGAGAGAGAGAGAGAGAGAATCAAATTAATCTACATCAACTGGCGTCACAAAGGCAAAGGTCATCGACAGGCACAAAGACGATTCTGAAGCGAGAGAGAGAGAGAGAGAGAGAGAGAGAGAGAGAGAGAGAGAGAGAGAGAGAGAGAAGAGACCCCACACATCTTGTAAACCAGCTAACGGTCCATCAGTGGCCCGTGCCGGATTAGAGGGCATCTCCCAAACCAAACATTACCTGAGGTGACCAAAGCTACAGCCATTTAGGCTCTAAATATATTGAGTGTTTTTGACTCTCACGCCAAACTCTTAAGTTTTCGATGCTTTGTTTTTCTCTGTTGTTGCTCTTGTTGTTGTTAGTGTTGTTTTGTTATGGTTGTTATAAGACTGTTTTTTTTTTTTATCTTACTTATATTGTTGTTGTGATTCTGTCATTGTTAATGCTGAATTGTTGTTGTTTTTCGTTGATTTCACTGACATAGTTATTGTTGTTTTGTCAGTGATATTACGGAATTGTTTTTTTTGTTTATCTTACAGATTTCGTTGTTGTTTCCAGTATTATTTTTTATTGTTATTATAAGATTCTTGTTGTTTTTCCATCTTAATTATGTTGTTGTAATTGAGTGTTTTGACTCTCGCGACAAACTCAAGTTTTTGCTGTTTTTTTGTGTTGTTTTGTTGTTGTTGTTTTGTCATTGTTATTACCGAACAACTTTTTTATCTTACTGACAGATGTGTGTGTATGAATGCTCATTCCTTACAGATGTGTAAATACCGTAATAACGATTATAATCATTTTTAGTTTTCTGAAAAGAAAACTATTGTGCCGACTTTGTCTGTCCGTCCGCACTTTTTTCTGTCCGCCCTCAGATCTTAAGAACTCCTGAGGCTAGAGGGCTGCAAACTGGTATGTTGATCATCCACCCTCCAATCATCAAACATACCAAATTGCAGCCCTCTAGCCTCAGTGGTTTTTATTTTATTTAAGGTTAAAGTTAGCCATAATCTGGCAACGATATAGGCCAGGCCACCACCGTGCCGTGGTAAAAGTTTCATGGGCCACGGTTCATACAACATTACACCGAGACCACCGAAAGATAGATCTATTTTCGGATGGCCTTGATTATGCACTGTACAGAAAACTCGAATGCGCCGAAGAAACTTCAGCATATTTTTTACTTTATCTCAAAAAACCCTGTAACTTTTTTCACTGTAGGAATAGTGAAGGACTTTGGTGTTTGCAAGAAAGTCGAAAGAAAAATATGAGCAGGAATGACGTAATGTTGATTTGCATGATGGCAGAATGCAAGCAATTGATTCTTAGTGATGTTCGAAAGCTGATATAATGGAAAGGTTGTATGAGTGTAAAAATTAGAGTAATTTTGAGTACTGGCCGTTCGTCGACGATTTAACAGTTCAAGTATAGTTGAAGTATATCATATATATATATATATATATATATATATATATTGTTATAGTGGCCTCCTGCTCACTATAAATTATCAAAATTATTATGATCTAGTAAATTTTCAGAGCCTTAGACCAGCCATAGGGTATCCCTTTTACACACATCTCATGCTAAATAAAGTGTATACAGAATATACCAGATCCAGGTTGTATGAATACCCAGCTTTATTATCCTCCCTTAAACACTTATAGGCAGATTTTCAAAAGAACCAAAGACTTCAAAAGGGCAGTTAAACCCACGAAGTCAGGATCCTCAGCAAACACTGTACACTCAAGAGGAATAGAAAAAACCCGAACTTTACTAAAATATTAATAATATTTATTATTGAAATAAAGAAAGCCGTAAATGATGGTTGGAACTAGAAACCTGCATTCAACTACAAAAATCAAAACACAAGCATTGCCCATTCGCCTGCGCTGCATGTATGCCGACGGGGAGGAGAGGGAAAGTCTGAAGAGAAAGAAAAACAAAACAAACTCACGATGACGAAAAAGCCTGAAACATACGACAGTAGAAGGCAAAGATAGAAAAAACTTAATTCTAATTATAACACTCAAAATACCTTAACCTAACTTACAGTAGCCAACATCAGTCTTTATCTGAACCACTAAATATATAAAGTGTACCGTAAGGTACTTGAAGATGATTCTGCCGATTACCATCAACAGCCCAAAGCGTCTATAATCATCAGACCGCATCAAACGTCAAAGAGAAATCTTTAAGATGCGAATGCGCTTACCAGAGGTAAGTCTCCCTACGATCATCACAGATCACAGTTGATTTCGCCACCAACAATTCTCGTGTCCGTAGCACGACAGCGTCAACAGTCTCACAGAATACCACTAGCAATATATACGCTTACCGGAGGTAAGTCTCCCTACGGACGCTGTAACGCTCCACAACAGCGAAGAGGTTCGGAGAAAGCTGCAACAGAGGTGAACGCCGTGGTCAAAGCTTGCACCATAAGCGATGGCTGTACCCTCACGCGGCACAGGTCTCAAAAGGGCAGACGCAGACGACGAATCGTTAATACCCACAGGAAACAGGAAGCAGCAAAACTGAATCAAGCTGTGGCACTTTATGGACTTGCCGCAAAGCAAACGAAAGGGGCAGGCAACGGCAAGACTCTCGCTCGGACAACTGGGGCGAAACTCCTCGGGAGACGAAGATCCTACATACACCCCACCTCCGCTGAATCACCCAACAACTCAAAAATATGAAAATAAAAGAGAAAATTATCCCACATGGGTGTGTTACCAGTAACAAGCGAAACACCCGGCGATGGGGAAAAAGAACTGCCCGAACCTTCATTTAACGGCAAAAAGTAAACAAGTTAAAGTTCAACAGTTACATTACTGGGCTAAAAAAAAAGACTTACGTTAACTTTTCATGATAATTCCCCACCGCAAGGAAAAAAATTATGCAATAATTTTTTTTTAAAGCAACTAAAAATTCAAAATTTACTTTACTCATTACTCTACAGAACTAGTGAAAAACAAACGTAGCAAAAATAATACAAATATGCCTGGAAGAAAAACAGAAAAAAATTCCATTATTAATTAAACAATTCATCATTGGAAAAAGTATTAGCCGATGCAGAGTCAAAATTCTCCTGGAGAAAGAAAGTTCCAAATTTAAAACCTCGACAATACGTCGGGCACTACAGTATTTTACCAAGATATGTAATGTCTAGATCATATTCTTGGAGCATGAGGCTCCAACGAAGGATACGTTGGTTTGTGTTTTTGCACTTTTTAATAAATACCAACGGATTGTGGTCCGTATACACAGAGATAGGTTTAAAGGACGAGGACAAATAAATCTCAAAATGTTTAATAGAGTTTACTAAGGCGAGAGCTCCTTTTCGATGAACCAGATACACTCCTCCGCTGGCAACAGCTTGCGAAAAATAGGCAACTGGGTGCGAAGTTCCATTCTCTCCTGCCTGAAGCAGCACGGCACCAATTCCTGTGTCGCTGGCGTCTGTAGCTGAAAGGGAGGGAAAATCAGGTGACCTGGGTAAAGTGCAGGTCACCAGAGCAACTCAGCTTTGGCTCTGGCATTTCTATCATTCCCCAAAAAATCTGACATCTTCTTTAATAAATTAGTTAAGGGATGAGCAATGTCAGCAAAATTCTTTATAAACCTCCGTCATTAACTCTGTCCCAAAAACCTTCCCTAACTCCTTCTGTTGGTCGGAGATGGAAATTCTGATATTGCCTGGACACTAGCCTGCTTAGGAGCTACTCTACCCAGGCCAATCTCATGGCCAAGGTAAATAACTTTTGTCTAAGCGACGTCACTCTTGGCAGATTAATGACCAGGCCTGCTTCCAACAAAACATTAAACAAAGCCCTAATCCTCTGTAAATGAGTTTCCCAATCATTGCTATAAATAATTAAATCGTCTATGTACACTACACACCCTTCAAGGTTTCTGGTTATGAAATTCATTAATCTTTGAAAGGTGGCGGCCGCGTTCTTCATACCAAATGGCATGACCTTGCACTCAAAGAGACCGTCACCTGTCACAAAAGCAGAAATGTCCCTTGCCCTGGGTGTAAGACCGACCTGCCAATAACCTTTAAGGAGGTCCCCCACAGGGAGAAGCTTGGGCAGATCCTACACAGTCAATACAATCCTCACCAGGCAAAATGATCAGTTTAGATGCTTACTTCCAACACTTGATAATCAAAACAAAGGCGATGTTGACACTCCCTCCTTCTTGACCAAAACCACAGGTGAGCTCAATGCTGTAACTATGTTCTATGAGGTCATGGTCAAGCATATACTGTACCTCCCTGATTAATGATTTCTCTTTTGTGAGATTCAACCGGTAGGGGCTTTGCTTAATGGGTCGGGCGTCCCCGACGTCCACATCATGCTGAAGAACATTCGTCCGACCGGGAGAATCCTTAAATAAATCTTTGAACTCGTGAATCAGGCTGATTAAAGAGGATGCCTTCCCCGCATCTAAATGCTGAAATTTAAGATTTAAATTATTCAGTATATCAGAATTATTTTTCAAACTAGTGGGTTCCACAGACACAGGATTTTCTACTTCTACACCAACACAACTATCAGGGCACCTTCTGGTACGGATCCAGTTTACTCTCTAAAAATCTGAAATAAATGGTTTAATCGTATTGACATGACAGGAGGTGAGTATTACGTCTTCTATTAGGAGTTTCGATGATGTAATTTACATCATTTACCTTTCAAGTACCTTCCAAGGACCTGAAAAATGCCGGCCTTCAATGGGTTCCTGGGAGGTAACAAAGGCAAAACCTTATCACCAGGATTAAATGTCCTTTTCTTATTACTAACGTCATAGTCTTCATAATTTTCCTGGCTTTTCAATAGAATTTTCCCGGGCAAAAATCCATGCCGTTGCATTTTCCCTGAGTGGTCATATATTCCAAAACATTAATATCAGGAGCTTCCCTTCCCAGTGCTCCTTACATTGACATCAAAGGACTGGAGTACAATGTCAAAAATTAGCTGGAAGAGGAGAGCCAGCGTCTCCTGGCATCGAACGAAGGATGGAAAGAGGGCCTGGAACCTCCTTATCGAGTGTTCCCAGACTCAGGCAGAACTTTTTTAATACTGATTTTAAAGTTTGGTGGAAACGTTCTACCTGGCCCTGGCTTTCAGGATGATAAGGAGAGGACGTAATGTGTTTTACCCCGAGCTCTTCCATCTTTTTCTTAAAATAGCGGCTAGTGAAGTTCGTTCCACAATCCGACTGCAATACCTTCGGAATACCGAACTTTGTGAAGAACCCCACCAGCGCTTCTACAATTTTCTCGCTCTTAACTCTTCTCAATGGAATAGCCTCGGGATACCTTGACATCCTATCAATAACGGTTAATAAATATTCATTCCCTCCTCGAGTGCGAGGCAAAGGGCCGACTACATCAATAATAACTTCTGTGAACGGCTCGCCCACAGAAGGTATAGGGATTAAGGGAGCTTTTGGCACCTTCTGATTGGGTTTCACCAACTGACATACCTTACAGGACAACACATGTCTTTTAACATCCTGGCGCATTTTGGGGCCAGTAAACTTTTCAGCCACTTTCTTAAAAGTCTTGGAGACACCCATGCCCAGATAGATTATTTTCGTGAACAAGCAATAGCAGCTCCTATCTTTCTCAGGAATAACTAAATTGTTTCCTGGCCTCTACGCTATCAGCAGGTACATCCACCGCCCGGCTGAAACGGTAAACCTAAACCACCTTGTTTGGCAAATGTGGGGTTTGTCAAATTATCAACCTCCTCCGTTACATTGCAAACTCCTGCCTCTTGGGCAGCCTTAAAGGAATCGACATGCCAGTCGATGTCCCCGTTACCCAGAATTTTCATAATACCTTGATCCCTATCAGTCTTTGAGTCAGTCACCTGTCTGTCTAAAATGTCTAAATCCAAATTTACCTCGTCGAGTTAAGCTCCACGCTTGAGCGCGCTAACCACACCAATAGGAGTATCTAATAAAATGCCATTATATATCAGCCTGATTACTTTCGTCTAACTTGGTAAAAGTCAAATAGAGGATATAATTCGGTTTCCAACACGATATCATTACTTAATAATTACATCTATTTTGGCACTGTAAGTTGTCGACCACTGCCAACAACCGTGCCCTGGCACATGGAAGTCAAGTAAAGGTTTCAGTGGATATGATGAGACCATGTTGAAACTCCTCTAAACAAAACAAATTCCTGTCTGTTTCAGGGCCGTAATTATCGGGTAATGACCACTCAAATTAAAGACTGTATGCAGCCCCGGTGTCACGCTGCTGATATTTCCTTCCATTCACCTTCTCGGAATCGGGATAAATCATGCCCTCCGAGATATACTCCCTAAACTTCAGTCATTGCGGAGGCACTTCGGTTTCTGCAGATACCACAGTAACAGGTTCCCTAATCTTACTTTCTAAGTACCGTTTTCGTGCAAAACACTCACTTTTAATGTGTCCCTTTTTATTGCACCAAAAGCAATTCACACCGGAACCTATTCTGGGAGACCTATCATACACCTTATTTCCAAAATTCCCTCCACCATTATCTACATTACTGCTGGCTCTACGATTATCGCTGCTACTATTATTGTATGTACATCCTTACTACTACATTCCTTATTACTGCAGGGTTATTATTCCTATTTACATATTGATGTGATCTCCTGACAGAATACCACTGTCCATTACCGTCTCTTGCACCAAGAGCCTCTTATTCACCTGTTATGAGTCAGTACATGCTCGTCAGAGGCAATTACCACCTCTTGAAGAGAAGTCAAGCTTAGCTCCTCTAAATGAGTCTTCAGCTCTCCTGAACCGCAATCCTTAAATTCTTCTACAGAATCAACTCCTCCTCCAGCCTATCCATCTCCTTACTTCCTTTGGCTTTAACCAGTCGTCAAAGTATTGCTCCTTCCTGCAGGCAAAACTCGACAAATGTAATTTCACTAGTTTTCTTAAGGTTCTAAACTTCTGGCGATATGCCTCAGGAACTAGGTCATAAGCTTTGAGGACAATGGCCTTGACAGAATCATAATCAAGCTAAGGTCCTCCCTTTAAGTTCATCTATACCGCTGACCTTCGCTAAACCGACACTGAACCAGCGTGGTCCACATATCTTTGGGCCATTCCAATTTTCGAACGCTTTCTCAAAAGCACAAAGAACTCAGACACATTCAACTCATCGAAATGAGGGACAAGCTTCAAAGCACCAATCAAGTTAAACTTATTTTCTACCCGACTAGGTTCCCCGCACTCCAACCGTAACCTAAGAACTTCCAACTCATGCTCGCGCTCCTTCTCACGCTCATGCGATTCAAGCTTAGCCTTTTCCAAATCTAATTCCCTTAACCGTGTTTGTTCCCTTAAGATTTGCAATCGCAACTCACTTACTTCATCGCTATCAACATCGCCAAATTGCTCTTTTTGGGAACTGCCCTTTGCGGAATGAACCGCCTTCAACATGATGAATCAATTGACCTTCCTTAATGTCAGCAGAGACGTCTAATTCCGGATGATCAGCGAGTATAAAAAGCTATTCCTTATTCAACTCAAAAACATTCTCCTCCCACTGAGGATCAGCCAAAAACTGAACGGCAGCCTCTGTTTCAAAATCATCAAAAATAATGCATCTTCACAGAAGACAACCAATACGAGGAAATATCCAGAAACAATAAAACTAACCCCACACCTCTTTGAATGTACAATGCCTGCCTTATGCACAGGGGATGCAACCAGAGTCACCTTAAAATGTTATGGTGGCCTCCTGCCACTATAAATTATCAAAATTATTATAGTCCTGTAAATTTTCAGAGCCTTAGACCAGCCAGGGTATCCCCTTTTACACACACATCTCGTGTAAAAATAAAATTAATATACAGAATATACCAGATCCAGGTTGTATGAATACCTGATTTCTTATGAAAAAGGATTTATTCTTAAACTCTTATAGGCAGATTTTCAAAAGAACCAAAGAGACTTCAAAGGGCAGTTAAACAAAGTCAGGATCCTCAGCAAAACATATACTCAAGAGAATAGAAAAGCCGAACTTTACTAAAATAACAATGTATTATTGAAATAAAAGAAAGCCGTAAATGATGGTTGGGGCTAGAAACCGCATTCAACTACAAAAATCAAAACACAAGCATTCCCCCCCATTCGCCTACGCTAGCATGTATACCGACAGGAGGAGGGAAAGTCACAGAGGGAGAAAGAAAAAACAACAAACTCACGATGACGAAAAAAAACACAAACATACGACAGTAGAAGGCAAAGATAGAAAAAAACTTAATTCTAATTATAACACTCAAAATACCTTAACCTAACTTACAGTAATAACATCAGTCTTTATCTGAACCACTAAATATATAAAATTAACACCGTAGAATATACTTGAAGATGATTCTGCCGATTACCATCAGCAGCCCAAAGCGTCTATAATCATCAGACCGCATCAAACGTCAAAGAAAATCTTAGGAGTGAATGCGCTTACCGAGGTAAGTCTCCTACGATCATCACAGATCGCAGTTGATTTCGCCACCAGCAATTCTGCTCGTGTCCGTAGCACGACGGCGTCAACAGTCTCACAGGGGCCACTGGCAATATAAGCTTGCCGGTGGGGGTCTCCCTACGGACACTGTAACGCTCCACAACGGCGAAGAGGTTCGGAGGCTGCAACAGAGGTGAACGCCGTGGTCAAAAACACCATAAGCGATGGCTGTACCCTCACACGCAGCACAGGTCTCAAAAAGGGCAGACGCAGACGACAGATCGTTAGCCCACAGGAAACGAGAGCTTAATGAAACTAGATCAAGCTGTGGCACTTTATGGACTTGCCATAAACAAGCAGAAAGGGGCAGGCAGCAGCTTAGGGACTCAAAAAAGCAGCGAACCTCTCGCTCGGACAACTGGGGCGAAACTCCTCAGGAGACAGAAGATCCTACATCACACCCCACCTCCGCTGAATCGCAACAACTCAAAAATATGAAATAAAGAAATTATCCCACACATGGGTGTATTCGCAGTAACAAGCAGAAATACCCGGCGGTGGGAAAAAACAGCCAAACCTTCATTTAACGGCAAAAAGTAAACAAAACTTAAGTTAATTGTTACCTTAGTGGGCTAAAAAAAAACTTACGTTAACTTTTCATGATAATATATATATATATATATATATATATATATATATATATATATAAGATATATATATACTATAAGTAATATATATATAAATATATATACATTTATATATATATATATATATATATATATATATATATATATATACTCGTATATAATAAATACATATAAACACATACATACATATACAGCATATATGTAGCTGTGCAACAGAAAAGAGAGAGAGAGAGAGAGAGAGAGAGAGAGAGAGAGAGAGAGATTTTGGCAGCCTTTGAGGCCAGAAGCCGAACTTTGCCACAGCAGTCCCCTGTACTTGTTAGTGTGCCAAAGACCACAGATTCAGTCGGCGGCGAGATTTATGAGAGAGAGAGAGAGAAAAATGGATGTGAAGAGATTGCAGGAGATATGGGAATTGAAGTAAATATAGAGAGAAGAGAGGAAATTGGAGAGATGTGGCATGAGGTGAGAATAAAGAGAGAGAGAGAGAGAGAGAGAGAGAGAGAGAGAAGGCAAAATTAAGACATGGGAAAGAAAGGCGGATATGGAAGGAAGGAAAGGAAAAAAGAGAGATAGGAGGAGAGAAAATAGATAGAAATGAAATAAATATGATAGATAAGATGAAGATGAACAGGAGGGTACAATAAAGTAGGTAAAGGCGTATGAACCACAAATAGAGAGAGAGAGAGAGAGAGAGAGAGAGAGAGAGAGAGAGACTCGTGATAATTTAGCGAATGAGGGAGAGGGAAGACGAAGAGATAAATAGACGACAGGACTATATAGAGCATGAAATCTATGAACGACATCAAAAAAAAAAGTAAAAAATGAGCCGAAGTTTCTTCGGCGCAATCGAGTTTCCTGTATACGGCGACTAATCAAGGCTACCGAAAACAGATCTACCTTTCGGTGGCCTCGGTATAATGCCGTATGAGCCGCGGCCCATGAAACTTTAACCGCAGCCCGGTGGTGGCCTGTTCTATATCATTACGAGACGCACGATTATGGCTAATTTTAACCTTAAATAAAATAAAAACTACTGATGCTAGAGGGCTGTAATTTGGTATGTTTGATGATTTGGAGGTGGATGATCAACATGCCAATTTGCAGCCCTCTAGCCTCAGTAGCTTTTAAGATCTGAAGGCGGACAGAAAAAGCGCGGACGGACAGACAAAGCCGGCACAATAGTTTTCTTTTATAGAAACTAAAAAAATTAGGTTACTGTTAAATAAAGCCTGCTGACCGTAAGAACAAAATAAAGCATTTCTAAAAGTCCCTCGCAATTGCTATATGTATTATATAATAAAAATAATCCTCTTCAGGCCAAAGGTAATATAGGTGTTGGGGGATTCAAATTACCTACAATTGATTGATAGCTCGCTATGTGCAGGTTTACCGTTTGATCTCGTGCTGCTACTGGCTTCTGTAACGACCTTGCCATTGACCCCGGAATTATTATTTTAGTTTTCTTTAAAGAAAACTATTGTGCCGGCTTTGTCTGTCCGTCCGCACTTTTTCTGCAGGCACATTTTCCGTCACACTTTTTCTGTTAACACTTTCTATCCGCATTTTTCTGTCCACCAATTTTCTCTATCACCACTTTTTCCAGCCACATTTTCTGTCCGCACTTTTTCTGTCCACTTTTTCTGTCACTTTTTCTGTCACTTTCTGTGGCTTTTCTTCTATCCGCACTTTTTCTGCCCGCACTTTTTCTATCCGCACTTTTTCTGTCCGCACTTTTTCTGTCCGCATTTTTTCTGATCTGCACTTTTTCTGTCCGCACTTTTCTGTCCACACTTTTTTCTGTCCACACTTTTTCTGTCTCACTTTTTCTGCCTTTTCTTCTATCTGCACTTTTTCTGTCGGCACTTTATTCTGTTCGCATTTTTCTTCTGTCTGCACTTTTTCTGTGGCTTTTTCTTCTGTCTACTTTCTGTCCACACTTTTTCTGTCACCACTTTTTCTATGGCTTTCTTCTATATACTTTCTGTCTGCACCTGTCACACTTTTCTGTAGGCACTTTCTTCTGTCTGCACTTTTTTCTGTCCGCACTTTTTTCTGTCCGCACTTTTTTCTGTAGGCACTTTCTTCTGTCTGCACTTTTTTCTGTCCGCACTTTTTTCTGTAGGCACTTTCTTCTGTCTGCACTTTTTTCTGTAGGCACTTTCTTCTGTCTGCACTTTTTCTCCCCGCACTTTTTCTGTCCGCACTTTTTTCTGTCACTCTCTTCTGTCTGCACTTTCCTGTCACACTTTTCTGTCACTTTTTTCTGGCACCTCTTCTGTCTCTGCACTTTTTCTGTCCGCACTTTTTCTGTCCACACTTTTTCTGTAGAGCACTCTTCTGTTCGCACTTTTTTTCCGTCTCCACTTTTTCTGTAAGCACTTTTTTCTGTCTTCACTTTTTTTGTAAGCACTCTTCTGTCTGCACTTTCTGTCCACACTTTTTCTGTCCACACTTTTTCTGTCGCACTTTCTGTAAACACTTACTCTTCTATCTATACTACCCTTTTCTGTCCACTTTCTGTCCGCACTTTTCTGTGGCACTTTCTTCTGTCTGCACTTTTTCTATCCTTTTTTTCTGTCACACTTTTTCTGTCCCACTTTTATTCTGTCCGCTCTTTTTTCTGTCTGCACTTTTTCTGTTCGCACTTTTTTCTGTCCGCTCCTTTTTCTGTCCGCACTTTTTCTGTCCGCTCTTTTTTCTGTCCGCAGTTCTTTCTGTCCGCACTTTATTCTGTCCGCACTTTTTCCCGTCCACCACTTTTCTGTTCACTTTTTCTATCAGCACTTTTTCTGTCCGCAATTTTTCTCTATCCGCACTTTTTCCAGCCACGCATTTTTCTGTCCGCACTTTTTCTGTCCGCAATTTTTTCTGTCCGCACTTTCTTTTGTTAGGCACTTTTTCTTCCGCCCGCAGATCCTTAAAAATACTGAGGCTAGAGGGCTGCAGATTGGCATGTTGATCATCGACCCTCCAATCATCAAACACCAAATTGCAGCCCTCCAGCCTCAGAAGTTTTTATTTTATTTAAGGTTAAAGTTAGTCATGATCGTGCGTCTGGCAACGATATAGGACAGGCCACCACCGGGGCATGCTTAAAGATTCACAGCCCGCGGCTCATACAGCATTATACCGAGACCACCGAAAGATAGATCTGTTTTCGGTGGCCTTGATTATGCTCTGTAGCGGCAGTACAGAAAACCTGATTGCGTCGAAGAAACTTCGGCGCATATTTTACTGTTTTTTTTATTGTAAATTGAAAGCAATACATAGATAAACAAAACTCGACTTGAATCTCACAGGTTACACCCTGTGCATGTCAACGCCGTGACGTCATCAAACATTACACACAAAAAAATTGATGTATTGAATGGAGCAAAATTTTCACTGATAAATAGAATATTTCTAAATAAACTAGCGTGACAAAAGGTATAAAATATGAAGAATTAGTAAGTGATAAATTGACGTAATATACCTCTCTCTCTCTCTCTCTCTCTCTCTCTCTCTCTCTCTCTCTCTCTCTCTCTCTCTCTCTCTCTATATATATATATATATATATATATATATATATATATATATATATATATATATATATATATATATATTTCTCTCTATAAACATACATATACACACACATATATTTCTCTATAAACACACACATGTATATATATATATATATATATATATATATATATATATATATATATATATATATATATATATATATATATACTATATATATATATATATATATATATATATATATATATATATATATATATGTATATAGTATATATATATATAGGTATAAATGAGGGCATGAAGAATTTACCGTTAGTATACGGACGATATCCTGACAAACAACCTTTCATTATTATTATTATTATTATTATTATTATTATTATTATTATTATTATTATTATTATTATTATTACTTAGTACTAGCAATATCAACAGTAATATCAGTATTCACTGCAAATTGCCCGTAAATACCTCAAGGTAATTAAAACCTTTCTGTCCATAACATCAGTCCAAAATCTAATAGTTTAATTTTGAGTGAAGATTTAACATTCCAACATTAAACACCTGCTAATTTTTAGTGAAGATTTAACATTCCAACTATTTTTTAGTTAATATTAAACACCTGCTAATTTTTAGTGACGATTTAACCCTCCAACTAATTGTTAGTTAAGATTTAACCCTCCTACAAATTGTTAGTTTGGTTCTAGCCTTCCAATTAATTTTTAGTTAAGCTTTAACTAATTTTTAGTTAAGATTCAACCTTCCAACTGTTTTTAGTTAAAATTTAACCTCCCAACTATTCTTGAGTTAAGATTGAACCTTCCGACTAATTTTTAGTTAAGATTGAACCTGCCAACTAATTTTTAGTTAAGATTTAACCTCCCAACTAATTTTTAGTTAAGATTGAACCTTCCAACTGTTTTTAGTTAAGACTGAACATTCCAACTAATTTTTAGTAAAGATTGAACCTTCTAACTAATTTTTAGTAAAGACTGAACCTTCCAACTAATTTTTAGTAAAGATTGAACCTTCCGACTAATTTGCAGTTAAGACTGAACCTTTCGACTAATTTGCAGTTAAGGCTGAACCTTCCAACTAATTTGCAGCTAAGATTGAACCTTCCAACTAATTTGTAGTTCAGATTTAACCTTCCACCTAATCTTTTGTTAATATTTAACACCAGCTCATTTTTAGTTAAGATTTAACCCTCCTACAAATTGTTAGTCAGATTTTAACCTCCCAACCAATTTTTAGTGAAGATTTAACCATTACAACTAATTCTTAAAGTAATTTTTAGTTAAGATTCAACCTTCCAAATATTTAACCTGCCAAATAATCTCTGAATAACCGAAACCACGTGTTTTTTCAGTCTCTTTCACATCAATCCATTCGGTGCGTTTTTATATTTGCCTAGTTGGCAACCGCCAGAGTTGCCCGGCGTGAAAAATATACCTGTATGAGACTGGTGCGTTTGAAACATAGCTATCTTAACCAAAGAACAAAAAAATTGCAAATAAAAAAAGATATTGTACGGTCACAAACTGCGTCTACCCTACTCTTTATTTATTTTTTTACTTTCCTTAATATAAATTGTATTTAGTAAAAGTTGTATATAAGTATCAGTTTTATTTGACCCAGAATCAGACCTGTGCGGAACCCGTCTACTCCGATTGAAATTTCTTAATGTTAAGATAAGTAAAGATTACAAAAAATAGGCATCAAATGGCTATAAAGAACAATGGGAATGATCTATTCTTTGTCTCTGTGCTAATTAGATTTTTATTCTTCATGCTTATGGTTCCCATACATTCTACATTATTACATTATTATTATTATTATTATTATTATTATTATTATTATTATTATTATTATTATTATTATGTATTCTTTGTTCCGATACTAATTTCTTTAAATTTTATTTTTCATACTCATGGCTCCCATACATTCTAAATTAATAATAATAATAATAATAATAATAATAATAATAATAATAATATTATTATTATTATTATTATTATTATTATTATTATTATTATTATTATTATTATTATTATTATTCAGTAGATAACAATCACTGCTTTTTATCCATGTTCACCTCTTCAAGGTCACAGGAAATGTTGTATTGTCATTGAAAACACAACGGCAACTTTTCCATTAATTCATATATGTTAAATATTGCCACTGGCCTTATCAAGAAGCAATGCATTTTGCTTTATTCTACCCAAATTCTGTATTTGTAGATCCCTAAAATAGAACGTATATGAGGCGCATTAATTTCACTATTGTATGTAGTCTACGGGGAAATAAATAAATAAATAAATAAATAAATAAATATATATATATATATATATATATATATATATATATATATATATATATATATATACATATACATTTATATAGATATAGATATATATTTATTTATATATATATATATATTCATACATTTATATATATATATATATATATATATATATATATATATATATATATATATATATATATATATATATATATATAAGCTGACAGATATATACGGAATACACATTACACAGAAATTCAAAAATTGGTCGAAAAAATAACATTAAAAACCATTACAAATAAAGGCAATACAATAAGAAGACTCATTTGCGAGTTGCAACTGAGGAAAATAAACTGAAGAAAATAAACCTTAGCAGCAAATGCGGTAATATAAGAGAGAGTCGAATCTCCGGGGTCCACTGACTACACATTACATCTTGTTTATTGTACGGCGATTATTTATATTATTCATTAGAAATGAGCTTCAAATAAATGAAAATAAATAGACAAATGTTTAACTCTGTTTTCATACACGCATCCGCGACGGAAAAAACTACTGCTGATAGAAACGGGCCGAATTTTTTTCTGTAAAGCGGTGTTTTTTTTTTTTTTTTGTAATAGTAACGGGCAATTATTTTCTGTAAAAACTTATTTTCTTTTATTTTGCGTTAAGCGTTTTTTTTTTTTTTTTTTTTGTAGTTTATTTTGCGTTAAGCGAACAGGCAAGTTTATTTTCTGTAAAAGGTAGGTTTTTTTTTTGTAATACGAACGGGAAGAAATAATTCTGTAAAGCGGTGTTTCTTTATAGGAACGGGCAGGGTTATTTTCTGTAAAATAGTGCTTTTTCTATTTTTGTAAAATGAACGGGCAAGTTTATTTTCTGTAAAACGGTGTTTTTTTTATTTTTATTTTTTTTTTTGTAATAGGAGCAGGAAAGCTTATTTTCTGTAAAACATTTTTTATTTTTTCAGGCAAGTTTATTTTCTGTTAAACGGTCTCTCTCTCTCTCTCTCTCTCTCTCTCTCTCTCTCTCTCTCTCTCTCTCTCTCTCTCTCTCTCTCTCTCTCTCTTTGAAAGGTCGGGTCATCTGAAGCATTCACCAGTATTATTTGTACTTAGAGGGGAAAGACCACTGACAATTTTCAAATTGCAGGAAACAGCGAAAATCACCTGCGTATTGCACAAAGCACAGTTAAAAGCGAATTGTAATTACGTTCCAAGTTTATTGCATGCGTATTGCACGCATATTGAAATCGTATTACGGGTATGTTACAAATGTGTTGCATGCGTAATGCACGCTTAATGCCAGCAGATTCGACGCATATTGAAAAGAATATTAAATGCATATTGCATGCACGCTGCAAGTGATTTCAAATTATCGCACACGCATTGAAAGCAATCTGCATGTGTATTGACAGCGTAGTCCACGCATATCGCAACTGCAGAGCAGAGATGTTGCAAGCTATTTACAACTGCACTGCATGCACATTGCAATATACTGCAGGCATTTTGCAAGACAATTGCACATGTATTGAATGCGTATTACAAGCATATGATACATTCATTGCACACTTGTTGCACATGTATTGCAAACTTATTGCACACAAATCGCTCACGTATCGCATACATGTTGCACACATATTACACATTTCTTGCACAAGCATTGCATACATACTGCAAGCGAAATGCACACATATTGCCCACGTATTGCAAACATGTTGCACACATATTACACATTTCTTGCACAAGCATTGCATACATACTGCAAGCGAAATGCACACATATTGCACACATATTGCATACATGTTGCACACATATCACAAATTTTTCCACAAGCATTGCACACATGTTGCCCACTTATTGCAAATGTTTTGCACACACATTGCAAATTCATTGCACACATATTCCACACATATTACACACATATTAGTCGCATATTGCACACGTATGACACACTTATTGCATGCGCATTTGGTAAGCGCGGACGGACGGGCCCATTCTATTTGCAGAGGGTCAAAAACTCTTCATCAAAATTCAAGCTTTGCAGGTCCCTAATCCCACCTGCAATCAACGTTGCAAGAACAGCCTATGTATGCTGATGAGGGTGAATTTGGGATGGAAAAATTGATGCATTAATTCGGGGATGTTTCCTGCATCTATAGTTCCTGTGCGTCAATGGGTTTATATATATATATATATATATATATATATATATATATATATATATATATATATATATATATATATATATATATACATTATATATATATATATATATATATATATATATTTCTCTCTATATAATGAATAAATCTTCTCTCTCTCTCTCTCTCTCTCTCTCTCTCTCTCTCTCTCTCTCTTTTGCCTGCAGTTATCTGAAAAAAACATATATCTACAAATAAATCTTATATACAAATGAAATATATATATATATATATATATATATATATATATAATATATATATGATATAATGTATAAATACTTCTCTCTCTCTCTCTCTCTCTCTCTCTCTCTCTCTCTCTCTCTCTCTCTCTCTCTCTCTCTCTTCTCTTTAACTCCTTGCAGGAGATCTAAAAAAAAAAAATAAATCTTCACCCTTTTCATAACCCCTTCGCCTCCCGCTCTCAAATTCCTTCCGTCCATGCATTTGGAACAACGCTCCCGAGGACGCCACCCCGTCGGCCTCCACCGCCTTAATAAAACCCGAAATATGACCTTCCTTTAACTCCTTCGCAGGAGACTGAAGTCACTGACTGACCCTTTGAGCATAACAAGGGGTGCATCATCTTCAGTTTCTAAATTCCGTTTCTTCTGGTTTGGAATGAGGCTCCGGGGAGGAGGACCAGGAGGAGGAGGAGAAAAATGGAGGAGGGGAGGAGGAGAAGGAGGAGGAAAGGAGGGGAGGAAGGAGGAGGAGGAAAAGGAGGAGGAGGTGGAATTTGAGGAGGAAAGGAGAAGCATCATCTTCAGTTTCTATGGAGGATTTCTTCTGGTTCGGAGGAGGAGGAGGAGGAGGAGGAGGAGGAGGAGGAGGAGGAGGTGGAGGAGAAGGAGGAGGAGGAGGAGGAGGAGGAGGAGGAGGAGAAGGAGGAGGAGGAGGAGGAGGAGGAGGAGGAGGAGGAGAAGGGAGGAAAGGATAAGAGGGAATAAAGCCATCTCTTCCATCACACTATCCTCTAGTTAACTCGACAATTTCTCGAGGCAATCCTCGATGGAGGGAAGAGAATGACCCTCCAAGCGGCCCTTAAGAGTTAATCAATTCAACAAGTAAAAAATGCGCCGAAATTTCTTCGGCTGTATGAGCCGCGGCCCATCAAACTTTCAGCCACGGCCAGACTCACGATTATGGCTAACTTTAAGCTTAAATAAAACAAAAAGTACTGAGGAGGGTAGAGGGCTGCAACTTGGTATGTTTGATGATTGGAGGGTGGATGATCAGCATACCAATTTGCAGGCCTCTAGCCTCTGTAGTTTTTAAGATCTGAGGGCGGACAGAAAAAGTGCGGACGGACAGACAAATAGCAATCTCTAAAATAGTTTTCTTTTACAGAAAACTAAAAATCACAAACTGAACACTTACTAAATTCAGACATCTGAATCCTAAGGCTTCAGAATTGAAGTCTAAACTTTGAAAGTTGGTAAATCAAAACATCTGAATCTTGAGAGTTAAGAAGTTCAACAATTGCAATATTTGTTACCGCAGAAGCACTACAACACACTTGACACTAATATTTGCTTTTGTAATTTGAGCTTGTCTGTTCCGGTCCTGTCAGTTCCCTGTCAATATCAAACCTTCTGTCAGTTTCCTGTCAAATTCAAGCTTTCTGTCAGTTTAATGTCAAATTCAAACCTTCTGTCAGTTTTCTGTCAATATCAAACCTTCTGTCAGTTTTCTGTAAAATTCAAACCTTCTGTCAGTTTCATGTCAAATTCAAACCTTCTGTCAGTTTTCTGTCATTATCAAACCTTCTGTCAGTTTTCTGTAAAATTCAAACCTTCTGTCAGTTTAATGTCAACTTCAAATCTTCTGTCAGTTTCCTGTCAAATTCAAACCTTCTCTCAGTTTAATGTCAACTTCAAACCCTCTGTCAGTTTCCTGTCAAATTAAAACCTTCTGTCAGTTTCAAACCTTCTGTCAGTTTCCTGTCAAATTCAAACCTTCTGTCAGTTTCATGTCAAATTCAAACATTCTGTCAGTTTCCTATCAAATTCAAACCTTCTATTAGTTTCCATCCTCCTGTCAGTTTCAAACCTTCCAATCTTCTGTCAGTTTCTTGTCAAATTCAAACCTTCTGTCAATTTTCCTGTCAAATTCAAACCCGTCAGTTTCCAACCTTCTGTCAGTTTCCTGTCAAATTAAAAGCTTCTGCCAATTTCCTGTGAAATTTAAACCTTCTGTCAACTTTCCTGTCAAATTCAAACCCGTCAGTTTCCACCCTCCTGTGAGTTTCCTGCCAAATTAAAAGCTTCTGTCAATTTTCTGTGGAATTTAAACCTTCTGTCAGTTTCCTGTCAAATTAAAACCTTTCAATTTCCTGTCAGTATCAAACCATCTTTCAATTTCCTGGCTGTTCCAGACCTTCTGTCAATTTCTCAATTTCTCAATTTTGCTTTGTTCTCATACCAGCATAGTCTATCTCCCACTACAATCTACCCCATACCAGCAACCCCCATCCCCATCCCCCCCAACACGTACAAAATACTCCTGGCTGCACCCTCCTTACTTAGCATAATTCCATCTGCATCTTTCTGCATCTTTTCTCCTGTTCTCTAGAGCTCTATCTAGCTCTATCTACACTCCTCAGAAAGATGTTACATTTTTACAACCATCTCTTAAGCACCTTCTCGAACTCCCTTTGAAGTTCCGAGCCGCACTTTCTGCCTATTTCGCTTTCGTCGTAATTTATTCCTTACTTTTTGTATTCAGGGGTGATCCCGTTTCCATTTCGCTACTGCAATTTAAACGTTTTTTGCGTCTCTTGATGGTATTAATCTCTTATGTCTATATATTGGCAGTTAAGGCAATTATGGGAGCGTAGAGTGAAGAGGACCAATAATAAGAAATAAAACTAAACGAGAGGAACTCATTGTTGTATTTCGAGCAAGTCTGGGTTCCTCTTCAGCCAAAGTAAACTTTGCCTGCAGGTTAGACAAGAGAAGTGGGGGTAGCATTATCTATTCCCATGGCCAACCTTCCTTAAAAAAAATATATATATATATATATATATATATATATATATATATATATATATATATATATATATATATATATATAAGGTAGAATATTGGAATTGGTTTTTGTGTTTATGGAATTGAAAACATACACTTTCGGACACAATTTTAGGCATAAACTTTCTTTAGGTGTATAAGGTTTGTTTGATAATGTATTCTAATCTTTGAGCCAAATAGCAAGTTTAGAATTCCATGTAAATATATAAAAAAATATATATACTCGTATAATATATATATATTATTTTTGTGAGTATGTATGTATGCACATTTATACATCAATTTATTTATATGTGTAAAAACTCCTAAACTTATTCTATTGCTAAATGAACAATGCTTCATTGCCAATTTCATAAGACTGTTCTCCATACTTCCAGAGACCTCACCAAGTTCGTGTTGACCCGAAGTCCATCAGCCTAAGGCGAGAAGAAGAAGAAGCAGAAGAAGCCTCATCATCACCCAGGACCCATCTCTCCCTCAAAAAACCCCTTCCATGAGTTCTTGTCCAGAGTCCCACTAGATGAAAGATGGCCCACTCTCTGTCCAAGAGCTCCTTCTTTCTCTGCGATCGGGGGCTGTCTCTCGTCTTCTGTTCAGTCTGGTGTTCTGCGATCACCCAGAAATCAGACCTTCCTCATGGCTAGCAGCAGAAGTGTTCAGCTTCTCTCCTGAGCCTTGAATCACGTGATCTCAACTCCTCCTGCTGTGGTGTTTTGGGCAGAGCAGCGCAGACCAGACGCCTTCGGCCTGTCTCTCAGTGTTGTGACTATTGCACAGTAAAGTAATCTCAGCATATTCCATTTTCAAACATTACCTTGAACAGTGATGGAGGATGATACCTGTGTTGTGTTATGCAAATGCGATTGTTTACCTTCAGTGGCGTTGTGCAAGGAAAGTGCTTGTGGTAATGATTAGCAATTTAGTGGTAATGCCTTGTTTACTCTTGAAGTGTAAATCTGAACAGTGTTTCTTAGACTACGAGGGACACATAAGAGAAATACAGTGCCCTAACTGCTTGCCTTCCAGTTCTTCTTCTTCTTCTTTTTTCTTCCTATCTCTCCTCCTCCTCCTCCTCCTCCTCCTCCTCCTCTTCTTCTTCTTCCTACTTCTTCGATCCTTCGTGGTTAGTCTAGTGTTTGAAAAGGACGCGGAACTGTCCTGCGCAGAGGCTCTGTTGATTCAAAATGGCCATAGAACGAAATCGTGGGTCTTCCAGACACTCTCACCAGAGCCACCACCACCACCAACCACACCCAAGTTCCCACACACCCCCCGCCCACCCCACCCCCACCCCCACCCCCACCCCCACCACCACCAGGGACCACCACCCCACTACTTCAAACCCTTCAAGGAGAAGGTGAAGGACTGCTGTCGGTCCACCATCGCCTTCATCTTCAGCAACGTCGGAGTCTGCGGGCTCCTGGTGGGCTACACCATAGCGGGGGCCTTCATCTTCAAGAAGATCGAGGGCCCTCACGAGACCACCAAAATGCTGAGCGTCGACCAGATCAGAAACAGGACCATCCAGCAGCTCTGGAACATCACGGTCGAGTACAACGTGCTCTACAAGTCGAACTGGACCAAGAGCGTCGAGAAGGTGGTCCTCAACTACACCAACGACATCATCGAGGCCGTCAATAGCGGCTGGGACGGGGCGGACGTGACTAACGGCCCTCTGAAGTGGTCCACCGAAGGAGGGTTCCTGTACTCTCTGACCGTCATCACGACTATAGGTGAGGAGTGGTGTGGGATTTGCTGGTCTAATCCTTCTGGCCAGCCCTAGGAGAGCTGTTAATCAGCTCAGTGGTCTGGTTAAACTAAGATATACTTAACATTTCTGGAAGGTTTACCAGGAGGGGTTTTCCGTGATCTACTGCATCTCTCGTTTAACTGTATTCGTCAAAGGAGACTTGCTGTCATTAACTCTCTTCTAACTGGTTAGGCAATGGGACTGACTGAAGGTCTTAGAGAAGGACGTTTCTTGTAGTTAGGAAATGTCAGTCAACTGAGAATCACTACAAATCTCACGATCCAGCGAGAACCACTACTCTCACACTGGCAAACGTGAGACCCAAACCTTTCAATGTATGTAAAACATTTAATATGATTATTTACACTTCCAGCGCCATCTCTCGAGTTGTGACCTCTTGACCTTGACAGAGGTCAGCGTCAGGGTTATTTCCGCCAAGTAATCAGGGGGTCATAGGTCACAGTGGTATGTGGGGAGTGGTCAACGTGAAAACAGAAACTAAACTTAAATCTCTTCGTTTTACTTACTTAATAAATAACAATATTCACAGAAACCCATGAAAATACCTAAAGATAAAAAAATGGAAAACGTTGGCAACTATTACTTTATGTTAGCGGTTCCTGTTTTTTTATAAAACCAAAATACAAATAAATAACAAATAAATAAAACTAATATAAGCCGAACACCACTTCCATCAAAGGCAGCCAAAACAAAACCGGAAGAGTTTAGAGGAAAACAAACAAAAACAAACGAAAAGAGCGAATTGGCGCCTGTCACTCCTCCATACACCCATCAAACATAGAATTGCGAATGAGGATGAATCAGCATAAATTTTCTACTACGATGGACACAGAGGCTAATGCTCTGCTTTTAATGGAGTGAATAATTTGACAAACAATTCCCAGGCAATTTGTTGCGCACATTCAGAGTGCAATAATGATTTTGCAACAAAATTTTGAAGATTTCCATAACCTATTGATATGTTGATATATACGAGTTGTACTTTTATCAAATTTCTCCATTGACTTTTTTTTTATGAATGACGTCATTTTAGAAATCTGGCTTTTTTCAACTTGCGATTTTGGTCAGTTTTTCTCCCGAAAAATATTGGCCCACAGGGACCAATAAGTCACGTGGAATACGAGATGCTGAACAGATAAAAAAAATATATTTTTAAATAAAATAAAAAGTATTTCGTCGTGATAAGAAACTTGGGAAAAATATACACTAAATTTTTGTGAAGAACGTACTGAGATGGGTTTAGTCCACGTACATTCATTTTCCTATTTTCTCCCAGGTCTCGCTGTGACCTATTGTCTAGCACTGATCGGTGGTCACCCATCCAAGCGCTGATCACGCTCCCAGGTTCTGCAGGAAACTTAGCAACGGAATTAGCTTATTAGTGATTATTTGTGCGATCATTTTTTTTTGTGATCGTCCATCAAAGTACTAATCCTTTGGATTTCGGGAATTGGTGACTAACACTATCTTTCCATCTGATAACCTTTGGAATTCTCTCCCTGCTCCCGTTTTCCCCGACTCTCATATCATCTTTCTAGATAAGTGACTATCTATGCCTTCTGGGTAAACAAGCCTTTTTTCTCTTTTTCATGCTTTTTTCAGTTTCTGATACTTTCAAGCTCTGGAATTCAACCCCAGCTTCGGTTTTCCTTTGGGATTTAATTCAGGTCCGTTTACAACCAAAATTAGAGAAAGGGGCAGATGGGACTGCCCCTCTCCAATCTGCTACAGATAATCTTCCCGATTTTCCTCCTCCTGATTCCTTCACTTTTCGGCTCCACCCTCATTTAAATGGGTGACTGGTTTTGTTCTGTCTCACAATTTAATTCAGGAGAGACACTGGAAGGTCTAGAAATATTTTTGAATAGAATTAAATATTTGTATAAATTTAACCCAAAATTTTGTCTTTTTTTTTTTCTTAAATGAATTTTGGAATAAAATGAAATATTTGTCTGAATTTAATAGAATTTTTTCTTTTTTTTTCCTTAGACGACTTTTGGAATAAAATTAAATGTTCGTCTAAATTTAATAGATTTTTTAAATTTATTTTTTTCTTAACGACTTCCGGAACGAAATGAAATTTTTGTCAACATTTCATAGAATTTTTTCCTTTACTGTTTTCCTTAAACGAATTTCAGAGTAAAATTAAATGTTTGTCTAAATTTAATAGATTTTTTTTTCTTGAACGTCTTTTGGAATAAAATGAAATATTTGTCTAAATTTAATAGAATTTTTATTTTTTTTTTTAAACTTTTTAATGAAATGTCCGTCTAAATTTTATTGAGTTTTGTTATTTATTTTTATCTTAACGACTTTTGCAATAAAATTAAATGTTTGTATAAATTTGATATAATTTTTTTCCTTTATTTTTTTCTGATACGACTTTCGGAATAAAATTAAATATCTGTCTACATTTTATAGAATTTTATCATCTATTTTTTCCTTAAACGACATGGGAATAAAATATAATTTTTGTTTAAATTTAATGGAATTTTTTCCCTTATTTTATTTCCTTAATCGACTCTTATATGATGCAATAAGAAGTATGCAACATGCAACAAGCTCTAATAGTAAATAATGTTTTTGGTACGAAAGCTTTATTAAGGTGAAAGCCTTAGACACAGCGAGAATAATTGAAGGTTTTTTTTTTCCCCACAACAGAAAAATTTCTAATTGCAGAAAGCTTTGAATAAAATGAAGAGTATTTTTTTAAACGATTTCAGAATATTTTCTTACACTGGAAAATTGCATACATAGAATCTACTGATCACTTTACCTGATGCATATGTTACTGTAATAACCACAATACCCTCTTGACTTCTCGTGGTCAGGTTGGTAACGTGACCTCGCTCTGATACTCTGGATGTGGGTTCGAATACTGAACAGATTTCAGAATTACTTCATATTCTTGCGTATGGATCTAAGGCTTTGTAGTGTGGAGCACATCCAGAAATGTTTAGAGGGCATTCTGGGTATGACAGTTAGACTGGGTGATCGTTTTGTTACCAGAGGGCATTGTGGGTATAACAGTTAGACTGGGTGATCGTTTTGTTACCATAATTTCAATAAATGGACAAGTTTCTTATCGTTGATAAACGCTTATATGAAAACGGAAGTATAAAAGAACTGCTATTTTCATCTATACGAAAAAAATTCATTTGGAAGAAATTTAAATAATATATGAAAAAATTTTTATACTGGAAGGATAATTTTTTTTTCCAGGAAAAGACGTTCAGTGAAAGAATATATTTAGTATTATAGAAGAATTTTGTTACGATAGATGAACGACTTTGGTAGATCAGAAGAAATTTCAAAGAAACAAATTAGAAGAATTTCAAAGAAACAACGGAAGACTATTTGTCTTTTGGAAAATACAAAAATGCTCTTTAAACAGTTGAAATTTTTTTCCAATAAAAAAAAAACTTTTGTGAAATTTTTTTTTACAATAGAAGAATTATCACGTTAAAATTCAACGCCCCTTTGATACAAGTATAGAACTTTTTTTGGTAGAGTGAAAAGGAATATTGTTACAAATGTACAATATTTTTTTACACTATATGGAAAAATTCTTTACACTGAAAGAACATTTTCGTTAAAACAGGATGTTTTTATGCAGTGAAAGAACATTGTAGTTAAACATATCTGAAAGGAAGACTTTTTATGCGATAAAAAAATAAAAAATAAAAAAATATTTATTTTGAAAAAACTGTTTTTCTTTTAGTGGTAGAGTTTTGATTTCATGATGGAAAATTTTTCAATTAAAATAGAAAAACATATCAGTTATACTGGTAGACCCTTTTTTTTACCACAGCTAAACTTTTCTTGTAAGAATATTTCGGATGTATTTTGAACGTAGTGAAAAACACAAGTAAAAATTTCGCCGGCCTCTTCGGCGCAATCAAGTTTTCTGTACTGCAATAATCAACGCCACCGAAAACAGATCAATCTTTCGGTGGTTTCGGTATAATGCTGTGTGAGCCGCGGCCCCTGAAACTTTAACCACCGCCCGCTGGTGGATTGCCCTATATCGTTGCCAGACGCACGATTTTGACTAACTTTAACCTTAAATAAAATAAAAACCACTGAGGCTAGAAGGTTGCAATTTGGTATGTTTGATGATTGGAGGGTGGATGATCAACATACTAATTTGCAGCCCTCTAGCCTCAGTAGTTTTTCAGATCTGAGGGCGGACAGAATAAAGTGCCGACAGAAGAAAGTGGTGACAGAATAAAGTGCGGACGGACAGACAAATAGTTCTTTTACATGCAACAAAAAGTGTTTGTTCATCACAGCGACAAAACTCATTAATCATTAATTGCAATATCTAAACCACTTTACCACAATGTAAGAAAGCTTTTGCTACAACAGAAAAACATTTGTCCACAGCGGAAGAACATTTTTGAATGTTATGAAAAAAACATTTATTTTTTTTTGTCACGGCGGCCGAGCAATTTTGTTTCGACAGAATATGTAACAGCGGAACAACACCGGACAACAACATCTTTGCTACAAGGGGAACACGATGTCCCCTTAAAAGCGCGAGAGAGACTGGGCGATAAAGTGAACAGGTCTCTTCTCTCTCTCTCTCTCTCTCTCTCTCTCTCTCTCTCTCTCTCTCTCTCTCTCTCTCTCGTTTTGGTTCAGGTGGTGATCTGTCGATTTTTGGGGGGGGCGGGGTGTCAAAACTTCCGTGAAACAAATAAGAGCCAAATGTATTTCAGTGTCAGATTTATAGTTGAGAAATTTTAGGTCAATGGCTTATATATATATATATATATATAACCAGTCATATATATATTTTTCACATATATGGTATATAAAATTTGTAACTTCTAGATACTACCTATCAGTCCTCCGTCAATGGTGGAAAAAAGTCGAAACCAGTCAGGAATTTTTTTACCTGTGGTATATATATAGATGAATCACTTTACAAAAAAGTTATTAAAAATATATATATATATATATATATATATATATATATATATATATATATATATATATATATATCTATATATTCCAGATTCAAATCACTTCAAAGTTTTAAATCGTCAGTCCATTATCATTCCATTGATTTTCACTTTGAAATTCATTGTTACCTAACTCTTTCTAACTTGCCACTTTTACAGTTTGCCATTTTACCCCTTAACGTTATTTTACACTGAAAATATTAGGTTCACCATTCTATCTACATTTTGCCATTTTAATTTTATTTTTATCGTACGTTATAATGATTTTTGGGATTATATTTAATGGCACTTTACATATCTAAGCTCATTTAACAATACTCAAATAAGATTGTGTTGTTCACCTTTGTTGTTTATATCTATCATTTTACAGTCCAATACCTAATTACTGCATCTATTTTACAGTCTCTTATTCATTTACAGTTTCCTGGTATTTTATAATCACGGTAATAACCCTTCAGAATTATATAATTTTGTTAATTAAAATTGTGGACCATATT
Organism: Macrobrachium rosenbergii; assembly: GCF_040412425.1. Lineage (NCBI taxonomy): Eukaryota > Metazoa > Arthropoda > Malacostraca > Decapoda > Palaemonidae > Macrobrachium > Macrobrachium rosenbergii. The sequence continues at coordinate 40,430,242 of NC_089747.1, read as the reverse complement.
TTAAACTTGGGTTGCAATTTTATCAATTTTATAACTTATCGTTTTTACCAGAGCAAATTCATTTGACTTTATAATGTTGATAAATATGAAATCATATTCATAATTTTTTTCTGCAATAAGAAGGCCGATAATTACGCATCGCTAACTAGGCTGTAGTAATACCATGACATGAATTCGTTCAGAATTTATTCCTACAGGTAATTTAAGTATATTCTAAATTATTAGATCAAAAGGAAACTATGCAATATTTTTTTTATAAAAGTCCAAGATTTCATCTACTAGCATACTTAAATTTAAACGAAAAGTGTTTTAAGTTTACTTCTAGAATGACAGACATTGTTTTCTTAAAATGCCTAATTTGTATTGTTTCCTAAACTTTAACGATATAATTGAGATATAGGTACATCCCATTGCATACCTAATTTTATTTTTAAAAGATTACCTCTCCTCATATATCCACATACAAGTTAAAAAAAAAAATTTAAAGTCCTCCTGGGCCTCTATAGGCTAATAGTGCAGGCGCTGATCTCCTGTTTCTTAGGCCGACAGCCAGTGGGGGACAGGTTCCAATGCCTATGACACGTGGCCAGTGTGTCGCTAGGCCCACTGTTTAACTCCCCAGCCCGAGGTTGCTACCTATTCTCCTACTGGGTTTTTTCGGACTGTTAGGTTGACAGGCTACCGGATTTTTGCAGTGGCGCAGTCTGAGCTATCAGTGAGCAGCGGGATTTGAACCCCGGCCCTCTCGACTGGTAGTTGAGAATCATACCACTGTGCCACCACAGCAGGCAACTGCTCATCCCAAATTTAACAGCAAAATTCAGTAATGAATGATTTTCCTTGAATCATTTCAACTCAAAATGCTGCAGTTGCCAAGATATTAATACCAAATTTCAATTACCAGATCATGTAGTAACTAAGAAAAAAGTGTAATTAACAAAAGAAAATTATTATCTCTCCAGATATAACGAATTATTTTACTCTGAATCACAAAATTAGACTACAATAAAAATTTAATCATTTCAATAGACAAAAAGTATTTTATCTACACGCCTAAACCAAAATTATTTTAATATTAGTAAATAATTACATCTCTACCTACAGCAGATCATCTTGCCTCTGATAGAAAGACTCAGATATGATTATATCTCCACTCATCTCCCATTCCTCCTACAGGCTGCAGCCACATGCCTAAACCAAAATTTTTTAAAGTTAGTAAAAATTATATCTCCAAATAGAGTATAGATTATCTTGCCTTTGATACCAAGACTTAGACATAAATTCTCTCCATTGATCTCCCATTCTCCCTACAGGTTATGGACCACATCTCCCCGACGACTTTTTAAACCAAAATTTTTTAATAATAGTAAAATATTACATCTCCAAATACAGTAGATTATCTTGCCTCTGATACCAAGACTACTACATGATAGATTATCTTGCCTCTAATAGAAAGGCTCAGTTATGATTATATCGCCACTGATCTCCCATTCTCCCTTCAGGTTACAGCCACATCCCTAAACCAAAATTTTTTTAATATTAGTAAAATTTTACATCTCCAAATACAGTAGATTATCTTGCCTCTCATTGAAAGACTCAGATATTATATCTCCAATGATCTCCCATTCCTCCTACAGCTTATGGCCACCTTGCCTAAACCAAATTTTGTTAATATTAGTAAATAATTATGTCTCCACTTACAGTAGATTATCTTGCATGTACTACCAAGGGTAAAGTATGAATTCTTTCCACTGATCTCCCATTCTTCCAACAGGTTACGGCCACATCTCCCCGACGACGACTTTGGGGAAGATCACCACCATCCTGTATGCCATCTTTGGTCTTCCAGTCTTCCTCCTGTACATGGCCAACATGGGGGACATCCTGGCCAAGAGCCTCAAGTGGATCTACTCCAAGATCTGCGTCTGCGTCCGCCCTGCTCCTCCGACGCCCAAGTACGACACGTCTGTAGTCTGGAGATCTGCCGAGACGACCCTGAGGGCGCCCGCGGGACCCTCAGGCTACCTAGGGGATGAAGCTAACCACAGGGGCAGTGTCGGAGGCGGAGACGGGGATATGCAATACTCCCCCGAACTCAGCGACGAGATCTCGATGGACACGGAGTCCTGGCAGCGTTCTGAAAAGGCGGATGTAGCCTCGGTAAACATCCCCATCTCGGTGTCCCTGGTGATCATGGTGGCTCTCCTGTACGGAGGAACCAAGCTCTTCCAGGAGGACGAGGGCTGGGACGTCCTGACCTCCTTCTACTTCTGCTTCATCTCGCTGACGACCATAGGATTCGGGGACTACGTCCCAGGGTCTGCTGTGGACGATGGAAGTCGAATGAGCTTCATCTACTGCTCGCTCTACCTCATGTTCGGCCTAGCACTGCTCTCCATGTGCTTCAACCTCATGCAGGAGGAGGTGGTGCACAAGATCACGGCGTGCCTCAAGGCCGTCCGCTTGTTCAAGCGGCCGGAAGCGACTTGACCTTGACCCCAGGTGACCTGGTCGGTCTCTCTACTAAGTAGTGCCTTCTTTTTACATTCAGGATTCAACGGGTCATGGGGGGATATAACGATTGACCCCAGATGACCTGGTCAGTCTCTCTACTAAGTAGTGTCTTCTTTTTACATCCAGGATTCAATGGGTCACAAGGGGATATAAGAACTTGACCCCAGATGACCTGGCTGTTCTCTCTAAGTAGTGGTGCCTTCTGGTCACATATAAAATTCACCCCAAATGACCTGGTCATTCTCTACTAAGCAGTGCCTTCTGTTTACATTCATGATTGACCCTAGATGACCTGGTCACTCTCTCAAAGTAGTGCCTTCTGGTTACATTCAAGACTGACCTCAGATGACCTGGTGATTCTCTACTATGCAGTGCCTTCTGTTTACATTCATGATTAACCCTAGATGACCTGGTCATTCTCTCAAAGTAGTGCCTCCTGGTTACATTCAAGACTGACCTCAGATGACCTGGTCATTCTCTACTAAGCAGTGCCTTCTGTTTACATTCATGGTTGACCCTAGATGACCTGGTCATTCTCTCAAAGTACTGCCTTCTGTTTATATTCAAGACTGACCTCAGATGACCTGGTCATTCTATCTAAGTAGTAGGGCCTTCTGATCACATTCAAAATCCAACAGGTCACAGGGGAAACACAATGACCCTTCTCTTAATGCGTTTCGTCTCACCATAAATCCAAAATCCAACGGTCAGGTGAATCAAAATGTTCAGCCCACTGAGCACTCGAAAATCAGTGATTATGTGATTATGTGATTATGTTCCCCAAAATATCTCGTTCATAATTACTTCGAAAGTCAGGCGGACGTCTAAGTGAAGTGACCTGTTTTCAGATTGTTTGGTGCGTTTGTATTTAAAATTCCAAGGCCAGATGAAGACTTGATGAAACGTTGTCGATGAATGTCTGCCCTGATTCTCTCGAAATGTATCGGCCATCGGTGAAATATATCGTTCGGTAATGTCGGAATGGTCAGGTAAATCCTTTGGTCATTTGGGATTTCAGGATGAATGTATTAGTAGAAGGATACTTCTATCTCTCTCTCTGTGGTCAGCGTCAAAATGACTAAAAGGTTACTATAAATTTTAGATCAGCTTAGCCACTATAATACGGATGAGAAGAGGCTTTACCTGGCCACTCTTAGAACAGATCTCCCAAATTCGAAAAAGTTAACTAAAACGTGCAAGAACACTTATACAGAAAAGTATCCACCTCTCTGAGAATACTTCCACCGCCCCCCACCCCTTCTTAAAAATAAAGAACATCGTATGAAAACACGATGTTAACTGACTTCTTCACTGGAGTGCAATCGTGAAAGGGGAAGGGAGAGAAAAAGAGTGAAATGTGTTGCAGTATCATATAACTTCACAAAAGGTTCTGTGTTTGAGAACCTCAAGCATTTCTTGTTGACTGTGCAAGCTTGCCCGAGCTTGCTGTTCTCAGTAACTCGTTCCTGTTAATTTTCTTTTTTTTTTCTACCCTTTTGTTTTCTCTGTCGTTTTCTGAAATGACGTTCTGAAGCGGATGAAGACTTGTTGTACCCGGGGTATATTTCAGAATTATCTTCGTGAGCGGTCTGTCTCCCAAGTGGGTATCCGATATTTTCTGTCATCTTGATGTCAAAGCGAATGCCATCAGTGGCAATATGAACTTTTGTTCGTCGTTGCAATGTCAAAAAAAACACAAACATTATCCTGCCCAGGTCCTTCCAGTATTAAACAACCACGAACTTTATCCTGCCCAGCTCCTTCTAATGTCAAACAACCACAAACTTTATCCTCCCCAGGTCCTTCCAATGTCAAACAACCACGAACTTTATCCTCCCCAGGTCCTTCCAATGTCAAACAACCACGAACTATATCCTCCCCAGGTCCTTACAATGTCAAACAACCACAAACTTTATCCTGCCCAGGTCCTTCTAATGTCAGACAACCACAAACTTTATCCTGCCCAGGCCCTTCCAAAGTCAAACAACCACGAACTATATCCTGCCCAGGTCCTTCTAATGTCAAGCAACCGCAAACTTTATCCTGCCCAGGTCCTTCTAATGTCAAGCAACCGCAAACTTTATCCTGCCCAGGTCCTTCTAATGTCAAACAACCACGAACTTTATCCTCCCCAGGTCCTTACAATGTCAAACAACCACAAACTTTATCCTGCCCAGGTCCCTAATGTCCAAACTTTATCCTGCCCAGGTCAAACAATCCTGCCCGAACTTTATCAACCCAGGTTCTCCCCAGGTCCTTACAATGTCAAACAACCACAAACTTTATCCTGCCCAGGTCCTTCTAATGTCAAACAACCACAAACTTTATCCTGCCCAGGTCCTTGCAATGTCAAACTCCCAACAAACAAATTTTATCTGGCCCAGGTCCTTCCAAAGTCAAACAACCACAAACTCTATCCTGCCCAGGTCCTTCTACTGTGAAACAACCACAAACTTTATCCTCCCCAGGTCCTTCCAATGTCAAACAACCACGAACTATATCCTGCCCAGGTCCTTCTAATGTCAAACAACCACAAACTTTATCCTGCCCAGGTCCTTCTAATGTCAAACAACCACAAACTTTATCCTATCCAATGTCAAACAACCAGCTATATCCTCCCCAGGTCTAATGTCAAACAACCACAAACTTTATCCTCCCAGGTCCTTCCAATGTCCAACCAGAACTATATCCTCCCCAGGTCCTTACAATGTCAAACAACCACAAACTTTATCCTGTCCTTCTAATGTCAGACAACCACAAACTTTATCCTGCCCAGGCCCTTCAAAGTCAAACAACCACAAACTTTATCCTGCCCAGGTCCTTCTAATGTCAAGCAAACTTTAAGGTCCTTCCAACCGCAAACTTTATAATCTGCAAACTTTATCCTGCCCAGGTCCTTCCAATGTCAAACAACCACGAACTTTATCCTCCCCAGGTCCTTACAATGTCAAACAACCACAAACTTTATCCTGCCCAGGTCCTTCTAATGTCAAGCAACCGCAAACTTTATCCTGCCCAGGTCCTTCTAATGTCAAGCAACCGCAAACTTTATCCTGCCCAGGTTCTTGCACTTTATCCCCAGGTCAAACAACCACAAACTTTATCTGCCCAGGTTCTTGCTTAATCTGGCCAGGGTCAAACAACAACTACAAACTTTATCCTGCCCAGGTCCTTCCAATGCCAAACAAACGAAATTTACCAATGTCAAATACACAAACGTTATCTGGCAGTGCCAAAAACCCTTGCAATATCAAACAATCCTTGAAATTCAAACAATCCTTATCCCCAGGTCCTTGCAATGTCAAACAACCACGAAATTTACCCAGCCAAAGTCCTTGCAATGTCAAACAATCATGAAATTTATCTGGCCCAAATCCTTGCAATGTCAAACAATCATGAAATTTATCCTGCCCAGGTCCTTGGCCCACGAAATTTACCTAGCCCAATCCTTGCAATTTCAAACAACCATGAAATTTATCCTGCCCTGGTCCTTGCAGTGTCAGACGACCACAAATTTTATCTGCCCAGGTCCTTGCGGTGTCAAACAACCACAAACTTTATCTTGCCCAGGTCCTTGCAGTGTCAAACAACCACAAACTTTATCTTGCCCAGGTACTTGCAATGTCAAACAACCACAAACTTTATCCTGTCAGGTCCTTGCAATTTCAAACGACCACAAACTTTATCTGGCCCAGGTCCTTGCAATATCAAACAACCACTGAACACTATTCAACCCAGGTTCTTGCAATGTCAAACAACCATTGAACTTTATTCAGCCCAGGTTCTTGCAATGTCAAACAACCATGAACTTTATCTAGTCCAGGTCTGGAGAAGACGAGAAGACGGAAGACGCCGGAAGATAAAGTGGAAAGTCTAATGAATAGAGAATTGGTGTGCAGCATTTATCAACCAATATTAGCTACATGATGCCGTGTTTGGCGACAAGATGCCAGAAGTCGGAAAACCTGCTCTTGCGTGACAACGCGATGACTGACAGATGGAACTGGATTGTGAATGACGATTGACGCGTCACGAGAAATTAAAAAAATAATAACAAATAAAAAATACTGTTCAGTTTCTGTTAGATATGGGTTATCATGGTGGTTTCACATTATTGTTAATTGAAGATTCACTGTTATTTGAAAGTTAATGTAATCTTCTCCTCTTCTTAGAAATTCTTCTTCATTTCACTTTTCACCCGTTTAGTGATTTAGCTCCAACAGTTAGATAAACTGATTCAACATTTAGATAAATTATCCTTTGATGCCCTTTTAAAAATTAAGCCCTAATGTTAAGGTTCGCAACCCATTAAAAAATATATATAAATATAGATCTCCCTGTAGCCCCCACACTCCTGGAAAAAAAATTACAAAAAATTACAAAAAAAGAAAAATATTTTGTAATGAAGCAGTTCATTTGTTAAAAAATAAGTGAAAAAAAAGATTATTGTCTCCAAACAATAAGAAAAACATTGTCTTTACTGAGGGACTTGTTGTATTCACATCCTGTTGTTAAATGCCATTTTCTTGTTCAACTCCTCTTTTTTTTTTCTTTGGACTTGCTGTAATCAAGACTTTTTTTAAATGATAAAAAAACTTGAAAAGAAATCTTTTGTTTTTTATTGAGGGTCATTCTTCATTGTTACAAGAGCTGAGGATATCGCCCAAATTACACGGATTTGAAATCAAATATACAAGTGCTATGCTTGTGGACGTATGTATGTATGTATGTATGTGTGTATGTATGTATTCATGTACGTATATTAATGAGCGAATATTTCAAACAAATAATAGCCTGGAGTTCAGAGGCAATCACGTTTATTTACGTACCATCTGCCTGTTATTTTCCCGTGATTTTACGCTTGCGCTAAAATAACACGTATCTCGTGATGTTCTGTGAATATGCATTTATATTCGCATGTATACTTATACATAAGTAATGAGGATACCCCTTACATGACTCTACCCTGGTGAGGATATTTATAGTACCTTGTCGAGGACCTAAAGATTTATGCATTTAGTAACTGACATCTGTAGTCAAGTCGATATCAATAAGAATGATAAGTCCCTCTTTTAGCTGTAAATGAATATATATATATATATATATATATATATATATATATATATATATATATATATATATATATATATATATATATATATATATATATATACATATTATATATATATACTCATTATCAAAATATTCCCTTCTTTAACAGTGACTCATTATCAAAATCGTTAACAGGCTTTAGGGGACGAACCATACCTTTCTTTACAAGCCCTTGTCAAAACAGGGTCCCCCTCGCTTGCGCGGAAAGTGTGCTACCTACTTCTCTACCTCTCCCTCGACCCGGTCGCCCTCAGGAACTCAGGATGAGAGAGAGAGAGAGAGAGAGAGAGAGAGAGAGAGAGAGAGCATTTCTCACAAAGTACAAGA